>NW_011888817.1:6693496-6742386 GCF_000151845.1 Pteropus vampyrus | reverse complement strand
GGTGCCGCCACCGCCGCCGCCAGGCCGGGCTTCAACACTTCCGGCCGCCGGCGCCGGCGAGTTGGCGCCTTAAAGGGGACGCGTCCCTATTGCCGACCCGGAGGAGGCTGAAACTTAGCCGCGGGGTTTTGAGTGAGCCTTTACCTGAGCAGGAGTCTTCTGCTCCGGAGAGTCAGTGTTAAGAAGGATGCTAGGGACTCTGATAACTCTTCTCCCTCTTACCCCCTTCAAAGATGAGGAAAATGAAGCCTAAAGTAAAGAATCACCTCACCCACAATAGGGGGTAAAGGCAGGTCTCTCGACTCCTCTGGAGGACTCTGACCCTTTTACCTCCCAAATCCTGTTTTATGAAGTGTACATCTTACCAGACCTCCAGAAGTTATGCCCCAACTATCAATTTGGAAGCAAAAGATCTGGTTGAGTACAGAGTCAGTAACTGGTCACGAGTCCTTGAGCAAGCTGCTTACATTCTCTGACCCATGCGCGTTTGCCAAGCCTTCCTGGTTGTGAGATTCTAGGTTCAAGTGTTAATTTCTTTGGGGAAATTACTTAACAACTCTAAACCTCTATTTCGCCTAAGGCATAAGATTGTTATGAGTGTTAAAAAAGGTGATACGTGAAAAGTACTTAGGAAAAATTTCTAGGGCCAGTAATAGTAATTAGCAAGTATTAAGACCTTTCTATATGGCCGGGCCTCGGGGAAGATGCTTTGGTCTCATAATCCTCATGGCAACCCTACTAAGTAGTTTCTTTTAACTCCCGTTTTACCGATTTAAAAAAAAAAAAAAAAAAGAACAGGAAGCCAAAAGAAGTTAAATCCCTCAAGGTCACATAAACTGCAAATGGTATAACCAGGACTTCAACTCAGGTCCTTTCTCCAAAATCCACGCTTATAATCACTGCTTATAACCACTAAGATGGTTGCTGTGTTATTTATTAAGAAGAAATGAGGTGGTGGTGTGCAGGCACTTCTTTGAGGGGGAAGAATTGCTTCCTCATCTTGCCTTTTCCTGTGTCATATCTCTGCTATCCATCCCCTCTGTCATGAACAGGTTACGGGACGTTTTAAAAGTTCTTGATTCAAGGACAGGTAAGGCAGCTCAAGAGTAAACAATAGAACTGAATTTTGGGGGGGTCAGACAAGCTGGGCTCTAGTCTTGGCTTTAGCAACTTGGGGATCTTGGCCAAGTCACACCTCTCTTAAGCCTTGATTTCTTCATCTGTAGATGATTTAGATAGAGATAATAGAGATGATTGTCCCACTGTGCGCACCTCTCAGAGCTATTTCAAGGATCAAATGAGGAGCCTTAGTACATATGTTTAGTGTCTTTTGTCATGATCAAGGACTTACACATTAGCAGATGATTCTGAATGTAATGGGGGCAGGTCATGACTGGATTTTTGACCTATGTGAACTATTCCTAGTGAGACAGTTTATATCTTTTGATTATGCATTAAACATTCACTGAACATTTACTGAAACTTTGTCCCTGCCTTCCAGAAGCTCTTTGTTCACTTTCTTCAGAGACAGAATTGTAAACATTACAGTACAGTGCGATAAGTGTTATCCTGGAGTTATAAACAAAGCACTGAAAAAGTGTAAAGGATTCTTCCTGGAGAATTCCCAAAAGGCTTCACAGAAGAGTGGGTACTTGATCCTGGTCTCAAGGATGAATAGGAGTTCATCAAAGGGAAAACTGGGGAAGAGCATTCCAAAACATACAACATGTGCAGAGACAAAGAAGAAATGAAGGGAGATGGGGCTGAAGAGGGAGGCTGGAACCAGATGATTGTCATAAAGAGTAAGGAGCTATCCTGCAGCGGGTGGGTACCCAAGGGATGTTTAAGTCCTCTCCAAATGCATTGCTAACACCCATCGCCAGCCCACAAGACTTGCCAAGATCACTGCAATAATTTCCCAATACTTGGCAACCCTATCCACCCCATCCCCAAATGCTATCTACCCTAAGCACCTAGAGTTGGTAATTTCTTAAAGGGATAAAAAATGTGACTTCACTGTTATAAACCCTTTAATAGCCTCCCATTGCACTTAGAATAAAACCCAGATCCTCCTCCAGGGCCACCAAGCGTGATCTCCTTCCTGCCCCCCTCTTCTCTACCCTTCCCTCACTGTGCCTTCTCTGACTCCCAACCTAAAGTAGGGTCCCCAGCCACATTCTTCTCTACCATTGCTGCCCCTGGTTCCATTAGGGCACCTGTCATATTCATGTCGGTGACTATTTCAGGACAAAGACCACATGTGACAGACCTTCCCTCCCCATGCCCTAGTTACTTTTTCAACCCTTCTGCTTACCTTCATAGCAATCCCCACAATTCGAAATCCCCTAGATTATTTATTTACCTATTTTGTGTCTTTATCATTTACTCCATATCGTATTTGGAGCAGAATTTGGTACATGGCAAATGTTTGTTGATCGAACAAATGAATGAATGATCTGAAAAATTATAAGATACTGATTCAAGAGGAGAAAGACCAGGAAAAGAAAACTGTGGGGAAATGACTATGATCATCCAGGCAAGGGAGAAAGAGGGCCTCATGCAGGGCAGAGTCAGAACACATCAGCAGATGTGCTCCAGACAGTTCCAAATTGGAATCAACAGGCCTTAGTGACCAACCAAATATAGGGTGTGAGAAAAGAAAGGAACAAGAATGACCCCAATGAAGGAACAAAGGAAATGTTGGTTGAGGATTGGTGGAAAGTTGAAATGATGAGTCCATTTGGATTTGTTGGATCTGAGGTGTTCGAGGGACATACAAATGAAAGTGTTGAGAAGGGAGTTGGATTGACTTGTCCCAGGCAAGAGGCCAGAGCTGGAATTTAAGATCTGCCATGTAGATGGGACCATAGATGCCAAGAGTGGATGAGGTCACTCCAAGGAAATTGTGCAGAAGGAGGGGGCTGGAGGCCCAAACCTGGGGAACATTAAGCCTTGAGGAACCTACAGAGACCAACCAGAAGTGGTTGGAAAGATTAGACCCCTGGACAGAGTGGAGAGAGGAAGTCCAGAGAGCAGTCAGGAAGCTTCCAGGAGGAAGGGATGGCGCCAACAATGTTGGATACTGCAGAACTCTGGCAAGGAAAAAGAAGCCACTGGATTTGGCAACTAAGAGATCATTGTTGGTTCTTCCAGGGTAGGGTCACCTCCAAGGTTGGAGATGAAGCCAGATTATGATGGATCAAGTAGTGTATGGGAAGGTAACTGGCAGAAACAGCAAGTAGAAACAATTCTTTCTTTAAAAATTTTTGATAGGAAAGAGGAACTAAGACAAAGCAATAAAATGATTATTTTTCTCTGAATTGTTTTTCCTGTTAATTACATGTTCACTGTAGAAAATTATAAAGTGCATAAAAGAAGCAGAGAAGCAAAACACTTTAATATCTGGCATATTTCCTTCCAATCTTTTTTCTGTGAATTGTTGTCCTTTACCTGGACGAATTATCTTGAATGTATAATTTCGTATTATACTATTTTTCCCTACAAAACACTGTGTCCTAAGCATTGAAGAAAATAATTCTCTCCCCCCTGCCATGTCCTTTTTTTGAACATGAGAGACAGTTGAATGGCCAGTCTGGTTCTATCTTCCCCTCTAGCATTCCTGGGATCTCTCTGATATCTGAGCAGACAAATTTTGTTTGGGAAATAATTCCATTCATTTGGAGTAAATTAAAAAGCCAAACAGTGGAAGGGCAAAAAAATAACTTTGGGGGCAGCTGGCAGAGTTAGGAGAAGCCCCAGTGTGGGATGTTCAAGGCATCCAGGCCCCTTAGGGAGGTCGTGGGTGTGAGCTGGGCACAGGCCTACAGTGGCTGCAGTCAGTTTGGAAACAGCATGAAAACTGAGGGATGGTAATGCCCAGGCCTGCTGAGAGCTTATTAGCTGCCAGGCATTGCTCTAAGCACTTTAGATCTATACAACTTCCAGGTCCTGTCATTAACCCAGTTTAACATGAGAGGTTAGGAACTTTACCAAGTTCATCTGTTTGTTGGCTGGATTGGATTTGAACATAGGCAGTTACACATCAGAGCCCATGCTCCTAATGCTTCCTCCACTGTGGGTCTTCTATTCCTGGCTACGTGTAGAATCACTTGGGGAGATTTTGTAAAATATCCATACCAGGGTCCCATCCCAAATGAATTCAGTTGAGATCTCTGAGGGTAGAGCCCAGACACGAATATTTTCTAAAATGTCCCTAGATGACTCTGATGACCAGCCTGGTATAAGAAACATGGCTCTGCTAGCTCTTGAGTATATTTATAACATGCTAAGTAACAGCAACAGTGGTGACAAAAATAATGGCTAACACTTACTGAGTGCCATGCCATTTTAAACTTTAATTTCCACAAGGTAGGTACTAGTTGTGTCCCCATCTTATAGATAGGAAAACTGAGCTTGCATAGTTGGTAAATGGCAGAGCTAGTACCACAGCCTGTGCTATGGCTTCACCATTCTAATTTCTTGAGACTAGCTTCTCACCGGATTGAAAGGAAAAGAAACTAACATTGCTTAAACTCTTTCTCTGTGGGTTTTTTTTTTTTTTTTTTTTTTTTGCCATTGTGCTAAGAGATTTCTCATAGGTGAAACTCCAGGTAGGGAATTTGCTTTCCAGGTAGGGAGTGTTATTCCATTTTCTGGAAGAGGCAAGACAGGCTCAGTGAAATTAAGTGGCACACCCCCGGTGACAAGGCTGAGAAGCACAGAGCTGCCACTCCCAATGGGTCTATCCAAAGTACAGGCTCTGTGCCAGGCCAACATTTTCCTCTTCTACGTTACCACCTCTTGCCCATACTAGACGTTGAAACTCCAGTGCCGCCAGTACCAGACCTTGAATGGAATCCACAGCAGGCCTGGTGGGGTGTCAGACCAGCCATTGGGTTTATACGCCACCTGTAGGGCAGCAGCTTCTCTACCAACCTGCCATGGCCTTCCCAGGACATGAGCCCAGTATGACCAGAGCATCCAGTTTGGAAGAAGAGGTGGAAATCCTGAGTTTATTTGATATTTCTGGATTTTTAAATGTTGATAACCAACTTAAAAAACAAAAACTTTAAGCACCCTCTGGGCTCAATATTAAGCATCTGTGAAGAGATGCAGCCTATGAGTCCTCAGTTGGCAGTATCTAGTCTCTCCTCCCAAGTATCTACTTCCAGCTTAGAACAGTGTCACCAGCTGCTGGCCAACCACTGCGTCTGTAAACTCAACAAGTTCACAACTGAATTCAGAATTTCTATCCCCATCTCCCCTTAGATCCCCACCAACAAACTAGCTTCTCCTCTTGTCTCTTGCACTTCAGAGAATGCCACCCCTATCACTCAGTCACCTCCTAAAGACCCCTCTAATACCACCTCCTCTCTGAATCCCCACTTGGTCCAGACTACCATCATCACCTGCCTCTGTTACATTACATTGGTCTTCCCATTTTCAGTCATGCTGTCTTCCAATCTTCATTCTTAATTCTTCCAGTGGCCTCTCTTCCCCTTAGAAGTAACCTTGAACTCCTCTTCATCATGGTCTATAAGACCCTACATGAGCTGGCGCTGGGATCTTTTCTTTCTGTCACTCTACTCCAGCCTCACTGGCCTCCATGTTCCTCTAACACATGGATTTCATACTCTTTGCCTTTGCTGTTTCCCCACTGGGACCCTGGAATACTCCTTCCAGATCTTCAGCTGGCTCTTTCTCATTCTTCAGGTTTCAGTTCCTGAGCCATGCCTCCCCTGTTCTGACTGTGTCTTAGTTATGTCCCCAGACAGTCACTTTCTCACATTTCTTTTATAACCCTTACTGACACCTGACCTATCTTGTTCCTTGTCTCTACCCACTCCCTTCCCCTCCCCCACTTCCCCTTCCCTTCTACCCGCCTCTACCCCTCACCCTGCCTCACACATATATATACCCTGCAATAGAATCTCCTTGAGAGCAGAGACAGGTCTATTTTATTCACGGCAGGGCTCCAGCCCCTAAACATTGCCTGGAACATAGAGAGCAATCAAAAAATATTTGTTTATTAAGGACTGTCTACCTCCCCACCCTCTACAGCTTACCCCGCCCTCTGCATCACATTCTCCAGAGCCAGAAGTTACTAACAGATGGAGAATGAATCAGAAAAGGATGCAAAGAGAAAAAAGGAAGAAGTTCAGCTAATGGGTGCAAGAAAAAAAGTCTGATAAATCTAGATACAGTCAAGTGACTCACCTCCTGTCCCACCCCAGCCCCACCCTCATCCAGTGTCCACCACAGGACAAAAACAAAAGGCTAACTTTCTGGTTTTGGAGTCAGGACAAGATTCAAGTCCTACTGGCTCTGGGACCTTGGATCCTTGTCTCAGCCTGTTTCTTCATCTGTAAAGGGAGATGGTAATGGTATCTCACTCACAGGGGGGTTATGAAGAGTAAACGAGGTAATCTGCACTCACAAAAGGACTTGGAACAATGTCTGGAATGTAGTAAGCACTCAAGAAATGCCAGCTGGTAACACTATTAATGCTCCAACTGGTACCACCCATCTGCCTTACAGAACTCATAGAGCCCAATCAGCCACTGGCTACAGGACCTTAGTTAAGGCCCTCTCTGGGCCTTGGTCTCTCCACCTACACACTGTTTTGCCAACTAGAGTGTAAGTCTCCTGAGCTGGTGAGCAGCTTCCAGCCTGAGATATAATAGGCATGCCCCAAACTTTGCTTTTCACCATGATTTCCTTAAATTAATTTTATTCATTTTTAATTTTTAAAATTGTGGTAAAATATGCATGACACCAATTTTACCATTTTAACCATTTTTAAATGTACAGTTCAAGTCAACAGCCATGCCACCCTGAACGTGCCTGATCTCGTCTGATCTTGGAAGATGAGCAGCGTCGGGCCTGGTTAGTACTTGGATGGAGGACCACCTAGGAAGACCAGGTGCTGTAGGCGTTAAAAATATATATATAAGTATACAGTTCAGTGGCATTAAGTACATTCACATTGTTATGCAACCGTCACTGCCATCCATTTCTGAAACTTTCATCATCCTTAACTGAAACCGTATTCATTAAACAATAACTTCTCATACCTCCCCACCCCAACCCCTGGTAACCACTGTTCTACTTTCTGTCTCTATGAATTTGACTATTCTAGGTACCACAAATAAGTAGAATCATACAATATCTGTTCATTTGAGTGTGGCTTATTTCACTTAGCATAATGTTTCAAGGTTTATCCATGTTGTAGCATGTATCTGTACTTCCTTCTTTTTTATGGCCAAATAATATTCATTGTATGGATATTCATTTATTTTGTTTATCCATTCATCCTTTGATGGACATTTGAATTGTTTCCACCTTTTTGTTGTTGTGTTGTGGGTATACAAATATTTCTTTGAGACTCTACTTTCAGTTTTTTGGGGTATATACCCCAAAGTGGTATTGCTGGATCATATACCAATTCTATTTTCAGTTTTTTCAGGAATCGCCATACTGCTTTCCATAGCGGCTATACCACTTTATGTTCCCTCAAACAGTGCACAAGGGTTCTAATTTCTTCACATTTGTACAAACACTGGTTATTTTCTGTTTTTTTTTTTTTTGGTTTTTTTGTTTGTTTGTTTTTGATAGACCCATGCTGCTAGGCGTGAAGTGGTATCTCATTGTGGTTTTGATTTGCTTTTTCCTAATGATTAATGATGTTGAGCTTCTTTTCATGTGCTTATAAGCCATTTGTATATTTTTAGAGAAATGTGTATTCAAGACATTTGTTCATTGTAGAATTGAGTTTGCTTTTTGATTGTTAAGTTGTAGGAGTTCTTTATATATTCTGGATATTAACCCCTAATCAGATATATGATTTGCAAATACTTTCTCCTGTTTCTTTGGGATATCTTTCACTCTCCTGATAGTGGGATTTGATAAACAAAAGTTTTACATTTTTTATGAAGTCCAATTTACTTATTTTTTGTTGTCGTGGCCTGTACTTTTAGTGTCATATTTAAATCCAATGTCATGAAGCTGTCCCCCTGTTTTCTTCTAAGAACTTTATAGTTTTAGCTCTTTTGTTTGGATCTTTGATCCATTTTGAGTTCTTTTTTGCATGTGCTGTAAGTTAAGAATCCAACTCGATGTCAGGATTTATTTCTGGATTTTCTGGTCTATTTCATTAGTCTACATGTCTGTCTTTATACCACTACCACACTGTTTTATTTACTATAGCTTTAGTAAGTTTTAAAATCAGGAATCGTAGTCTTCCAACTGTGTTCTTTTTCAAGTATTTTGGCTATTCAGGGTCCCTTGAGATTCCATATGAATTTTAGGTTGGGTTTTTCTATTCCTGCAAAAAATATTAGGATTTTCATAGAATTGCATTAAATTGAAGGATTGCTTTGCTAATATTGACATCTTAACAATACTGTTTTCCAATTTATGAACATGGGATTTCTTCCTACTTATGTCTTATTAAATTTCTTTCAGCACTGTTTTGTAGCTTTCAGTATACAAGTTACACTCCTCCTTAGTTAAGTTTCACTTCTTTGGTTAAGTTTTAGAAACTTGACCTAAGTGGATTTTTTAATATTCCTAAGTTTTAATATTCCTAAGTATTTTATTCTTTTTTATGTCATCGTAAATGGAATTTTCTTAAATTCTTTCTTGGATTGTTAATGTATATAAACACAATATTTCTGTGACCGTCATTTCCTGTCTGTGGTCACTGATCTGGATATCAGGGAGCTCAGGGACCAGGTTTCGTTGGTTTTAAGAGAAGAGCCATGCTTGCATCTGCTCACCTGAAAGATAGAAACTTTCTCTTCTCTTCTGACAAATTTACACCCTCTTCCGCTCTACCCTTCAAAATGCCAAAGCTTCTTGGCCTTTTAAAATCCATCTCCCTGAATCACTTGTAGTAAATCCATCCTGTTGGGACTCTATGATCTTATTAGAAGGCAATTCATTTTAGTTTGGAAGGATCTGTTCCTTCTTTACAAGTAGTGTAAACTTAGACTACCTGTAAAATGAGAAGACTGTTCTTATCCTAATTAGGAGAGTACAGTCAACTCTCTAGAAGCAGTTTGTCTCGTTTAATCCTATATCCTAGGACATAGTAAGTGCTTAATAAATAGTGGCCAATGTACAAGTACTTCATATGCACAAGTACTTCATAGACTGTGAAGTGCTCTACAAATATGTATTGAATACCTACTATGTGTCAGGTACTACACCAAGCACGAAGGACCCAAATGGTGTACATGATGTAGACAGGTTCCCTGCATTCACGTAGGTGACATTCTGGCTGGGGAATATAAATATTGAACAACTAATTTTACAACTAATGCATTAATAATGATCATGATAATGTTCTGCAGAGAAGTCTACGGTGTCATGAAAGAGCATAACGCATAACAGAGTGTAGGGGAGCTAACTTAGTGAGGGGTGAGGAGAGGTCAAGGAGGATTCCTCTGAGGAAGTGATGTTTGAGCTGAGATATGAAGAATGAGGAGGAGTTAGCCACTTTGGAAGAAGAGATAGATGGAGATGCAGTTGAGAAAGCATTTCCAGGTAAAGGAGAGAATTTTCTGGAAGTCCTGAGGTTCTGCGAATAGTGGCTTCAGAAATAGAAGACTGGTATGGCTGGAGTCCTTAGAACAAAGAGGATGATGAGTTTCTTGAGACTTACAGTATGTTAACTCAAGCTAGTTAGGTGCCATTGAAGGGTTTTAAATGAGGAAGTCATTGACATGATCAGCTAACACACAGAAGCTCAGATGCAGGAAATCCACTTAGGTCAAGTTTCTAAATTAGAGAACTTCCTAACCTGATTATAGATTCTCAGGCTCCTAGCTAGGTGAACTTTTCTCCTTCCAGCTCTTGATTTTTTTTTTTAAAACAGCTTTATTAAACTATAATTTACATATTGTAAAATTCACCCATTTTAAATGTACAATTCAATGATTTTTAGTAGATTTATAGACTTGTGCAACTCTCACCACAATCTAGTTTAAGAACATTTCCTTCGCCTCCCAAAGGATCCCTCATGCTCATTTGTAGTCAATCTCTCCTCCTACCTACAGCCCTAGGCAACCCCTAATTCTACTTTCTGCCTCTATATTTTTGCCATTTCTGGACATTACCTATAAAAGGAATCTCATAATATGTGGCCTTTTAAGAGTGGCTTCTTTCTGAATCTGATTTTATTTTTCATCATTTGTATTCCAGTGCCTATGTATCCTCATTATTTCTCTAACCTTTTCATGTACTCCATATTTAATAAGAAAATATGAATAAGCAAAAGGAGAAAAAACTTCACTTCCCCAATAAATCTTCCCCTCTAACAGATTCCAGTATAATTGACATTCCCCTTGGGTATTCTGTGTAGTCAGAGTAACTCATTTCTGTCAGAAGGCCTAGGCTCACCTCTAGCTGCTTTCTGGTTCTGTGATCTGGGCCTCCCAGAGTTTCTGTTTTCTCATTTGTAAAGTGAGTATACTACTACTATCTACCTCAACAGTTTATGATTTATAGGAGCTAATGCATACTAAATGCTTAATACGGGGCCTGGCACTTGATAAGTACTCCATAGAGGTGAACCATTACCATAAATGCTTCTATTTCAACATTTTAATGAGTGCACAGTATTCCATTTGTGGGTATCCAATAGTTGGTTTGACTGGGCTCTTATTGCTCTTGAATGTGTAGGCCAGGGGCCAGTAAACTATACTACTGCCTGAGAACCTAAGAATGATTTTTATATTTGTAAATGGTTGACACACACACACGCGCGTGCACACACACACACACAAAAATTAAAAAAAGAATACTATTGTGATATGTGACAATTATATGAAATTTAAATTTCAGTGTCCATAAATAGTTGGAACACTAAATTTCTTAAACATCATACCTAGGAAATGGAATATCTATTGCTGATGAAATATCTATTGCTGAATTGCCGTCCAGAAAGGTTGTCGCCAGGTTAAGAGAATGCTGTTTAGTCTTTTAAACTATTGCCCCTATGTTTTCAACGGACAAAAGTTATAGAAAGAATAACTCAGGAATATGCATGCCTGGTAAAAGAGGAAGAAATTTTCACAAAGTCAAACTCTTACAACATGATTTCATCACACTTTGAAGAATTGTAGGCATTCCTTCTGGCTGTATAAAATAACGTGCCCTTGGATAAACCTCATTCCAGGACAAAGCCAAATTGTCGCTCTACTGTCTTTATACTCAAATCCAAGGGCGCCAGGACCAACGATCACTAGCTGCCCAAGTACCAAAAAATTATGCTTCCGAAATCTCTTGATGTCGATTCCGCACGAAGAGCAACCAAGCTGCCCTACGTGTGCCACTCACGACAGAAGCCCTTTTTGCTTCTACGTTCTCTAAAACAGAGTGGCAGTGTAGGCGAATCCCTATTATGGTAAGGGTGGGAAAAAAAAACCATATAAATTTCTTATCTCATGTTTCTGAAGTTGAGGAGGAAATTTCAACACCTTCAGAGCCAGAGGAAATTCTTCACAAGGACACGATGATTTATCTTTTGGTTTTTATTTATTAGAGAAAAAAAAGAAGTCGATATGCAAATACGCAGTGCTTGCTGGGAAGGTGCGGGGGTTAGGGGGAGGTGCAAGAGGAGAGGCGGGGAAAGCGGTCGCGGGAGGGAACCGAGGCGCTTTTTGCGCTATAGTAGACCGCGGGGCAGGTGGGAGAGTCGTTCTTGCAGTCGGATGCGTGGTAAATCCTGCTCTTCTGGGGCCGTGGGTACCTGTCCGGGGAAGTCACGTATACCACCCTATTAAAATTGAAAAGGCACAAGCCTGTGCCATTTCTAGCCGTCCACCTTGAAGCGGTCCCAGGAAGCGAGCACTGGAGGCACAGGATCACTATACCAGCGAAAAACAGAGCAACCTAATCTTCCATCATTACAACTACAGATTAGCAGAATGTGGTGTGTTCATACAGTGGAATGCTGTCTGCTGCACTTTCATGGAGTGAATTAGACATTAAAAAAAAAAAGAAAACACTGTTAAGAGTTACAAAATGAGGTACAGCATACCATTAACGAAGAAAAAAAGCAATACTACACTTTGAATGAAGTAGATCTTGTATCGACACATACAAAAAAATTGGGTGAAAGGGCTGTTAAATAGTGTACCGCATGATACCATTAATGTAATAAAGAGCGTACACGTGTGCACAGTAAACCTAGTGTTATACGTTTTCTACGGCCCCATATTGTATATATTAATTTAAAAAACATCTGGAAGAACACACATCAGTGAATACTCTTTAGGAAAAAAAAAAAAGGAATCTGGATGGGAGCTATTACACACAGGACTTAGATTGACCAGTAACGTTCTAATTTTTTAAAAAGCATAATGGATTATTGTGTAATTTTATTACGTGTGTAATTAAAAATATTTAAAAAGTCCTTGCTTTCTATATTTTCTCCATTTATTTCAATTTTTAAAGTCAGGCTTATTGAGATATAATTTACATACAGTAAGTTCACCTTTCTTATGCAGTTCTATGAGTTTTAACAAACTCATACAGACGTTCATCTGTTACCACAGTCAAAATATCAAACATTTATATCACCCTCAAAAGTTCCTTTGTCCTCTTTTCTAGTCACCCCTCCCCTTTTCTCAATCTTCTCTGGCCCCAAACTGTTGCCTTTTCCAGAATGGCATAAAAAATGGAATCATAGAATGAAATCTTACCATTTACAACAACATGTATGGACCTAGAGGTTATTATGCTAAGTAAAATAAGACAGAAAAAGACAAATACCACACAATTTTCCTTATATGTGGAATCTAAAAAATAAAATAAATAAAACAAACTCATAGATACAGGTAACAAACTGATAGTTTGTGATGAGGGCTGAGGGGCTGGATGAAAAAGTACAAATTGGCAGTTACATAATAGCCATGGGATGTAAAGTATAACTTAGGGAATAGTCAGTAATATTGTAATAACTATGTATGGCGTCAGATGAGTACTAGACGTATGGAAGGATCACCTCTTAAATTATATAAATGTCTAACTACTACACTGTACACCTGAAACTAATATTGCATGTCAACTGTAATAGAAAAAAAATTAATGGAATAATTCAGATACTTCATTTTTAATATAAAAATAGGTACTAATTGTAAAGAAATCGAAACAGTACAGAATTGTAACAATGCTTTCCCCCATCTTGTTTAGTGTTTATCTTGCCAGACTATTTTTTATGTACGTATACATAGATTTAAAAAAAAATAGACGTCAGGCATTTTACTTTCTTTAATATAATATGTGGAGGTCCCTGACCTTTACAAAGTATAAGCTGAAAAAGAGGGAGTCATGTAAACAGCCTACAGTAGGAAGCATGTGTGTAAGTAGAAAGAGAAGGTGGGAAGCCTAGATATGGGCACTGTCAATTGTGTCTGTTGGGGACTCTTCCTATAAGTCACAAATCACCTCTTAAAAATAAATTATTTCATGCCTGTTCAACCCTCCAATGCCTTGCCATTGCTAATAAATAAAATCCCATGTCCGCACCATGGCCTACAAGATCCTGCCTGAACTGACCCCTGCCTGCCTATCTAACCTCATTGCAGGCCACTCTCCCCATCACCCAGCCACCTTGGTCATCTTGGTCCTTAAATAAGCTCTTCCTAGCTCAGGGCCTCCATTAACCAGCTAGATAAATCTAGTTTATCCTAGTATTCCCATCCTTTACATTTTTGTCTATTTGCTAGTGGTTCATTTCCCACTTGATTGTAAACTCTCTTAAGGATATTGTGTGTCATTAATAGATACCCAGCACCTAGCAAAAAGTTTGGCACACAACAGCACTCTATTTGTTGAATGAATGTATTTACACTGGGTCTTAAAAAGATGGATAAGAGTGCAAAAATAAAAAATGGTATGCTAGACTATTAGGAGAATGAAGACAGCAGTGACAGGGCAGTAGGACTAGGAAGTTGGCTTGGAGCCTAATGGTGAAGGGACCTCGATTCTGTGAATTTGGATTGGTGGCAGTGTAAAGGTGGACTGAGAATTTAGTGGGATAAGGATGGGAAGATATAGACACGGAGGGCAAGTTGGTGCACCAATCCAGGTGGGAGGCAGCTCTTCCTGATTCCTGTTGGCACTTGTTCCCAGCTATCATAGCCCTTTTTACATTCCTTTATGTTTCTCCATCTTAGTTTGGGGACCCGGGCTCCAGATGGACTTAGGTTGGAACCGAGTTCCATGCCCAGCATCTGGTAAATCCAGCAGTTCCCACCAAACATGTGACGGATGAAATAACGGAATCATTTTAATGGTGAGAAGACTGGTTCAGGTTTTGGAGTGAGAATTCTGAGTTCAAGCTGAGACTCAGCACTGATTAGCTAGGACCCTGCTTTATCTCTACAGGTTTCCTTTAAATCATTAAATGATTTATTGGAGGTGAGGGGCTTGGCAAAGTTCCTGATAGTAAGCGCTCAATCATCATTATTAATTGCCAATTCACAGGCACAACCTGGTCTCTCTAGTCTCCCGGTTCTTGTGCTGCCAACTCCCCTGTTGGGGTCCAATAGGATACCTACTGTCTCAGGTGATATCCCCGTTCTGCCATCGCAACAAAGGCACCAACCAAAAATGGCGACTTCTAAGCCATCAGAGGGAGTCAATTACCGGTCACGGTACCGATATATACGACAGGCGCAGTCGGGAAGAAACGGCTAGGGCAGGGTACCTAACACCAGGGTAGAAGGCGCAGAGTTCGCCCAAACTCGCACGCAACCACAAAGAGGAAAAAACCCAACTGCAGGAGATCAGCAACAACCCAGAGCTGCGACCACGTGTCCGAGGGCAGTCTGCGCTTGCGCAAACTAGGCGCGCGCCCGCCGGCCGGAAGAGCCGCGCGTTTCCGGGTTGGAGGCGGGGAGCGGTGCCGGAAGTACTCGGGGAGGGCCGAGCAGTCGGACCGGCTGCTGAGACGATCGCTTCACTGGGGCAGTCTCCGCATATCATGGGGAGATAGACGCTGCTGCCTGTGAGTCTTGGGCCCTGGCAGTTGAGGAAGAAGAGCGGGAGGAGGGAGTCAGGACCCAGACCCACAGTGGGTCAGTGTTTGAAGAGCCAGGTTGTGGAGGAGACCGGGCTTTGAGGAATCAGGCTCTTGGGACGGGACTGAGGGGATCGGGGCTCGGAGAAGACGCGGCTGTGGGGACCCGGGCTGCAGACGGGGACTTAAGGAACGGGAACGGCTGAGTTCTCCGTCACTTGAGGAAAAGCAGTCTAAGAGTAGACCGGATTGTGAGGACCCGCGCTCCTAAGAGGAGAGGGTCGGAACGGAACGGGGCGTGAAGACACGGGGTCCTGAGAGGTAAAAGCGGAGCTGTAAGGACTTGGGCGCCTAAGAGGCAGAAGCGGGACAGTGAAGACACGGGCTCCTAAGGATTCAGAAACAGCAGCGAAAACTTAGATCCTTGAGCAGAAGCAGAAAGAGAACATTTGGGTTTGGGAGAAACAGGAGCGGGCAGTGAAAACGGGCTCCTGTGAGGACAGGATCGGGGCTTGGAGACTCAAGTACCTGAGGGACCTGGGCTGTGAGGACCCGAACTCTTAAAAGCGGAGAGTATAAGGGACCATGGCTGTGAGATCAGCCTCTAAGAGAAAGAGAGAGAGTTTGGAAAAGATATAGTGATCCATTTTCCTCATGTTCTCTGAACCCAGAGTGCTAAAGGATGTATTCGGGGAAAGACAACTCCTCCTTCGCGCTGCCTGTTTGGCTTATGGCAGGCTTTTCTTGTGTCAGATACTTCATCTAGGAAGTCCACATGCAGTCACCTTCATTTTCTGCTTCATTCTTGTGAAGTTCGGATGTGAAGTTGAAGCAGTTCGAACTCAGTGTATACTTGACAAGTGCTTTAAATCCCATTCCACTCAACCCTGATTGAGCACAGATCCGTGCATCTCAAATAAAAGACTGTGAGAGATGGAAGGGCCGGAAAAAAGATATTCTTTTTTAAATTCCTATTTTACATGTAAAGAGGCCAAGGTCCAAAGAGGGCTTAAGATTACAGTGATTGATTATATCATGATTTTGATACAGTACCCTCCTATACATAGGAAATAGGAGATAATGCTTGGTTAATACCCCTTGAAAACATGCTTCTAGAATTTTTGCTCTCACTTCACACTCAAGAGGGAAATTTTTACAGATTCTATTACTTTATTTTGAGTCTCGTTACTGTATTGACATTGATACAGTGACTGTCACTACTAGTTAGGAAACCTTTAAATAAAGCCTATCCCTCCCCCAAAAAATATAGTAAGCCATTTAGAAAGTTTCAGATAAGTAAGCTGTATCCTATCTTTTTAACATAAGCATTTACTGGAGATGGCTGCTTTTAGATAAGGTTGGCAGGGAGACTTAGAACAGTCACTTCCCTTCAGTAATACCTTTTACTGAAACCTACTCAGGCTAACCAAGCACCATCATAAGCACTTTCAAGTATTATATCATTTAATTATCACAGCTCCACAAGTTAGATATTGTTAGTCTCATTGTACAGGTAAAGAGATTGATTCAGGGGTTAAGTACCTTTCCTGAAATCACATGGTACTAAGTGGCCCATCCCCAGTCAAACTCAGTTATGTGTTTGACTAAAACCTTTTTCTACTTTTCTAAGTGAATTCCTCTCCATGTCTTAGTTTGTCCATCAGCAAAATAGAAGTAATAGTTATATAAAGCATATCATTGAACGAAAGCACCTTCTCAAGACTTAATGTCAAGTATTGTAACTTATTAGGGTACTTATATAGTATAGTGTCAAGCAGAACTATATTCCTGTGATTTTAAAGAAGCATAGATATTCAGGAAAGAAAAATAGGACCTGAGTAGAACTTTTCCTCACAATGAATGAAGTAAGATATATTTAATCTTAAATTTAGGAGGCCAAGAAAGACCAATTTGAAGGGCTTAAATTGGATTAACTTTAAATTAATAAACTAGGTGATTGGGGAAATTGAGTTAACTTAGTTGAAACTCCTATTTTTTCTCAATGGATTTGCCTATACTATTTGCAAGTATCTATACTGTTACATAGGTGATCAAAACGTACACCAAATTATGAGGTGAAGTGTGCCCAGGCCACCATTCTAAAGTACTTGATGATTTAATTAATGATAATTTATTACTGAGTAAATGTCCTTATCCACATTACAAAATGTACTTATTTCACTCATTGATGGTCTTAGCATTGACTGAGTTATTATAATAGGATTTCAAAGTACCTGATCAGAAAATCATTGTGTTAGAGCAGATATGAATATAGAACATATTATTTTTGACCCGAGGTCTTTGTGGAAAGCCCCAAAATACTTTGGAGGCAATACATCCGCAATGCATGCAGTCTGCACTGTGAAACAGGTGTGTTGGAGGCAGAAGACAAACTTTGAAATTTGTACATATGGGCTTAATTTAAAATCTTACACTAATTTTTAAAACTGAAAGGGACTTTAGAACTTGTCTGGTCCCACTGTGGAAACTCTGGTCAAAGGGAGCTCACATAACTCAGTGGCAGAAGTTAGGTGGCATACAGCCTTCCTGTCTTGGGTCTTTCCTGAGCCACAGTACCTCTTATCAATCTCCTACTGACAATTTGCCAGTACCTTTTTTTTTTTTCCAATCCACTTTTTTTTAATATCCATAGTCATAAGAATGGTTATAGGATGCCACCAACACATAGTAGGATGGATGAAACCTTTTAGTTTTAACACACTGATTTTTATAACTCAGATTTAAAAGAGGAGAGCGTGTGTGTGTGTGTGTGTGTGTGTGTGTGTGTGTGTGTGTGTGTGTGTATAATGTTAGCAAACATGTTTGGAATGTGTTCTCTGTGCTTACTATATACCACATTCTCTTCAAGTGCTTTAGATACATAAACTTAATGACTTGCCACAGCACTCTCATGAGGTATACTTTATGATTAACTCTGTTTTACAGATGAGGACATTGAGGCATAAAGAGGTTGGGTAACTTGCTCAAAGATATAAAGTTAATAAGTGGCAGAGTTGGTACTTGAACCCAGACACTGTTACTAGCGTCCATGCCCTTGACCACTGTACTACCTTTGTGTTAAGGTAGTCCAAATTAGTCCAAAAACTAGTGGAGAAAATCTCACAGTTTCTCTTGCTCTCAGCTCTCACAGATTGCAATTAATTGATTCTTTTTGGTTTATTTAGGCTGAGAAGTATGAGCTCATTTAGTTACAGCTAGAACCAGGGAGGAGAGAAACAACCAGGGATAAAATCCATTCATTAAGTTAAGTCATGCAGCGCAGTGATAGGGCTTTTATACCATCAGGTTGGTAGTCCCCTTCTCTCCAGTATTTTGCTTAAATAATACATTCCTAAACATTTCAGAAGTAAAAGGCGTTAAAGACAATCTGGTCTTCTATTCCCCTATTTTCTTCACTTAAAAAATGTTAATGAAACATGCCCAGAGAAGGCCAGGTCTTGTAACTACTGCAAGTTCACCACTGGTTCTCCTACCCTTTTGAAAAATGAGATCCTTTTAATACAGTGTTAGGGTTGCAACTGGATATCTGTTTGAGGTACAAAGTTGTTAAAAGGAAAAGCAGGGCTTGTCATCCTCAACCTATCCAACCACAGTTTGAATGAGATGGTTGGAGGAGGGAGGATAGACTTGGCTATTTAATTGAACTCCTGACGATACAATCTTATTTTGATAGAATTATTAAACATTTTTCAACTGTAGATCACTGGGGGCATGGCCTTTCTGGACTTAGTGAATTCCATAGCTCATGATTTCCACATAGGTACTAGTCAGGATTTACTATTATAATTATTCTTTCAAACTGTTCCACAGTTAATACCTCTGTTTTTACACAGCAGTACATCCCTATTTCTTGGCATTCTAAGGAAGTGAGAGTTAGAAATTTGAGTAGCTAAAAGGCACCCATGGCATTTTACATAATGGAATTTGAGTTATTTACATACAGTCACTTCATTCTACCCTGCTTGGTCAGCATCATCCACAGTTGGGCTTGATAAAACTTTTTAGTAAACAGGTAATTTGGATGGGGAGTCACAACCTGTATTCTGATCAGGTTGTAAGTTTTGTTTTTTAAATTTACATACCATAAAATTCTTTTAGGGGGTATGGTTCTGTGAGTTGTAACAAGCACTTACTGTCATGTAAGCAACCATAACAGGGTTACCTAACAGTTCCATGCCCCCCCAGATTTTCCCTCATGCCACCCCTTTGTAGTCAGACCCTCCCCCACCCCAACCCTCTGGCAACAATTGATCTGTTCTCCATCCATATAGCTTTGCCTTTTCCAGAGTGTCATGTTAATGGAATCACACATTAAGTAGTCTTTTGAGTCTTGCATCTTTCACTTAGCATAACTCATTCGAGATTGTCCATGTTGCATGTTTCAGCAGTCCCTTTTGTTGTATTTCCATTTTGTAGATAAACCCATAATTTTCTTATCTATTCACCATTTGAAGGACATCTAAATGGTTTCCAGTTTGGGGCAATTATGAGTAATATTGCTATAAAATTCACATACCAAGTTTTGTGTGAATATAAGTTCTCATGTCTCTAGTTTTCATTTCATTTCATTTCTCTAGGATAAATACCTAGGAGTGAGATAGCTGGATTATATGATAAGTGTATATTTAATGTTGTAAAAAATTGCCAAACTTTTCTGAAGAGACTGCATATTTTACATTCACACCAGAAATATGTATGAGGGTTTCATTTGCTCCATATCCTCTCCAACACTTGTTTATTTTTAAATTTTGGCTATTCTAATAGGAATTTAGTGGTATCTCATTGTGGTTTTAATTTGCATTTCCTGAATGACTAATGATATATTTAGCATCGTTTCATGTGTTTATTTGCCATCTGTATTTGGTGAAGAATTTCTTCAGATCTTTTGTTTATTTTTCATTGGGTTGTTTTTCTTATTGTTGAATTTTAAGAGTTCTTTATATGTCCTGGATAAAAGTTCTTTGTCAGATACGTGATTTGTAAACGTTTTTTTAGTCTGTGACTTATCTTTTCATTTTCTTTTGCAGAGCTGAAGTTTTACATTTTGGTTTAAGTCCACTTTATCAATTTATTTTGTGGATTGTGCTTTTGGTGTTGTATCTATGAACTTTGCCTGACCCAAAGTTGTGAAGATTTTCTCCTAAAAGTTTTATACTTTTACATTTTTACATTTAAATCCGATGAGTTTTGAGTTTATTTTTGTGTAAGGTGTGAGAGGTTCATTTTTGTTGTTAATGCTATATTTTTTTGTTTTATTTTAAAAACAGATCAGTATTACCTGTTTCTTCAGAGGAAATGAACCAAATAATAGTTTTTAAATTTTTTTCATAGGTAATATATGCACAGAGTATAGAATTTGGGATATACAATAAAAAGTAAGTATAAACTTCGGGGTATACGATGAAAAGTAAGTCTTCTCCCACCTTGGTCCCGTAGGTCACCCAGATACTACCACTCCCCAAGGCAACCGCTGTTATCAGTTTCTTATATATATTTCCAGGAATAATTTATACATTTATAATTGTGTGTGTGTTTTAATGAATGATAGCACATTATTCTCACTATTCTGTACCTTACATTTTCACTAAATAATGTATCTTGGAGATCATTTCATGAGCTTCCTTTTTTTTTTTTTTGAACAGCTTTATTGAGATATCCTTGACGTATCATGCAATTCACCAATTTAAAGTGTATAATTCAGTGTTTTTTAGTGTATTCCGGGTTGTGCAACTATTACCACAATCTAATTTTAGATTATTTTTTCCTTCCTAAAAACAAACCCATACTATTAGTCAGTCCCTATTGCTCTTCCCCCACCTCCCAGTCCTAGGTGACTGACCACTCATCTACTTTCTGTCTTTATATATTTGTCCGTTCCGGACATTTCATATAAATGGAATCATGTAATATGTGTCTTTTGTGACTGGTTTCTTTCAGCATAATATTTTCATTAGTCTCATTCTTTTGCAATGTACTCCATTATATAGTTATACCCTAATTTGTTTAACAGTATCACTTTTGATGGACATTTAGGTCGAAACTCCTTGTATGTGTAGTGTTCTATCACATACAAGTTCAACTAGAATATAGATTGCTAAAAATGAAACTATTGGATCAAAACAATATATACTTTTATAATTTGGGTAGATACTGCCAAGTAGCCCTTTGTAGCGACCTCTAGCTGATTTATATTCTTTTCATCCCAACAACACATGAAATGACTCCATAATATATTCAAACACAGTATATATAAAACTTTTTCATTGTTTCCAAATGAGGAATAAGAGATAGCTTGTAGTTTTAGTTTGCATTTTTATTGTGAATGAGAATAAGGATCATTTCATTATTTTAAGAGCTATTTGAATTTCTTTTTCTTACACTGCCATATTTTTTGCAATTTTTCTTTTGGGTGGTTGGATGTTTATTGATTTGTAGGAATTTTTTATAGAGAAAAGAAATTAGTCTTTTTTCTGCTATGCATTGCATACGTTTTGCTAGTTTGTCTTTTGCCCTTTATTATGTTTGTTGCAGTGTAGACATTTTTATTTTTATGCAGTTGGACATGTCATTCTTTTCTTTTATGGCTCCTGAGTTTTGGGTCATTTTAAGAAGGGCTCCAGTTACTCTTGAGAATTTTTTTCCCCAATTTTTAAAAATTGAGATAATTGTAGATTTATATGCAGTTACAAGAAATAATACAGAGAAATCCCTTGTACACTTTGCCCAATTTTCCTCAGTAGTAACATTTTACAAAACTATTGTGTAAAATGACAACTAGGATATTGACATTGATTCAGCCCACCAATCTTATTCAGATTTCCCCAGTTTTACTTATATTCTTTTGTGTGTGTATGTATATTGTCTTATACAATTTAATCACTTTTATAGGTTCGTTTATCCATCACTACAGTCAAAATACTGAACAATTCCATTACCATAGGATCTCTGACATTGCCCTGATAACCATACCCACCTCCCTCTCATCCACACCTTGGCAACCTCACTAATCTGCCCCCTGTTTCCAAAATTTTGTCATTTTAAAGATGTTATATATAAATGGAATTATACAATATGTACTCTTCTTGGATTAGCTTTTGCTCCATATAATTCTCTGGAGGTTCATTCAAGTTGTATATATCAATAGTTCATTTCTTTTCATTGCTAAGTAATTTTCCATGGTGTGGATGTACCACAGTTTGTCTAACCATTTACCTGTTGAAAGACATCTGAATGGGTCATATGGTAGTTGCATGTTTAGTTTTCTTTTTCCAAATGAACTTTATTGAGGTATAATTTGCACACAATAAAATGTATACATTATAAGTGTGTAGTTCTGTGAGTTTTGATAACTATATGCAGCTATGTAAGCATCACCCCACTCAAGATATAGAATGTTTATATCACCTTAGAAACATCCTTCATGCCCCTGTGCAGTCAGTCTCTGTCCGTCTATCAGTAGAGATTAGTTTTACTAGCAATAGAATTTCATATAAATGGAATCATACAGTATGTATTCTTTTGAGACTGGGTTTTTCTCCTTCACTTAAATATTTTAGGATTCATCCCTGTTGTTTTATATATCAGAGATTTTTTCTTTTTTTTTTTTTAACAAACTTTTTCTTAGACCAATTAGATTTACAGAAAAATTATGAAGATAGTACAGAGTTCTCATATACCCTATACCTAGTTTCTCCATTATTAACATCTTATATTAGTATGGTACACTTGATACAATTAATGAACCAATATTGAAACATTATTATTTAACAAAAGTCTGTAATTTATTCAGATCCTCCTTTCCCCTAAAATACTTTTTGTGTTCCAGGATACCATATTACATTTAGTCTTCATGTCACTGAGGCAACACATGCTTAGATGTTTAAGAAACTGCAAACCATTTTACAGAGTGGCTATACCATTTACATTCACATTAGTTACATATGAGTGATCCAGTTTCTCTGCATCCTTGCCAGCATTTGATGTTGTCACTATTTTTTATTTTATCCATCTAATAGGTATGTAGTTATATCTCATTATAATTTTAATTTGCTTTTCTTTAATGACTAATGATGTTGAACATCTTTTCATGTGCTTATTTGTTATCTGTATATCCTCTGGTGAAATATCTGGTCATATCTTTTGTCCATTTTCTGATCAAGTTACTTTTTTTTAGACTGTTGAGTTTTGAGAGTTCTCTATACATTCCAGATACTAGTCTTTTGTTGAAACTATTTGCTTACAATCTGTTTGAAAATATTTTTTTCCAGTCTGTAGCTTGTCTTTTCATTCTTTCCACGTGGGCTTTCACACAGGAAACTTTTAATTTGATAAAAGCCAATTTATCAAATTTTCCTTTTATTGTTTATTTTTTGGTGTCATATCTAAGAAGTCTTTGCCTAGCTAGAAAAGTTTTATAGTTGTACATTTTACATTTAAGTCTTTGATCCATTTTGAGTTAATTTTTGTATAAAATGTGAGGTTTAGGTTTCAGAATATTTTTTTAAAATCTATATTTTTCCAAGTATGTGATTTAATATTTAAAATTTAAATATTTGATCCATCTGGAATGGAGGAGTGTATAAAGGGAAGAATGTATATACCCCCCTCATTCCAGATGGATCAGATATTTAAATGTTTAAATTTTTAATGTGAAACCAGATGTTTTCCAGATATACTCAATTATACACCACCATTTATTCAATAATCTATCTTTTCCAGATTGATATATGCTATGAACGTTAGTATACAAGTTCATGTGGGAACTTAAGTTTTTATTTTGGGGGGATAAATACTTAGGCATACAATTCTTTACCTATTTTGGAGGGATTGGATTTATTGCTCTAATTATGGTATAATTTACATACAATAAATTTCACAGGTCTTAAATATTCAGTGTGATGAGTTTGACAGTTGTATAAACCCATGTAATCATCACCCATCCAAATATGTTATGTTTTAAATCCAACCAAATAAAAAAACAATCTAGGAAACTAAGAGTAGTATCAGTCTGGTAATGAATGTCTGGTTATCATCTGCCTTGTTCTGTTTTAATGGAAAAAGTAACTCACCCAGCATTATTGAAAATTCAGAAGCATTGTTGCTTCTCAGCAATTAGTATAATAAATTGCAGTCTAGTTCCTTAGGGAAAAACTTCGATTTTTCTCACATTATATAGGTTTCACTTATTTCATTAAAGTAACTTATTTTATTAATAGCCATTAGAGCTGTTCCTTAAGGTTCATTCCTCATCTGATATGTGATTATTTATATTTGCTACTGTGTAGATAGGCTTAATTTTTTGTCTGTAGGTCTTATAGAAATTCTCATTAAACAGAAATCTCTATTACCAAAAAATAGAGATTTATTTTTTGCTCTATTTATCTTGAGCAACATTCAGTACTATTTGAGAAGCCCTAGAAGGTTGTGGGAATGTTATTTGAGAGGTATAGTATATTCGATGTGGTGAACGTACTGATAATCAAAGGCTTTTTCATAGAACTTGCTCTGGGAAAAATAGTTTGCTTTTATAACATTAGAACAACTACAGTCATCCCCCCTTATCCCCAGTGGATACATTCCAAGACCTCCAGTGGATGTCTGAAACCACGGATACTACCAAACCCTATTTATACTATGTTTTTCCTATACGTACATATCTATGATAAAAATTAATTTATAAGTTAGGCACAGTAAGAGATTAACAACAATAACTAGCAATAAAATAGGACAATTATAACAATATACTGTAATAAAAGTTATGCAACTGGTCTCGCAAAATATCTTATTGTACTGTACTTACCTTTCTTGTGATATTGTGAGAGGAGATGATACAATGCCTATGTGATGAGATGAAGTGAGGTGAATGATATAAGCATTGTAACATAGCATTAGGCTACTAGAAGAGCTACTTGAACATGAGCACTGTGATACCATAACAATCAATTTGATAACCCAGATGGCTACTAAGCGACTCTCGGGCAGGTAGCATATACAGTATGGATATGCTAGACAAAGGCATGACTCACCACCCAGGCACAAGTGAGCGAGGCAGCACAAGATTTCATCATGCTACTCAGAAGAGTGTGCAATTTAAAGCTCACAAATTGCTTATTTCTGGAATTTTCCATATAATATTTTTGGACTGTGGTTGTCTGAAACCACAGGAAGCAAAACCTTGGATAAGGGGAGACTACAGTATTACTATGTTAAGAATCTTTTCCTATCCTGATTCTTCCAATGGTAGCATTTGTGGGCAAGGGAGGAGGCACGGCCCAAATGTGGTTAAAAAAAACAAGTGATCCTCATCCTCTGCTGTCCCCCTCAGCCGGCTCTTAGCCAAAAAATTTCTCTTGGTCATTTAACCATGGCCGTTAGTTACTTTTATTAAAGGTGAACAAGAGGAAGATGCCATATTAGACAGTGTTGGGGAGGAACTCAGCAATAGGAGCAAGAGTAGAACAGATGCAGATGTTCATTCAGGTTGCGAAGCTTTAGCAAGTTCTGAAAACCATTGCGATGATTCCTGCAAGTTAAAATTTCACAACTTTGGCCAATAAAGTGTTGCATATGCTGCTAGTTTATCCCTAACAATAGGTGTGTTATTCATTTTATAGGACGAGAGTCTGTTATTAAAATCATCATTAATTTTAAAAGTTTATCTCCTAGGAGGGATAAGGAGATATGTTTCTTTGTATTCAATTTGCCTGGATCCTGGTTGATGAAGATGTGTCAGGTCATGGAACTGACATTATCCTGTGGCAAGGGTGGTGCTTGATGCCAGTTGTTCATTTACAGGTAGCTTTTGAAAATGGCTGCCTCTCATTTCACCGGGCTCACAGCCGTTGCTGATGTAATTAAAGATCTAGACACTCAGATAGCTGTAAGTAAGCTCTTTGAGGTCACTGTGGGAGGAACTTGGTGAATGTGCTTCTGATCTTGACGGCACCACTGCTGATGTCCACAGATTCAACCTCATGGCTCTAAAATTTAGGAGTCTCAGCTGCTCCAGGCTAAGGACTCTGCATGTTCCTAAAGATTGCTAACGCTCAGAGAAAATTTGCCCTTGATGACAAAGATTTTACTTTTAACAATTGCTAGAAATTGTGTTTATTAGGCATAGCCTGACATAGATTTAAGCATGTTTCGAAATGCCAAAATGAACTAATCTGTTTTCTGAAGTTTTGTGGTTGAGATTTAAGTATGTGACTGTGCCACGATTTATTTGAATTTAACATTATTTGTTCAAAAATAATGCATGTATATTTAACCATGTATTCTGTTTTACAAAGTCTTCAAAAATGGCTTGCTCATCCTAGTTTATTTTGGTATACGATTCCTCATTTCATTTACTTTTTCCTTATTTCAATTTTGTGGACTATTTCATTTAGCTTTTGGAGAAGAAATGGTTTCTAAATATCAGGTGAGAGCAATGAATATTCTTCATTCCCTCCATTTTTAATGTACAGGTATCAAACGGTCACTATCCCTGATAAAATGAAGACTCTTCAAAGTCTGACAGACCTCATATAATTTTACTTTCAAAACTCATCATTTATTACAGGTGCCTCTGGAGTTAATTCTCATGTTTTCCTTCCACAGTTGATTGGCCTTGGTCCTCATACCTCCAAAAAGAAACAAGATCTTGATAAGCTCTATGAGCTGAAGTCCAAAGCTCGGCAGATTATGAACCAGTTTGGCCCCTCAGCCCTAATCAACCTCTCCAATTTCTCATCCATAAAACCAGAACCAGCCAGCACCCCTCCACAAGGCTCCATGGCCAACAGCACTACCGTGGTAAAGATACCAGGCACTCCTGGGTCAGGAGGGCGTCTCAGTCCCGAAAACAATCAGGTATCATCCTCTTTTTGGTCTTCGTAGTCACCTCTTACCTGTTATTTAAACTAGTAATGCTTTGAGAGATGTTCATCTCAGATGCTGCCTCTTTCTCTCAGCTGAAAAAGAAGGTCTCTTCTCTCCTTTGGACTTCTAAAGTTCTTCATTGAATTATCATGTACAGTATTTATCAAATTTTACCTGTGGTATTTATGTGTGTGTGTGTATGCTCACATGCTTATGTACCATACATTCATATACACATACTAACACAACACCTCGCCTCTGACAGGTTTTTATATATTTATATATAGATCTATATATGCTATATAATTGTTCAATAAAATAAAATAGTTAAACAGCAAAATGATGGATTCACTATTCATTATTCTTATAATAAAATACTCTTGCCTCTAGTCTTTTCTCTTTCTAGTTTATCCAAATGCTACCATTATTAATTTTCGGCAGTGATTCTAAAATCTGCCCCCCTCTTTTTACCCATCATCCTGATTCTGTCCTCCAGAGCCACAAGAAATAAGAAATAAATATAATCTCAACTTGGGCCTCATGGGCTGGGTAGAATAGGATGAGGAAACAATATTTCAAGAGAATGTGGGGACGGACTAGCAAAGGTAAATGGGGAGGATTGGGCAGATAAGCCAGGAGACCAGGTTATGTTGAATGTAGAGTTTATTGGAAAAAAGCAGGAGATAAAATTGTATAGGCAGGATTACAGCAGAACATACTGGACTTATACTAATCAATTTCCGTTGGAAGTTTTAGTTAGTAAACAATTTTTTCAAATATTTAATAGAGGAGTTAGAGTAATATAATGAAAGTAGTATGTCTTAAGAGGATTAACTTGGCAGTGAGGAGACAAGAAAGGTACAAAAGGGAGTAGACTGAGAGGAAGACCAAGTCTAAGACTTCTGCAAAAAATCAAGATATGTGGCGAAGGCTTGAATTAAGTGATATTGGTGAAATGGAGAAGAATAGATAGATCTGAGACATTATTAACAAATATTTATTTTAAAGATTATTTGATATTTTCCTTATTTCCAAAGTTCCACATGTTTATTCCAGAAATGTTACAAAAACTGAAAGAAATCGATAGCCAATAATTCTACCACCACCCCAAGATAACTGTGGTTAGCATTTTAGTGTATATCTTTTGATCATTTTCTAATGGCATATATATATGACATGACTTTCCCTTTATGAAAAGGAGATCATCATTGTACATGCATATACAAATATTTAGTTATAGAAAGATGAACACATGTTCTCTGCTCTCAGGGAGCTTCCAGCCTATTAAGTCAGAAACAAGCAAGTTTATACATATAGACAATGATGGAAAGGTACACAGGGTACAGCAGAAGAAGTGGAAGAAGGAAGAAGCTATTGCTTTTACCTGGGTGGGCTAGGAAAAGCATTAGAAAGGAGGCACTCTGAGCTGAGCAGGTAGAAAGAAGGGTGGAAGAGCATGTCAAAGGCTCTACCATTTGCGACGGTCAGAAAATTGCAAATTATTTAATGTAGAGAGAAGGTGAGTCACAGTGAGAAAACGAAGAGGCTAAAATAAACTGCCTGACAGATGGCTGCTCTTTCTACCTTTCTCTAGGCTACTTCTGTCTTGAGAGTGTAGTCTTGTAGCAAGTCCACCAGGTTGGCCGGACTGTTAACTCTTTGGAAGGTAGAAACTAAAACCAACAAATTGACAGACAGCCTTTCTTCATCATAGAGTAATGAGTTTTGTGTTTTTTTGTTTCCTTGATACTTTGCTGAAAACTCTTCTCTCAATTAACTTCAGGTATTGACCAAGAAGAAATTGCAAGACTTAGTAAGAGAAGTGGATCCTAACGAGCAATTGGATGAAGATGTGGAGGAGGTAAGGTGGCGTTGCGTACCCCAGAGACTGTGTCCCTGAGAGCCAGTATAGAATAGTGGTTAAGAGCACAGACTTAAGAGGCAGACGTATCTGAATTTGAATCTTGGCTCTGCCACTTACCAGATTTGTATCTGTGGACAAATCATTTAAGCTTTCAGAGATTCAGCTTCCTCCTATGTTGGTAGGGTATGATATTATTTATCTACAGGGTTATTGTGAAGGCTCCATGGAATAACTTACACAAATTACCTAGGAGAATGCCTACCACTTTATACCTAACAGATGCTGCTAGTTTTGCCTGTCAGAAGGGCATAGTCTGCTGCTCATAGGCAATCACTTTCAACAAATTGTTTCTAGAATATTCCTCCATATTCTTAAAATGATATTCTTTGTTTCATTAATTTTGACTTCCTGTTATGGCAGATGAGAATTTTGTTAAACCAGTCACATACATGCTATACACTCTTTCCCTTGTTTTTCCAATATAGTTCTTTTTCCAATATAGTTTTGTCACAATTTTTTATTAACTCAAATTGGTATTTACATTATTCTGACTATATGATATAAATATTGTTCACCACTGAGCCAGGTCATGTCTATGTTTACGTTTCCTTTCTTCTATAACTTATTTTCTTTAAGTTGATAATTGACTCATTTTTATTAGTTTCCTTTATGCCTTTTTTATTTTGCTTCTACTCTCAGCTCTGTTATACACCTATCAACATGGTTTTCCAAATGGAAAAATAATTTATTGGTTTGGATCATCTTCCTCTCCACCAAGATTTCAGTTACAGAAAACTCCATTTTTTCGTGGTCTGATTAATCTTAGGCCACTTGCACAAACCCCTCCTGAGTCTTCCTTTTCTCTTTGGATCTCTTGTTTCCTAGATCACATGTCTTCTTCTTATTTATTTCCTTTTTTTGTTAGAGCACATTTTTTGTTATTTTCTACGAAAGATAGATGTGAATGTCTGAAAATATCTACATGCTAACCTCATGTAATTTTTAGTTTGGTTGGGTTTAGAATTCTCTTTTGGAAATCGTTTTTTCCTTTCAATTGTGAAAGAATTGCTCTATCGTCATCTAAAAATCTGTGAAGAACTCTTATGCTATTCTGATCCTGATCCTTTTAGGGTCTTATATTTTTCCTGCATTTTCATGAATTTTCATATGAGCTTTAGTATGTATCTTTTTTTCATTTGTTGTGCCAAGTTCTTGGAGGCTTCTTTTATACTAGAGACTTGTGTGGCTCAGTCTGGAATGATTTTGTACACTTTTGTTTTTGTTTCTGTTTTTGCCTTTGCTGAGTAATATGTAATGATAAGGAAAGAAAATGCAGGTTGTAAAAACATTATCCTCATTGTTTTTTGTGTGTGTTTTTTTTTTTTTTTTTGGTCTTTTTTTTTTTAGTATATGTGTGGTTTTGGCGGTGGGGGGGCAGCAGCTTTATTGAGATATAATTCATGTACCATAAAATTCACCCATTCGAAACAGTTCAGTGGTTTTTAGTATATTCAGAGTTGTGCAGCTGTCAACACAATCAATTTTAGAACATTTTCATCATCCCTAAAAGAAACCCATACCCATTAGCAGTCACTCCACATTTTAACCCAGACCCCACAGCCCTAGGCAACTAACTACTAATATATTTCTATTTTTTATAGATTTGCCTATTCTGGACATTTCAAATAAATGGAATCATAATATGTGGTCTTTTGTGACTGCCTTCTTTCACTTGGCATAATATTTTAAGAGTTCATTTATGTTTTAGCAGGTATCAATACTTTATTCTTTTTTATGACTGAATAATATTTCATTATGTGGCTATACTACATTTTGTTTATCCACTCATTAGTTGATGGATATTTGGGTTGTGTCTACTCTTTGGCTATTATGAATAATATTGCCACGAACATTCATGTGCAACTTTTTTTGTTTGCTTTTCCTTCTTTTCTTTTTTAAAAATTTATGTACAAGTTTTTACATGGACATGTTTTCATTTCTCTTGGATATGTACCTAGAAGTAGAATTGCTGAGTCATATGATACCTGTGTGTTCTTTTGAGGAACTGCCTGTTTTTACAAAGCGCTGTATCCTTTTCCATTCCCACCAACAGTGTATGAGGGTTCTATTTTCTTTATTTTATTTAATTAATTAATTTATTTTTTACGCCTACAGCACCTGATCTTCCTAGGTGGTCTCCCATCCAAGTACTAACCAGGCCCGACCCTGCTTAGCTTCCAAGATCAGAGGGGATAGGACTTGTTCAGGGTGGCATGGCCATAGATGAGTTCTATTTTCTTATATTAGTTTTTTTGATACTTTCTTCTCTGTTTTTTGTTCATTCTTTCTGGGATGACAATTGGTGGAATATTGGATGTGCTGCATTGATCCTCAGGTTTTTTTGATTTTTTTTCTCTCCTATTTTTCATCTCTTTATAATTCTAAGTTCTGCTGGTTGAGATTTTCCCTAGTTTATCTTCTAATCTTTTTAACTTTTTTTAATATAAAATTTTTAATTTTCTCAAGCTTCTTGTTGACTAATTTGTCCTTTTTTTATTTTCCTAAACCACTCTTATTTTTTGGTTGTAATATGTTATCTTTCTTTCTGAGGATATTAATTACTTTTTTTTTTTTTTACATTTTCTTCTTTTCCTTGCATTGTCTTTGTTTCCTCTGTGTCCCTTTTTTTCTCTTTGGTTTGTTTGTTATATTTTCTTTTTTGCATTAGAGACTTTCTTCAAATGTCTGTTGATCCTAACTATCCATTCTTAAGAATGAGCCACTAAAAAGCTGATTTGAAGCAAAACTTATCGACTGATGAGCTTTGTCCAATAATAAATATACTGGTAAATGTTTAACAACCAGCTCTGTGGAGAAGACCCTGATTTTCAGCGTATCCTGATTTCTGTGGTATAACTATCCCAACTATGCCCTATATTAAACTATTAACATGTCACCAAGTGCAAAATTGGGAAGAAATGCATATAATTAGCTTTCATGAGCTCATCCTGCTGGCTCCAGCATACCACTGGCTTCATTTCAGAATAATAGGTCCACGAGTCGATGTTTTTACTGGGGGATTCCCTAAATGTCAGAATCTGTAAGTCTTTTCTCTGGAGTCATTTAGTATCTCCAGAGAAAAATCCTCCAGTCTCCTAACTGGAGAGTTTATCCCTAGCTTCCAACATTCTGGGATCAAGGCAAGAGAAGGGAGCTGTGTCGCTTCCCTACCTCTGGTGTGTCTGGTGTATTCTAATCCAGAGCCACTCTCATTCATTTTCTATAGGTAATAAACTTACTGTGTTCTGGGTCAGGCGTGGGGAGAAGTCACTTGGCTGCTTTTGGAGTGCAGGGGTCGATGGACTACTCTCTATATAGATATGTATCAGTTCCCCAGTTTTTAGTTCCATACCTCAGCCCAGTCTTCTGTGATAAATGGTACCTCGAAATCCTGGATCAATTCTCATTGGTATCCCCTCAACAGGCACTTGTGTTGTACCTTATGGTCTGCTAGTTCAGTTCCTCCTTTTTAAAATTTATCTCTTTAAAAATTTACTTTAAAGTTTATTGAAATCTCTTGTCTATCAAGGTTTTTTTCTCCTGCTTTTGTTTCTCTGTGGATTTATATCTTTTTTTTTTCTATGCTATTATTTTGGTGGGTTTAAGGAAGGAAAGGAGGTCATTTTGGGGATTGATCTGCCATGTTTAATGAGAAATCTTTCTTTTAGCTGGTATTCATTTGGTTCCCTAGGAAAGATGACGATGCATTAATGGTCTAGCGGAACAAAGAATGTCTGTATCAATGATTGTAGTTTAATTTTTGGTCAGCAGAGGAAGCCATAGGGAATATATTAATTTATCAAAATTTCAATTTTTTAATGAAGATTCTTAGCTTTGGAATTCTGATTTTGCTCTCCACATAGTCCAGGAACAATTTATAATAAAATAGAAAGAACCCAGGATTTGGACTCAGAACCTTGAGGTTGAATCCTGGTTCTACTGTTTAGTAGTTACATGGCTATGAGCAAGTTAGTCTTCTTGAGTCTCAGCATCCTCTGCTATAGAATGAGAATAAAATCCATGCCCCACTTTTTTCATAGGATTATCATAAGGACTTGGTGAGATAATGGTAATTAAAATGCTTTAAGAGACTGTAAGTGAGGAATTATGATTCACTTTTGTTTTCCCACCTATTTCAGAAGACAATGGGGGTGAGGGGTTGGGCTGGGTAGAAAGTGCAGAAAGCTCATCCTCGGAAAGGTGTGAGTTACACTCTACATGGTTAATGTGTTTTTGTGTTTCTCTTGCCTGCCTCACTCCTCTACACCTTAGCCCCAATGCTGATTACAGGCGATCTAATAGAAAGCCTGCCTAAGTATGTGGTTCAGGCAGATACACAGTTGTCCCAGCAACAGGAGCCTATCCTGACAATGACATGATTACTCTCCCCCACTTTTGTCTTCCCCAGATGCTGCTGCAGATTGCTGATGATTTTATTGAGAGTGTGGTGACAGCAGCCTGCCAGCTTGCTCGGCATCGCAAGTCCAGCACCCTGGAGGTGAAGGATGTCCAACTGCATCTAGGTATGTGGTCCATTTTCTCCCTGAGGTTTCTACACTATTGCTCCTTCAGGACCGTCAGGGAAAGCGTAGTCAGAGGAAGTTTCATGCCAGGATCAGATTTTTTGGGTTCTGAGTTTACGTATTCATTCAATAGTAGCATTAAATAGAAAAGAGAAATCCATTTATGGTAAGGGGAGTGAGCCCAGGCACTGGGTTTACCACTCTCTAGTTTATCCTTATCCTTCCTACTTAATATCTCTTAGCTCCTGCTTCTCATTTGTAAAGTAAAAATCATAATATCCTCCTTACAGGGTAATTGTGAGAATTATGGATTATGTTTGTAAAATGACTAGCGTAGGACCTGGCACAAAGTAAGAGCTTAGTAAATGTAGCTATCATTTCTTCACCATCCAAATAATAGTGTTTCCCTTCTAGTTTTTAGCCTATTTATGCATTTCCCCCCTCAAAAAATTATAATCGCATTTATAATTAATTTTGTATTCTGCTTTTCTACTTAATAGACATTAAAATTCAAGTGTGAGTTTTTCTGGGTGATACTCATCTAACATTTTTGGGAGGTACTCATCTAGTATAATCCCTTGGAAATGAATAAGCCCCCTTCTGCACTGGTTACAATGTGGTAAAAAGAAAGCAAACAATCTATAACTACAAAGACAGTGGGGCCAAGTGAATGAGGCAGAAGATAGATGTTAAGGGATTCAATGGAGATCAGTCCATGACTAATTACTGAAAGACTTTCTTCCCTAGATGGAGTAAATAAGACATTTCTGGTTAATATTGCTTGTATTGATAGCAGAGGACAGACGTTTTGATTATCTATTATTGTGTAACAAATCACCCAAGACAGTAGCTTAAAACAGTAACAGTTGTTTCTTTTATTTGTTTTTTTTTCTTTTGTTGTTTTATTTTTTACAATTTATTTAAAAATTTTTTATGCCACCCTGAACGTGCCCGATCTCATCTGATCTCAGAAGCTAAGCAAGGTCAGGCCTGGTTAGTACTTGGATAGGAGACTGCCTAGGAAAACCAGGTGCTGTAGGCGTAAAAAATAAAAAATTTATATTCTCTCTCTCTCTCTGATTTTTGTTGTTGTTTATTTTGTTCATAAGTCTGAGAGTTGACTGGGCTTAGCTAGGCAATTTTGTTAGGGATCTCATGTGATTAAAGTCAGGTGGTATCTGAGGCTCAGATTGTGTTGAAGGAAGATATATTAGTCTCTAAGGCTGCTATAACAAAGTACCACAAACTAAGTGGCTTAAAATAACAAAATTTATTTTCTCACAATTCTGGAGGTCAAAAATCTAAAATCCAGGTGTCAGCAGGGCCACACTTTCTTCAATGCCTATGTTGAAGGATCTTTCCTTGCCTCTTCCTTGGTGGCCAGCAGTCCTTGGCATTCTCTGGCTTATAGCAGCGTCACTCCAGTCTGTGCCTAAGTCTTCATATGGCCTTCTCTTTTGTGTGTGTGTATGTTTCTCCGTGTCTCTTCTCTTCTCATAGGATGCCTACCATATTGGATTAAGGGCTCACCATACTCCTATATGATCTCATCTTTACAACATGGGTTTGAATTGCATGGGTCCACTTATACACTGATTTTTTTCAATAAATATATACTTGGCTGCAGATTTTATACTGCAGATTCAGCTAACTGTGGATTGAAAACAGTATTTTCTATCCATTGTTGGGAATCATGTATGCAGAATACTGACTTAAGCTATAAGAGGAATTTTGACCACGTTGGAGTCAGTGTCCATAACCCCCACATTGTTCAAGAGTCTACTATTAGGATTTCAGCATATCTTTGGGGGAGATGCAGTTCAACCCATAACAGAGCTTCATCATGTCCATGTCTGATGTCTGGACTAGGAACTCTCAAAAAGCTAGGACTGTGCAAATTTCTCTCTGTCTCTCTTTCTCTGTCATCTCGCTACATGGTCTCATCATATGCAGTCCCAGGATAGCTGGATTTCTTACATGGCTCCTAAAAGCTCCAAGAATGAGTTCTCATAACCACTTGGTCTTTTCTAACCCAGTCTCCGAAGTAACACAGCATCACTTCTTAAATTCTGTTCTCTGAGGCAATTACAAAGGCGTGTCTAGGTTCAAGGGGAGGGAACATGGACTTCACCTCTTAATGAGATGACTGTGAAAAAATTTTGCAGACATATTTTAAAACCACCACAATATAAATCCATTGAAACAGAAAGTGGAATGATGATTACCAGGGGTTGGAGAGAGGGGGGAATGGGAAGTTATTGTTTAATATGTACAGAGTTTTGGTTTGGGATGATGAAAAAAGTTTTAGAAATGAATAGTGGTAATGGTTGCACAGCAGTGTGAATGTGCTTAATGCCACTGAACTGTACACTTAAAAGTACTTAAAATGGTGAATTTTATGTATATTTTGCCACGCACAAAACCACAACAGATGATATTTGAGAGTTTAGCGATCCTATTTTTAAAAATATTTTCTATGTTAATTATTGAAAATGAAATTGGAATGTCACTCTTTATTGGGTAAAAAATTAATTATCACAGAGACTAAAATATTTAAAAGTCTGTATGACCAGAACAGCTTCTGTAGCAGATCTAATGGAAGCTGAATCATAATCAGAAGATTGCTCGCAGAGCATGGGATCAGAGCATGGGGAATTAGGGAACCTGATATTAACTGGCACCAGGCCATCTAGGTCGGCTATACACACACCCTACACCTCTCGACAGATAGACTTTGCCAGTGGGGCTATAAACTCTTGACACCTCTCTTCTGGCTGGGCTGGGTGGCTACTGCCAGTATTTGCTTCTGACCCGGTTATCTATATTTTCATAGTTGAATAACTTCCCCTTCCAAGTGACTCTTTCTTTAGAAATGTGAAAGTTAAATGAGATAATGTGCATAGACCGCTTTACTCAACACTGCTTTGTAGCAGGCATTTTACTATACATTTTCTTCACTAAAAGATGTTGCTGTTATATTAAGTAAAATGTAAATGCATACATCTTTAAATATGTTGCTATACATCCATACATGTGAGCATTCATGCCTGGTAGCTACTCTCTTTTTTTAAAGTGACTTTGCATATCCATGTTCTGATTCACTGTGTGTTGATTGTAAAGTTTAATTCCCCCCAAATAATCTTAAGTGTCGCTTTCAAGTACGGACAACAAATATTAGCAGAAGGCTTCAGACATTTTTATTTTCAAAAAAATGTTGGAAGAGAGCTGTATTTAAAATTATCTTAAAACCAAACATGAATCTCTGGTTCGCTTAATATTTTCTGTGCATTAGATACAAAGTATAGCTATGAAATCACAGATATTCAATTTGATTTAAGTAATTGCCTGTCTGGACATAACAATTTGCAAAACAAATGTTTTCAATACTCTAGAGAAGTGTGATAAAGAAGTCCTCATGTAATTCCTTTTGAATAGATACTTATTCCCTAAATAATCTTATGTAAGTACAGTTGACCCTTGAACAATATAGATTTGAACTGCACAGGCCCACTTATATGTGGATTTTTTTCAGTAAATACTTACAGTATTGGAAATGTATTTTTTCTTCCTTATGATTTTCTTAACATTTTCTTTATCCTAGCTTACTTTATTGTAAGGATATACTGTATAATACATACAATGTATAAAATATGTAATCAACTATTTACATTATCAGTAAGGCTTTTGGTCAACAGTAGGCTACTAGTAAAGTTTTTTGGGAGTCAAAAATTAGACATGAATTTTCAACTGTGAGGAGGGTGGGGTAGAGGGTCTGTGCCCCTAACCCTCGTGTTGTTCAAGGGTCAACTGTACAGTATTTTTTATATTGGGAATGCTTAAAGTTCAGTACACCTATTTGTGGGTTTAAGGGACCATGCAGCTATGCCATTTACTGACAAAGTAGAATAAACATAGTTCTGCCCTGTGGGAACTTCTAGTGACAATCCTACAGGATAATCATATCCAGTGGCACAAGGACATGGAGCTGTGGCATGGACATACCTATATTTATACCCATACCTATACAGACTTTCCTCTACCCTCAGGGTTCTTCTGGCTGGTCTAATAATCAAATCGACATGAGAAAGATTAGCAAGAGAAAATAACCAAATTTAATATATATGTATATATGGAAACCCCACATGCATGAGAGGTTCAGAGACAGAAATGGAAAATGGGTATGTAAGACATCCTGGGCTAGGGACGAGGTAAGGTACCCTGGGGGCTTCAAAAGCTCATTGCAGAACAATAAGAAGAGCAGACCTTTAGTAAATAGAAGTTTGCCATGTCCTGCAGATAGGTCCAAAGAAGTTCTCTCTGATAATTTCTTATGGGCAAGGCCTCTAATTCAAATTTTTCTAGGTAGTTAAGTGAGGGAGGTGGACAGAAGTTTCTCTTGAGCCTGCAGCTAATGTCGCCTTTAGCTCAAAACAATCTACTTTCCAGAGGCACATTTTGGGGTGACTCATTCTGGATCCCTGCACTATATTTTTATCCCAGACTCTGGGGTGGCATTATGTCATTGAATGCTTTCAGCCACCCTGTCAGGTTGTTGTTACTGTTGTTACTACCATGGAAAAGATGAAGAAACAGACTCAACATCATACAGCTCCACAACAAAGCAGCAGAGCTGGGACTTGGCTCTTAACTCCAGAACTAGGATTGGCTTTCTGTTCCTACTCTCCTTTTAGCTTTGAGCATAGGAGTAAGTCCCCCTGCAGGACTACTGTTACTTAGTACAATTGATTGCTCATACTTGTCCCCCAGACCCTTGTCTGAGGGTCACACCACTTCGATGCTGCCTTCCCTGTCTCATCTCTCTGCTGGCCTCTCCCTTGCAGAGCGCCAGTGGAACATGTGGATCCCAGGATTTGGCTCTGAAGAAATCCGACCCTACAAAAAAGCTTGCACCACAGAAGCTCACAAACAGGTGAGGAGCTACGGAGCCCCAGGGCAGCTGATCCCTCGAGCTGTGTCTCAGGGGGAGTGCACTCATAGCTACTATCACTACAATTATCACTTTCCCCACAGCATGCCGTACTCTGGACTAAAGTCTGAAAGGGCAGAGGCAGCGGGACTCCACAGGAGATCAATCAGATATTTCCTTGGTACTTCCCTGTTCCCACAGGGGGTCTCAGTTTTTTCTCTCAACTCTGATGGGCATCGCTTAAAGCTATTGAATCTAGGTTTTCCAAATATGGATGGAATACATTATGGATGGAGCTTGCTCCTGCCCATCAACTTAATGAAGCCTTCCTTCATTGTTGCTGATTCGAACATCACATATGGCCCTATGACTGAGGGCAGGTTAAGGAAAGCAGAAATACGATGTAGCCCAGACTGCTCTGCCAGGCATTCTGGCCTGTGTCCTAGCTTAACCTTTGTTCTGTCTCTCTTACTGTGGAACTGAGAGGTCAGTTCCACACCGCTTCTGCTGTGAAACAAGTTGTTCCTGTCATTGGTCAGTCTAATGGCAGTGTTGGCCTCCCTCGTCAAGGCCATTATCCTTTCTGTCTTAATTTAACTGGCTACTCTGTTTTGAAGAGTAAGCGTATTCTTAGCTTGACAGGCCCAACTAACTGGGCAGTCTTGGTTGAGTGTCCCTTGTTTTTCTGTTGTGTGGGATCTCTGGAATAGTTATGTTTCCAGAGCTCACAGAGGAAGCCAGCCCCGCAAGGAAGTTGTCAATAGCCTGAATCGAAGGACCATAGTCCTTCGATAATTCTTCAGAAGAGAGTACCTCCAGTCGATAGATGGTCATTTTGGCTCTGCTCCCAAATTATCTACTTTTTGGCCCTATTTATGTATATACGTATGTATGTATTTATCAACAAATAATATCGGGACAATCTCTTGGTCAAAGAGAGCAAGCAAGTCAGTAATTCAGCTGTGGCTAGTAATAGTAAAATGTGAAGCCCATGATCTGAATGTTTCCCTGCTGGGTTGTGGTGGAAGTCGTTAGTGTCAGTTTCCTTCACTGCAAGTCATCAAGTTTGAAATAGCTCCAGGCTTGACACAAAGGCCCCTTTTCTTTTTTCTCCATCATCAGAGAAGAGATTAGGGTGTGTGTGGGAAACCTAGAAAACACGTTTTGATGCCTTTCTCATAAGTCTCCAAAAGGCAAGAGCTGGCTGGCACCTTCTGCTTTTAACTTTTTTTTGCCATTCTGCTAACCTAGAGCAGTTTGGGTCTTTTGTTCAGTGAAATAGATCCACTGACCTATCTAAGCATCTTTGGAGCCCTGTAGTCTTCAGGTTAGAAGGATCCTGCTGAGCAGCCCTGTGCCTGTAGGTTCCTGAAGTCCAGCCTGTATGTAGACCCTGCTGCCTGCTAGCCACACGTGGACATCCCAGAAAGTTCCTGACTCATCCATGTAATGGCTTACTTCTCTCTCCTTTCAGAGAATGGCATTGATCCGGAAAACGACCAAGAAATAACACATGGAAAGGTCAGGAAATGGACAACAATGTATTTGGAGATACTTGAGCTGAGACCTCAGCCATCTCATCCTTGGATTTTTTTTTTAATGCTTTACAGAGAAGCATATATTTTTTATTAACAGTGCAGCAATATCTATAATGACTGAGAGGACCTGCCAAAAGAATAAAGCCTCCTACCCCTACTTTCGGCCCCTTTTCCCTGCCGTCTCAAAGAGGAGCAATGTATCTTCCAGAGAAGATTTTATTTGTGGTTTATTATTATAAGTAATTGAATATGGGACAAAGCAGTATGATCTTGTTTGGTGAGACAGTATTAGCAGGATTTGTAGAGGTTTTTGTTTCCTTCTCCCTTCCCCTTTTCCCTGTACTTTGTAATGTCAGTGTTTATATGAATATGACTTTCATTTGCTTTTCCAGAATAAAGAAGTTATTAATTGAAAGACACAGGGCGCATGGCTTACAGCCTCTGAAATCCCAGAGGGAATTAGGAAGAGACGCAAAACTGGATGTAACTCTCTAGTCAGCAGGTGGCAGCAATGTTGTTCATTTTTGTGATTAAGGAAAAAACCCAGAGATTTTCCATCACTTTACTCCAAGGAAAGCTATACTATCAGTAGAAGTTTGAGTCTAGTTTCTCTGCATAAAATTGGGTAGAGTGACCTTCTCTCATGAGCCCCAAACTGAAGAAGCATCCTGGTTTTGGCAAAGCCTGTTCTGAACTGTTCTTTTGGAACTCCTGGAGAAAGTTGTGTTCATCCTGGGCCCGAAGAGGGGATGGCAATAGCTTTGGGCAAAGGTCTGTCTGTGCAGGTGCCTGTCTGTTCTTAGTTGTTGGCTATCTTTGATCCTGGTATTTTCACCATTGTGCAGAGGAAACCAGGCCCCTTGAGACCTCAGAGTTATGACCTTCAGTGGCTCCTAGCATCATCCTGACCTGTGTCCATCAAGCCCTTGTGGATTGTGAAGGCCTTGTGGGCTTCAGGGGGCGTGGCTTTTCCACCAGCACAGGCACGTCCACCTTGCCCTGCTTTCTGTCTCCTGAGGCTTGGCCTGCAATGGGACCCTGCTTTTCATTTCCTCCCACTCTGAGTTTGACCCCTCTCTTCACAGCCTCATAGATTTCTTGAGTAAGCAGCTCAAAGGCTGTGCTCTTGGCCGAGTTCTCAACACGTGCCCAAAGAGGCAGCCAGCTTCAGCTCTTCTTCCAACACGACCTGTCACTCAGCCACCAGGTCACTCTTGTGGCCTACCACCAGGAAGACAATGTTGAAGGGTTTTACTTTTCTCCAGAACCTGATGCCACCAGGTGATGCTCCCAAAAGGTGTTCTGTTGGCAATATCAAATAGCAAAAAGCCTCCAGCCGAGTTTCAATAGTAGGAGCAAGTCACTGACCCCAGCAGTCAAGAAGGAACCCAGAATTAGTTTCGAATCCTTCATGGAGGAAAGGCATATTCTTGAAGGTGACAAAGGAAGTTGGGCAATTTAATGGAAAGAGCTGGGGTAGAGTCAAGAGACCTCAATTCTTGATCTGCCGTGTGACAGGTAAGTGACTTTATCTATCTGAGTCCTGTCCTATCTGCATATGGAGGGGCTTGTTCACTCAGCAAGCATGAGCTGAGCCTGGGCCTGGCAGTGGGCTACAGTGATGAACAAAAACACAGGGAGCAATGTAAAACTATCTTTGAGACAGAGGCTGCAAAGAAGTTCATGGGGCCAGAGGGAGGGCGTCTGACCAGTTGAGCCGTAATTTGAGGGAGCCAGCTGAAGGGATGAGGATCGCTTTCCGTGAAAGAACTGCATATATTCCAGCCCTGCGGCAGTGTGGTGAGGCGAATCGGGCCAAGTTGTGCAGTACCAGCAAAGGCTTTACGCAGAAAGTAACAGGAACCACTGAAGGATTTTAAGCAGGAACATGACGTGGTCATATCTGCATTTTGTAAAGATCACTGGTCAGGCAATGGAGAACAGGTAGACCAGAGCGGAAAGAGAGGGCAATTGTGGAAGCAGAGATTTGTTACAAGGCTATTGCCTGGATTGGAGTGGTGGTAGTTAAGTGGAGAGAAGTAAGTTTGAAGGTTGTTTAAAGTGGTGCACTTGCAGGCATTGGCAACTGGATGTGGCGGTACAGGAGAGAGGGGTGTCACCAAGTGATCTGTAAAGGATCTTCTAATTTGTGTCCATCCATCTCTGGTGCAGCTCAGCCTCCCACCCTGGGCATGAGGCCCTCTACCTCACTAAGCTAAGTAACCACACCCACTTGACTTTGATCCACAAAGCCTAGCACAGTGCTGAGCAAAGGACTTAACACATGCTGAGGTGCTTGAGGGGTAGCAGGGTGATGGATTCGTGCTCTTGCATTTTGGGAAAGTTGTTGTAGAGTGCTTACTGGGTGCCATGTGCTGTGCTAAGCACCTTCCATGGATAAGTTCCTTGTGTTTTCCCAAGAAGCCTAGAGAAGAAGGAATATGCCTAGTATGTGTCAAGCACTCTATTTGCGATATGTCATTTAATCTCATTTTACAATGAGGTAACTAAGACTTAGAGAGTTTTAAGTACCCAGGATCACAGCTAATAGTGATGGTGCTGAAATTTAGCCAAGTCTGTCTGACTGTAGAGCCAGCGCTCTTAATTGTGCCCTAAACTGTCTAAGTCCTGTGGAGACAAAGAATGAGTGACTAATGAGAACAGCATATGCAAAGGCCCAGAGATGAAGTCAATGCATCAGTGATTCTAAAACACAGGGTACAACATTAGAAGAGGATGGCCAGAGATAAGCAGTAAGCTTGAGGGCTGGACAGTGCTCAGGCTTAGTGGTGTGGTCCAGTGCACATCTTTTGGAGGCTGTACACTGTGTATGTATGTCCTGCAGGGGTAGAGGGTGTAGTGTGGTTGGCCTAGCAGGCTGACTCTGGGCTTCCTACCCCTCTTCAGCCTGAGCAAGCTGTATCTTAATTGTTGGCCATTTTAGTGCTATGAGAAAGACTCCATCTGACAAGAGTTTTCCGATGCTGAAAACAGGAATATAAACAAAAAGTTTGAAAACCACTGTACAGGTAATGTACACTGAAGTTTTAGGTGGAGGACTGATGTGATTATATTTGCATGTTATAAGCCTCACTCTGGCTGCCAGTGTGGAAAGTGGAATTGAAAACAGGCAGGAGGGGACTAGCCAGGAAGTTGCTACAGTTAATTTGGACGAAATGTAAAAGAATAAGCCTTGAGATGTTTTCCTGAGAAAGCATTGACCAAAAGGCAGGGGTAGGGGGTGGCTGCAACAACAGGGGTGAGTTTTAAGGACACCAACGAGACCAAGAAGCTATCCTGGAGAGGGTCCCCTGTGCCTGTGTGAGGTGAAGCAGGGAGGAAGGAGGCAAAGCTGGACTAAGGTCTTACAAAAGCAAAGTCCCCTAGAGTCACCCAGTGCAGCCCTGTATTTTATAGGTAAGAACATCCAGGTCCAGAGAGGTCATGTGACCTGTCCTCGGTCACTGGGCTGGCCAGGACTCAGACTTGTGCTCTTGGTCCAGAGTCCATTCTTCTACATGGCATCCAAGGCCCCTTGTCTTGTCCCTTACCTTCCTGGTGGATGGTCTTTCCCATCAGGGATGGGCGGTGTAGAAGGCAAGGCATAGGGGCCTGCTCCTGCCACACTCACTGGAATCTTTCTTGGGCAGTTGTGTCCCAGAACTGAAGCTTCACCTGGGCCTCAGGCTCAATCTCCACAAAGTGCACAAAGTAGTTCACCGTCACCATCTGGGTGACGCTCTCAATAAAGATGCCCTCTGTATAGTGTCTTGACAGGATGATTTGGTCACAGTAGAGTCTTCTGGGAGCATGAAGCAGAACTGGTGCTGCCAGAGGTTGTCTGGGGGGCGTAGGAGGACAGCAAGGAGAAGCGAGGCCAAAGCTGCGGCTTGTACAAGCTATGCAGCCCCAGGGATAGACCCAAAGGAAAGATTCTGGAACTTTACCCTAAGTAAGAAAGCAAAGCCCAGTCCACATCTCCAGAAGTGGGTCAAGACTGTTAGGAACTTCGTTAGAGTCTGGAATCCTTGTTATGTCCCCAAAGTGGTTACTTCGGTAGTCTCTGTTCTATCACAGTGATTAACAGCAAAACTCTCAAGGGAAGAATCAGGGGACTTCCACTTTGTGAATTCCACTGTGTGAGAAGCACTGCCTTTGATTTTTCATCTAATCCTTTTTAAAACCTTGTGAGTTAGGTATTCCACCGTTTAACAGGTGAGTCTACAGAGGCTTAGGGAGATGAAGTGAGTCCCATGATTAATGCATAGTGGATCTGCCCTATTTTTGGCAGCTGGGATAATGTGATAGTTAAGAGGAGATGTTATTTGAGTATTGCAAGTGGATCAGATAACACAGGGAAAGGGGTGAGGGCCGGGGCCTCCCTGGCAAAGGAAACAGTATGAGCAAAGGCCAGGGCTTCAAGTGGTTTGGAATTTGGTTGAGCAAAGTGTGTGAAAATGCAGCGCGCACTACATCAGGAAGGGGCAGGAATGGGCAAAAGGATTTGGATGTCAATCTATAGGGCAGTGGTCCCCAATATTTTAGGCACCAGGGACTCGTGCTCAGTTCCTAACAGGCCACCAACTGGTCCAAGGCCCGGGGATTGGGGATGGGAAGCCGGGAAAGATTTTAGGAAGGGAGCAGGTAGGTTAAATCTGTAATTTAACATGATCCCTTATAGCAATATGGATGCTGAATCACCAAGGAAACCCTAGAGGCCTGAGACTCTCAAGAGGAGTGACAATCTACACTAGAGACCAGGAGGCCTGAACTGTGACAATATTGGCAAACTGGGGCCTGTTCCAGGAGGGCCTGCTTCTGAACAATGGTAGGAGGTGAGGCTCCATCTCTCAGGTCAGCCTGCTGTTCCCAGCCTCCGCCCTTCCCTCCACTGCTGTTCTCTAGCCAGACTCACCCTATCAAAGCCACTTAGTCTCCAGAGGTTTTGCCACATGGAGGGGCCTTGTGAGGGTGGGATCAGAAACCTGAGGTTTGGTAGGACCTTGAGGCCCAGGGGTGGATAAAGCTATCGGAGCACTCAGCTGGCCCAAGTTCACAAGTTCAGCCACATCAGTTTCCTGCCCTTTTAGGTCCTTGTTTACGAAAAGGACAAGATCAGCCTGACCTCACAAGGTTGCTGCAGGGTTAATAAGCCATTAGCAATAGAAATAGCTCATGGTGCATGAGCCCCACCATGTGGTAGGGGTTCATATATCATTTAATCCTCACAACAACATTGTGAGACTTGAAACTATTATCATCCCCACTTTACAGATGGGAAATTGAGGCTGAGAAAGAGATGTATGACTCCAGCCTGCTGAACATTTCTGGAGGGAGGCAGCTAGGGACAATGGGCTTTATCTCTGCTTTGGAGGTGGATCCCGCCCTGGGTAGCTGGGGCTTCAGGCTTGTTCTCCAAAGCTCAGTCAGGATTTTGAGAGGGGAGAGGGTTAATTTTTTCTTCCTCTCTTTTTCCAGGGTTGTGGGGATTTGTTTTGAGCACCTGACAGCCAAATCTCCACCTCTAACCCCAGGATTAGCTGCTTATTTGCCAAATAAGCTTCAGTTTAGACTTACACTTCTGTCTGGGGAAACTCCTGGAAATTAGAAACCACAGACCACCTTGAAGATCATTTTCTTCTTCTTCATTCTAGTTGCTCAGATTTCCCATAAATTCCTAGAAAGTGCCCAGATCTTATTTGTCTCGGGCTCTTGCCTCTGGGCCTCAGTCTCCATATCGGAAAAATGGAATAATCATAGTAACTATCTCACACAGTACATAAGAGGTGCTCAGTCAGTGCTGACAGCTGTTTCTTCTGCCCAGATCTCTGCTCTTAGCTTGGCTCCTTCTTCAGGTTTCAGCTCAAGAGTTATCTCCTCAGAGAGGCCCTCCCCATCCAGCTCTAAAGGAGCCCATCACTCTCAGTCCCATCTCCATCATCGGTGGTCTTTATAACACAGCTGGAAATAGTTTAGTTCACTTATTACTTCATGTTTTTCTCTCTCTTCCACTAGAATGTCAGCCCCAGGGAAGGCTTTTCTGTCATGTTCGTCATCATGACTCCAAAGCCCAGAACAGAACAGATGCTCATTTTAAAAATTTTGATGAAGGAATGATAATGTGCTCTAAAAAAAAATCATTTTCCTTTCCTGGCCCAAGTGTTTCCATCTGTGAAATGGGGAAAATCGTGCTAACCTTGCAAGATTGTCATAAGGGTGAAGTGAAGATGTTTTTAAAAGGAGGTAGGGAGAAGGCAGTGCACAGGAGACCCACCTGGCCCAACCGCCATGAGGAGGAAGCTAAGAAACTTACCCTGATTGAAAACCTCCCAAGAGCCCTAAGATGGAGATTAGCAGTCACCTGTTACTGAGAAGGAATCTGAGGCTCAAAGAAGTGGAATAACTGGCCCCAGGTCACAAAGTAAATTAAGTGGTTGTGTTCTTTTTGCTATGGCAACTGCCCATGCCCTTCTGTGCCCACTGGCACAATGACATCCCTAAGACACCCCCTCTACACATGTTGAGACTCTTCTCAACATAACCACCATCTCCTCTATGAAGCCTTCCTTGATTACTCCAGGACATTCTCTGCCTGGCAGTTTCTGTTGCACATTAGGTTCCCCAGGAAGCAGATTTTGAGCTGGTGATTAGTATGTTGATTTTTTAACAGCTCCAGGGTTAGAGGCACTGACCTCCCACACAGTAAAAAATCTGCGTATCACCATACTTGGCCCTCTGCATACACAGATTCCCAGCCATGGAGTTCACCCTTGAATAACGTGGGTTTGAATTGTGCGAGTCAATTGGAAAAATCCACGTATAAGCAAACCCACACAGTTCAAACAGTTCAAATCAATGCTCTTCAAGGGTCAACTGCATTATTCAGATTAATATCTGCTTGGGGGAGGAAAGCAGGATTGAGCAGAGGGATATCACAACAGTGGCTTTAATAGATCCCACAATGAGTGGTAAAGCAGGGTTTGACCTTCAGAGTTGTCTGGAATTTGGACAAAAGGGTCGCCCCCTCCCCCCTTAGATCACCCTGAAGGGTGGGCAGTTCCCAAAGAGTGTGGTTCCTCCTCCCCACAGCACCCCAAGCAGGTAAGGGGTGGGGGTGAGGGTGGGGGTAGGGGAGGAGGTTATGGGTTCTTCAGCCAGGCTTTCCAGATCATTGGGTAGCAACAACCACACCTTAATCCCATGCTCAGACTCATCCAAGCCTGAGGACCTAGGGAGGCTCCAAGCCAGGCTGGCCCTGAAATTCCCTGCACCCACCCTTGCCTGTGCAGAGGCGTGCAGACGCCGAGTTTCAGCATCCAAGCCCAAGAACACTGCTGGAAATGGCCACATTCTGGCCAAGAGAAGAAAGAGTGGTGATGACAGTTCTTGTCATTCAGTTCTCAGCATGTGGCAGGCTCTGGCTGAACATATCCCATCTATTATCTCATTCATGCACCCCTATCCTTCCTGCCCCAGGTAAGTCTTTTATGAGGAAACAGGCTCAAGGACAGGAAGCTGCATACCTGCCTCTAGATCCTTCTGGTGGAAAGGGGCTGAGCTCTAAGACCCCAAAATCCAAGAGACGTAACTGTGCCAGGAAACTTTATATGAACGCTTTGGGTACAGTCTGCCATTTGCTCTTTGGAGAGACACTCTCTCCATCCCACCAGCATTTCTGAGGTTGGCACTGCTTAACCCTTTCCCTCCCACAGTCAACACTGGCATGGGCCTGCATGCTGCTTCCTGCTGCGGGGCCTAGAGATTTGAGTCTTGTCGATGAGCCGAATGCCCCCCCAGCCCTCCTCCAGCTTGATATCCCCCTGCTGCAGGGCCTGCTGAATGGTGCCGGCGAGCGTGTCAAAGGCCAGGTCCACATTGCAGTTATCTTTGGCTGAGGTCTCCATGAAAGCCATACCCAGAGAAGCAGCCAGCTCCTCTGCCTCCTCGGCTGAGACACAACGGGTGCTCTGCAGGTCACTCTTGTGGCCAACAAGCAGAAAGATGGCCTTGTCAGGGCCCTGAGTAGCCATCACTTCCTGGTGCCAGTCTCGGATGTGTTCAAAGGACTTTCTGTTTGTCATATCAAAGACCAGCAGTACACCCACCACGTTCCGGTAAAAAGACCTGGTGATGCACCTGATGGGGTTGGGAGTAAGTTGGGAGAAGCTTATGCCTTCAGAACATCCCCCAGAGGCAGGACCTTCCCTCCATCCACTGACTGCCTCACCCCTCATCCCCATTTCACTCTGCCCTGTGCTTCAGTCTTCCTGGAGTCTGTGTCTCTCCCAAGAGACTGCATGCTCCCCAGTCATGGAGCAAGTTTGATTCACATACTCTCCTGACCATTCCTCCATTCCTGGAGGAGGCCTGCTGATTTCCCCATTGCAGGTCTGCATCCCCATTCTCTGCCTGGCAAACTCCTACGGATTCTTCTGGGCCAACACAAAGCTCTCCTTTCCCATCTTCTTGACACCTCCCTCTCTGTGGGCTCTCTCAGCATCCACATCATTCAGTCCTCCCCTTTCAATGTCAGAGGTCTCTTCCCCCTACTCCTAAGGCCTGAATGTCCCCTAGGGAGGCCCCAGGTCTCAAGCATCTGGCCCAGGGGCTTAGCCCACCACCTGTATTTGTAGGTTGAATGGCTTAAGAGTGGATGATCCGACACCCAGGGCAGGGTCACCCACACCTCTACTTTGGCCATTGAGGCTGGCCCTTCAGGAGGATTCCCATAGCCCTGTGGACCTGTGTTGATCCCAGAACCCGAGGTCCCTCACATTTTCGTCCCTTCCTGGTCCAGCTCACACCCTCCGCACCCTGCCCCACCAGGCACCTGAAGCGCTCCTGGCCCGCGGTGTCCCAGAGCTGCAGCTTGACACGCGGACCCGCGCGTAGTTGCAGCGCGCGACTGTAGAACTCGACGCCCACCGTGGGCGCTGACTCGGGCTCCGGCTCCGGCTCCGGCGTCCCGGGCCCGCCCTCCACGTACCGCCGCAGCAACGACGTCTTGCCCACAGCCGCGTCCCCCAGCAGCGCGATCCGAAACTGGTAGCGGCAGTCCCCTGCCTCCATG
>NW_011888817.1:6689966-6692266 GCF_000151845.1 Pteropus vampyrus | reverse complement strand
GGTCCCAGATAAGCGGGTTTTAACAGTTTAACTTGTTTGGGCAAATTGGTGGGGTGGTAGGGAGTCCTCACTGTTGCAAATATCACATCATCACAGTTCCTCCTTGCACAACTGAGTGAACAGGAGTTGTTATCTTGATCGTTTTTACAGATGAGGAAACTGAGGTTCAAAGAAGTAACCAGCAATGAAGACTGAGACTAGCGTCCAAGTCTACCCAGCGCTAAAACCTTGTTTGCTATTTCTGTTTCTGGCTAGACATTTTGGGGATCTGGGAAGGCCCAGGTTTTCTTCTGGCCAACCCTAAACAAATCAATGAGTAGCCATACTGTCAGGTCTCCAAGTAATCCTGGCCCTTGGCCCCGCTTCAGGGAAAACATGAAGGAATGTCTGTGCTCGCCTCTTACCTCCAGGAGTAGGAGAGAGAGGAGCCTGAGAATCCAGGAACCAGAAGGCACCTCAAGAAGGATCCGTGTTGAAGGGATTGTCTTCTGTCGGTACTGCCCAAAATGGGAGTCTGCTCCACTATCACCTGCCCTTACCAGTTCCTCCATCAAGACATTCTCTCCACCTCACTCTATTAGGCTGGAAAATATTTATGTCAGGTCCCTGCAGATGCCCCCAGCCCCCTTCTTTATCTACCACTGGTGCTCTGAGCTCCAGCCATGCTGAGCATCTTTTCTCAGCCTCTGCCAAGAACACTCCTCTTCTGCTCTTCAGAAGACTAACTAATCCCTACTTCAGGTCTTAGGAAGCCCCTCACTGACTGGCCACTGAAGTCATGTGCCCTTTTGTCCACTGTGATGTCTGTCTCCCTCATAGGATCAAGCCCCTTGAGGGCAGGGGATCAATGGTTGTATCCTTAGTGCTGACACAAAGCAGGAACTCAGTAAATATTTATGGTTGAATGAATTAATGAAAGTAGATAAGTGCTATTTATTCATTCATTCGTTCAGTCAGTCAATCAGTCAAATACCACAATAGAGCAGGACTCAGGGAGATATAGGGTCAGAGAAGATCTTTTGGAGGAGGTGTTGCTGAAGGTGGGTCTCCAAGGACAACTGGGAACTGGGGAGGTCAGGGAAGAAGGGCAGTTGGACAAAGGCAGAGTCAGGAAACAGCTTGAAATGCAGTCTGAACCCAGCCTTCCCAGAAGTCTTTGTGGTCAGCACATGTGGACAGTGCACTGTCAGCATTGGGTTCTTTGAACTTCCTCTCTGATATGCTTCTGCTGTGGGCTGGGGTCATATGCCTGCCTCTTCCTGCACCTGGCCCTTGAATCCAGATGTCAGCTGATCTTGCTACAGACTCACTGTGTGACCTGGGGCAAGTCATCTCTCCTCCCACCCCTGCTTCCCTTTCTATTAAGTGAGGCAAACAGTGGCACCCACCTCATAGGGTAGTTCTGGAAGTCAACATAACATAGCAGGTAAGGCTATGCACATTTGCAATAGACAGATCTGGATTTTAGTACCAACTGCCACTTGCTAGCGATGTTACCTTGGCCAAGTTTTATTCGTTAATTCATTCTTTCACATAGTAATTATTTCAATAGTGCTAGCTGTCTCTTATGTACCGGGCACTTACTTACATAGCAGTGAAAATAAAAAGACACAATTCTTGTTCTTGGGGAGCTCACATGGTAATAGAGAAGAAATAAATACATATATAATGTGAGGACAGGGAGCAGTAAGTGTTATAAATAATAAGCAGGGAAATGGCTTGAGAGGTGGCAGGGTGTTATATCAAATTATGGTAGTCTGACGTGACATTTGAACAGAAACTCAGGAGAAGTAGGGAGTGAGTAGTGTGGCTGTCAAGGAACCTAATGCTGACAGTGCACTGTCCACATGTGCTGACCACAAAGATGCAGGGAGGCTAGTTCCAGACAGAAAGAACAGCAAGAGCAAAGGTCCTGACATGGAAGCAGGCAAAGAGCAGAGAGACTGGGAAGAGGGAGCAGAATGAAGGAGGAAGCAAGTGATGGGCAATGACGGCCGAGAGGAGGAAGAGCTAAATCATCCGTGGCCTCAGAGGCCATCCTGGAGACTTTGGCTTTTATTCCAAATGTGTTGAGAAGTCAGTGATTTGGGGGCAGGTAAATTACATGATCTAAATTTTTTCTTGCTTACTTTTAAAAAATAATCTTTATTGGGGTATACTGATACACAAACTGCACATATTAAAAATGTACAATATAAGGAGTCATGACATAAGTGTATACCCCATGAACCCATTACCATAATCAAGATAATGAACATCTCTCACCCCAAAAAGGTCCCCCATGTTCTTTGTAAGTTCTG
>NW_011888817.1:6675436-6688601 GCF_000151845.1 Pteropus vampyrus | reverse complement strand
CTGACCCTGCTTAGCTTCCGAGATCAGATGGGATTGGGCTTGTTTAGGGTAGCATGGCTATACACCCAGTAGGCTTTTTAAAAAAAAAACTACAAATAAGCTGATACTACAATTTATATGGAAACGCAAAGGGCTTGAAATAGCTAAAACAATTTTGGGAAAAAGAAAAAACAGTTGGATGACATACTACCCTATATCAAGACTTATTAAAAAGCTATAGTAATAAACACAGTGTAGTATTGAGTACAGAAACATATCTACACATCTGGTCAATTAATTTTTAACAAATGTGCCAAAGCAATTAGATGGAAAAAGACAACTTTTTCAACAAATGAATGTGGGACAATTGGATGCCATATGCAATAAATAAATAAACCTTGACTCCTATCTCACACTATGCACAAAAATTAACTCAAAATGAATCACAGATCCAAATATAAGAGCTAAAACTATTAAACTTCTAGACGAAAACAGAAGAAAATCTTAACGTCCATGAGTTAGGCAAAGATTTTAAAACTAGTATACAAAAAAGCATAAACTACAAAAGAAAAAAATATATTGGATTCATCAAAATGAAAAACTTTTGCTCTTTTAACACCCTGGCTGGTGTGTTGAGCCCAGAGTGTGGGGCGCAACGAGACTAGAATCAGGGAGACTAGTTAGGAGACTGCTGCTGTCTTGTGGGCAGGCAATAATGATAGCATCAGTGAAGGTGGTAAGAAACAGTGATTCCTGAGACATCTTAAAGGTGAACACGGGATTTGCTGAACGATTGGACATGAGATGTTAGAAAAAGAGAAGAGTTCAGGATCACTCAAAGGACATACTGAGAAGGGGAAGAGCAGGTTAGCAGGAAGAAAGGCTGTGTTCTGAGAAGCCTATTTATTAGATATCCAAGTGTCTAGAAGCAGCATTATATAAGGTCTGGAGCGCAGGAGAAAAGTAGGGCTGGAGACACACATTTGGAAATTATCAGAAAGTTTCTTACCTTCTTAGTCTGTTGCCTTCTCCAGAAAATGAGAAAAATTGTAGTGCCTACTTCCTAAAGTGTACATAAAGGTATAAATTAATGAATAGATTAAACACAGAATGGTGCTTAATTCTTGACAACTACTATTTGTATATTGAAACTTATTCATTCGATGGACAAAACATGCACATGTGCATGCACATAGCGATTATGAGTATGGTCTCTGGCGTGGACTCCTGGATTTTAGTTTTTACCTCGCTAGCTAGCTGTGTGATCCATTCCTCAGTTTCCTTATTTGTAAGGACATAATTATAATACCTATACATAGGGTTATTATGAAAAGTAGCTGAAATAATCGCGCATAGTTTATTAAGGACCCAGAAAAGGTATTTATCTATTAGTAGAAAAGACGAGCCTTGAATAAATAATGCATTCATCTCACCAGTCATCAATCGCCTCTTCCTAAGATGCCCTCCCAAGACTCCTCTCCAAGAAGACACAGAGCCCCTCCCCGAAACACTCAGCCGCTGCCCCCTCTTCAGGCCCACGGCGATCTGGGATGAGTCCATTCCCAGCTTTGAAAATCTTCCCAGACTGAACTCCAGGGGGCACGGCGAGTCTGAGTCATTTGTAGGCCCAGTGCCCTGTACAGGTCGTCCAGTGAGTGCTGAACGAAGGCGAAAGAGCCTTTTAAGACCTTGAAAAAACCGTTTACTTGGTTCCTCTATTCCCTGTGGAAAGGTTCCCTCCCCGCACGCACGTACGTGGAGCTGGAAGCCGGACGCTCCACCCAGCGCAGGAGAGAAAATGGACTACAACTCCCAGCGGTCTGCGCCGCGCGCTGCTCCAACTGTCAGGCGCGGCCGCGAGAGGCAGGGCCTATATAAACACCCGCCCGGCGTCCCCACGCCCTTTCTCCCGGCCGCCGCGTTCTTGGTGTGTGCTCCCGCAGGGAAGCCGGCCTGTTGCCATCTAAGCCCATCCTCTACCAGATCCACCGCCCTTAGCCTAGCCGCCACCTGTCCCGCACTCGCCGGGGCTGCCTCCCAAAGCTGCGAGATGTTGAGTACTGCACAGAGGAGCCGGGCCTCCTGGCCTGCTGGGGTCGAGGTCCGAAAGGGCATGTCGGCTTGCATGCGCAGGGAGAGTGGATGGAGCCCATGAGAGCCGCGCCCTTCTCCCGCCTTGGCCCGCACAGCCCTGCGCTCTGGTGTGACGGTGAGTAACGCGGGCAGCTGCCCGGTGCACACCAGTCCTGGGCCTGAAATGGCTTAATTTTGAGGAGGCCGCGTGGTGGTGTCAGCCAGACTTTGAACTGGATCTGCCTGTGACCGCTACTTGCTGGGTAATTTGGGTAAGTGACTTAACCTAAATTATCCGGCTGCACAACACCTATTAAGGAGGTCACCCTGGTGCATTTGAGGACAAGGTTTTCTGGAGTAATTCCTGTCCTATTTTGAATCCTGGTCCTGTCACTTTCTAAATTGACTGGCGACCTTCAGCAAGGAAACGTAATTGGTTCAAGCCCATATCTGTAAAATGGGTATGGTAAAATGGTCCTTGAGACAAAACACTGGCACATTGTAAAATAAAGTGGTAACATTGTAAAATAAAGGGACCTATAGGATATTTGTGTTCTCTTGGTCTCCAGAATGGCCTAGTAGATGAATTTCAGTAGGCAGTAAGGTTGCACAGGATTTAGATAAGTCTGAGAGTCTAGTAGCACTTGGGGCTGCCCTGGGGATGTGACCTAAATTGCCTTGTGGCCCTTATCGAAGCTGCAGCTGCTTCCACATAGCTGCTGTGGTCAAAAAAGGAGCCCATAGTAAGTTTTCCTTGACGGTCGCCGTTCTGTTTGCTGTAACTGATCTGCAACATTTCGGGAAAAGACAATTCCTATCGTACCTGCCATTTCTCAGGTTTAAACGGACACCTGTGTTAAGATGGACGCGTTCCCAGAGGCCAGGAGAAACTTTAAGTTGGCGGGGGCCTTTGTATACAGTCAACAGAATAAGACTCTTGAGAAGTAGCTTGTTGAGGCCAAGACAGTATGGAGGCCATATGGGAGTGAGCTAAACACATGTGTACTGGGAAAATCCAGTGGCACTGGCACAGATCTTGTCAGTGCTTTAGGCCCTCAAAAACTTAAGGCGTCAGTACCAGGACTAAAAGGCCAGTCAAGCCTTTATGATTTTGAAGACCAAACGAAGGTACAAAAAGATCACTCAGGACAATTGTGTTCTCATCTTAGCTGTGCCTGATGAAGATTGCAGGATGACAAGTTGCTTTCTGGTCGGTGAGGACTCGGGTCAGGATGTGCTGGAACACAACCACCTCAGAACCTGGTAGGTTTCTTGAGAGTAATTGGCAGCTACTTGGTTGGGCATTACAGCATGTTCCCAAGGGCCATGGCTGGTTGTAGCCATGGGATCTCCAACTGCATGCTAGAGCAACCTGGAGAGACTTTGACAGCTCAGGTCAGCGTAATACCTGTAGCTGCCACTCGCCTTTCCTATAACCTTTCAGGATCTGGGCTGGAAGCCTTCCACCTGCATACAGGTGTTTCCATTAACATCCACGTAGATAGGGGTGTATTGGATCAACTTTTTGGTTTAGACCTTTCCCACTTTTTCTGCAGGTTGACCCCAAATTTCCTGGCAGTTGTCTGATACTGAAGAACCTGAAGATAACCAGATTGTGGCTCTCCTTGTGCTTTAGAGTAAGGTAAAGTTAGATGTTGTACATCCTGACCTGACCCTCCAGTTCCCTTTCCCATCAGATCTGAACACCGGTCTTGGTGGTCGTAAAAGGAGGAAAAGTAATACTGAAGTTGGCCTCACAGTGTTTATAGTCTGCCGTATATATAGCATGTGGGCTCGTTTCACACAGAGTTGAAGTCTCTGAACCTGTTTCCTCCACCCTGGTAAAATTGGATAATTTTACGGAGGATGTATGTGAAGCTCTGGGCATTTTGTGTAGTGATTGCTGGCTAATACTTCTGTAATTGGGAGGGATTTACCAATGGCTTTCTTGCCTCTTGATTGATAGTGTCCTCCTTTTTTTAGATTTGTTACCAGTAAGCAGTCTTCCTCTAGTGTTGGATCTACATTGTTGGATATGTTGAAGCTGTATCACAACTTCCTTGGAGCTTCAGGTAGCACTTAACTGTTGTGCACCCTAAGAAGTGTAGCAAATAGATATAAGGCTACTCAGGTCTATGTAAAGATCTCAGCTTTTTAATACATTATTTACACTTGTCTTGTGTGCTATATGTTAACTGTTGATGGCCAGAGAACAGAAATGTTTATGGAATGATTTGGCCAGTTAGATTTGTCCACCTTTAAGTCCCAGAGCATGTTCTGTGAGTAGAATGCAGCAGAGGGGACAGCCCTGCATGTTGGGCAGCCTGGGCAGATTGCTGTGAATATACTGTATAGTGGTTCAGTTGTTTGGGGTAAACTCAAACCAAACCAATGAAATCTTACCCCTCCCCAGGGAGAATAGATGGATTGGGTATCAACATGTAGTTTCATCTAGCTCAAGGTATTTTTTTAGGGTGACTGGTCCAGGATGAAACCTAATCTGAGTGGACATCTATGGATGATAAATGCGGATATGGGACTGAGACCAGCTCTTAGAAAAATACCTGCGAGTGGCATTGATTAATTGGGGCAATATTAACACCCTTGCTTATACTTTCCAGGAGAGAAGCTCTATGGGACGAGGCAAGCTAAAAGACAACAGGTTTGGAGGAGAGACTATTCCAAGAGCAGCTAAGTAACAAGAAATCCCCTGACTCATCCTCTCTGCCCTAGGGCCTGCTGGTTCTTGAAACAGGCCGGAAGCAAGCATGCAAGACATTTTCTTGGTATTTGAGGCTGGTCTCCTGTACATCTTGCCCTGTGGCAGTGGAGGCTTCTGTTGTGGTAAATTCCCTTAATAAAACTTGATATAATGCTGGAGTTGTCAGTTTCTTTCTTCAATCTCAGCTACAAGAAACTTTCCCAAATTGGTAATAGGTAGAAACAATGATTTTTTTTTTGCTCATGCTGGTGGTACCTGGCAGATAAGTGACCAAAAAAAAAATTAGGTGTCATTTTCTTGATGTCCTTTCACATTGTTTTCTCCCTATCCATAGACCCAACTGTATTATAGTCTCAATTTCATTAAAACTGATCTTTTAGAATATAGGTCATAACTGCAATTAGATACATTTCTCCTAAGATGAGTGCTTCCTTAAAGATCTTTGAAGGCTTTTTATGGCATAGGTACTTTGACTTAGCTGTACCTTACTTACCTCAACCACCCCCCAAATTCCTCTGGCACAAAACTAAGAAATCAGATGCAGATTTCCAGCATAGACCCAGACTTCAGGAGGGTCCTGGGTCCTGGAGATGACTACGTTGGGAAGTGGGATTTCTTGATTTGGAAAGTATCAAGCGATATGTAGGAGGTCTTCAACGTATTGTAGCTGACTCCCATCCCTTCCTACTACACACTGGGCTATTCAACTTTCTCAACTGGGATAGTCTTTACTAGTGACCAAACTGGAAGCAAATGTTGGAGCGGGAGGGAGAACCTGAATAGCAGATGAAATTGCCCACCGGATGACAGCAGTTAATTCTTGCATTCTGATTCCAGAGAACCTTAAGGATTTATAACCTGAGAAGAGTCCCTGGCTTTACTGATTCGTATGATTAGTAATTCCACTTAACCTGGTTAATAATTCCAAACTGGATCAACTACCTGGATAAATGATTATTTTTCAAAAACATCGGAGCCTTATCTAACCACATTCAATAGCTGGTCTCCAGGTTTTCAAACTCAAACAGCTTACTCTTTCAAATGAAGGCAGAAGTGTTGCAGTAATAGTCATAATCTCAGGAAACTTGATTCTTAAAATCTTACAAAACATTTCCAAAAAGGTAAAAGTTCTTGAATTTTTTAAGAGTCTCTTATCTCCTTCACATAGTCCATTCTGGCTTCTTTTATCCTGGCTACATCATGGCAGGTATCTCTGAAGACACTGTGTCCAAGGGCTGCCAGTGACAGTCCATCAGTGCATCGTATAGTTCCTCACTCTGCTCCATGAACTCCTTGTTGGCCTCAGTCACATCCAGTTGCGGCATGGGGTCTGGAAGAGAAGCAAGGATGCTTTAGGAAGCATCAAGGAGAGAAGTACTCAGAAGCCACAAGAGACTTCGGTTCAGTGCCCTGCTCTCCAGATTTCCTGTTTCCTAGGGCAGGTTCCCTGTCTCAGTTCCACATTCATGGGCTGATTATAACTGCCTTGCACATTTCCTGTGAGGATGAAAATAGGATGATGTATGTAGGTAGTGGAACATATAGTTAGTACTCAAATAATGGTGGCTGTTCCAATTCTATTAAAAGCTACACCTATATCTAGCCATCACATGCCCTGGATTTTCTGGTGTGGTTCTTATTTCAATTTTGGGTTTGGAAAATCCTCATTCTTAAAAGAATATCACATAGCATTGAAAAATGAACCTTGGCTGCACACAACTTGGATGGATCTCACAAAATGCGTGTGTTGAAATGCATATACACAAACACACTGGTTCATTAAAACACATTTTAAAACTGGAAAATTAAAGAGACCTAAATAAACAAAGACATCCCACATACTTGGATTGGAAAACAATTTTGTTAAGATGGCAGAATTCCCTAGATTCGATGCTATCTATCAAAATTACAGCTGCCTTTTTATTTATGTTTTGGCAGAAAATAGCAAGGTGATCATAAAATTTATATGAAAATGTTAAGGGACCTGGAGCAGCCAAATCAAAGTTCAAGGACTCACACTTCCCCATTTCAAAACGTATTGCAAAGCTACAGTAATAAAGACTGGCAGTGGCCTAAGAATAGACATCAATCAATGGAACAGAATTAAGAGTCCAAAACCAAATCCATACATTTATAGTAAACTTTTCGACAAGGATACCAAGACAATTCAATGGGTAAAGAATAATCTTCAATAAATGGTGCTAGGCCAACTGTAACTGTATAGTGACTATGTTAACTAGAATTATTGTGGTCATTTTGCAAATTGAACCATGTACATCTAAAATACATTATACAAATAAACACTAATGTTATATAATGTATGTCAATTATACATAAAAAAGACTACTATTATTGTTTAACATCTTCTACTGAATATTTTATCTGTACTGATTATCATCATTGGGAATAAAATCTTTCAAGTAAAATTACTGATTCAAAGGTTATAAACATTGTAAGAACTTTTTATAAATTTGTATTTATTAGTGCGATGGTTAAATTTTAGTTGTGAACTTGGCTAGGCTATGGTGCCCAGTTGTTTGGTTAAACACTAGTCTAGATGTTGCTGTGAAGGTATTTTGTAGATGTGATTAACATCTGCCATTGATGACTTTAAATAAAGGAGATCATCCTCAATAGTGTGGGTGGGTCTTATCCAATCAATTGAAGGCCTTAAGGCCTTAAACTGAGGTTTCCCAAAGAAGGAATTCTGCAAGTGTTTACATAGAAATACTGCCTGAGTTTAAGCTTGCTGGACTGCTTTACAGTTATATATACATATGTCCTATTGGCTGTTTCTCTGGAGAAGCATGACTGATATATATAAATAGTACATTTAAACTTCTCCTACAGTTGATTTGTGTTTGTGTTTCTTTTTCAAGTTATTTCCAGTTTTCTCACCTCTTTTTTTTTTCAATTGATATACACTTAAAACATGTAATTGGACGCATACATACATATCTGTTCAGATGTTCACACAGATACAGATATTCAAAAGCAAGAGTGATGTGCCTGAAAGCCACTGGGGAGACATTCTTTAATCCACTTTCAACATACTAGATTTTAGTCACAAACCAGAAGCAGGAAAAAAAGAAACCCAACTGTGCCTGTAAAAAAGAAAAGACCATGATCACCATGTACCTGAAGTACAAAATGGTGCTTGCAATGCCTGTGATTTGAAGCTGGTAGAAAGAAGTAATGAACTGCATACATAAAAAGATAAACAGCTATAAAACTGCTAGTAAAAAAGGCTTTCTACCACCAATGATAATCCTCAGCACATAAATGAAAATAACACAGTGCAACTGTAGCTTCTGAACAGGTAATCAGGAGAATCATGAAGACTAAGAAAAAGCCAAACATTAAGTACATCTGATGAGAACATATACTGTTTAGAATAAAAAAATTAAATAAAAATATAACCAAAAGATAAAATGCTGCTAGTTATGATGCCAAGAAGTGGTTTTGTAAAGAAAGTCTGTTGAGAAATCTGACAGAGAATCTGGTTTGCGTGAACTGGACATCTAAACTTCTTGCTTCCAAAGTATGTGCCAAAAACTGTCAATGGTACTGAAATTCCAAACCACATTGCAAAGATTTCTGTCAGAGTACTGAAAGAGACGGCACCGATGACTCCTCCACCCAAGGAATTAGATTCATAATAAAGAGGTCAGCAAAGACGATACCAGGACAGAATGGTGCTGTCAGCCAAAAATTTGTTTTCCATTTCACACCTTTAGATGTCTTATATGTTTTAGCAGACATATCCAGCAGGGTTTCCCAAAAGGACACATAACACAATGGCACAGATCATTAAAGCATCTCAATTGGAAAAAAACCCAAGGAGGCCAGAAATAAAGTAATAAATGTCATAATCAAAACTTGTGTTCCTTGATCCAGGAAAACTGACAGAAACATTCCACTCCTTGGAGGTGTGAATTACGTACCCATGAAAAAGCTTCCACTAAACTCCCCTTGGGCATCTTTGGAAGAATTCATGTGATTGTATCTAATAATATTTCTACAGAGTCCTTAATCATAGCCCCTATTTCGGATAAGAGAACGATAATGAAGGAATTCATAATACCTGCGCTCCGGAGGAGGGACTGCAACTCAGGAGGTGCCAGAGACACACCAGGAAAGACTGAGGTGTGTGGCTCCAGGGCGAGGGCGGGAAGGGGCAGCCACCATTCTCTCACCTGTTAAGTGTATCTCCATTCCCAAACTACTCAGTGTCATAAGTACTATGCCCATTCCTACAGGCAGAAGGACCTTTCTTTCTCTTGTAATTTTAATCTAAATTATAGAAGCTTTGAGCATTCAGAAGCTCCATATGGAAACTAAACAGAAAGTAGGACCAGCCTGACTCCTTCACTCAGTGTAACAGCTATGGGAATAGATTAGTAAAGGGCTTGATTAAGGGCAGGTTTTGCATGGGTTAATAAGTCTATGCACACACACAGAAGCACCCTTCTTCATTCTGAAGACAGCCTGGAAGATGGCCTACTGCAGCCAAGGACGAAACTAACAAGGTTAATAATCCCCGCTGTGCCCACCTCACTGTGCGGTTACTCGGTTAAAATGGGAGGCATTAAACTTAGTGGTAAAAAGTATGAGGTCTGGGGAAAGACTACAGGGGTTCCAAGACCAACTCCACCTCTTGCTACTAAGTTGCAACTTGCAACTATATTGACCTTAAACAAGTAATTTAACTTCTCTACTTCAGTTTTCTATTCAACGAAATCAGTATAATTGTGGTACTGACTTCAAAACTGTTGTAAAAGTTAAATGAGTTAATAATACATGTAAAGTGCTTAGAACAGTGCCTGCACATAATAAAACCCAACCATTAGCTATTTTTAACTTGGGCTGTTTTCTGTAGAAGGGGTATGATAATGGTACCCAAGCCATCACAGTGTAGACAGGTAGCAGTGCTTAGCACAAAATATGTTGGCTATTATTTTATTACCAGTGAATGAGAATGAGATGGAAAATTCTATGGAGTTATACACAGATATTTTTATAATCAGGTTTATTATCTTGAAAAGCAAGGCAGTATTTCCTGGATCGAAGAATCGGAGACTGAGAATGGAAAGACAGGGATTCTAGGCCTGACTTTGCCCCTAACTCACTCTGTGACCCTGAGTAGACCATTTGGGCCACCAGTTCCCCATCTGCCAACTAACTGGAGAGCCTGTGTTCTGCCCAGCCCACTCCCCAAGGTCACTGCTGTTAGAACTAGATGAGAGCACATATATGAAAGTGCTTTAAAATGCTATGAAGTAGGTAAAGTTTGTTCTTTGCCTGAAGGTGATGTTTCTTTTAAAGGATATTTTGGTTACAAATCGCCTTTTCCCTATGACCATGCCCTGAAGAATAATCCTTAAAATAGACTTTGATTTTAATCTTTGAGTCTTTTTGTACCTTAAAAAGGTTTACTTAGAAATCAATCCTGATTTTATGACAACTGTTTAAATTTTACATCTTGAAAACAAAACATCTGTTCAGAAACATGTTGAAAAAATTTGTTTTTCATAATTTTTCAAACCTCAGAGGATTCTTTAAGTATTAATAACATATTTAAAAAATTATTTGTTTGATGGTTAGTAATTCCTTCAGTTTTACTTTCTTTTTTCTTCTGTTAGTGTCAATAAAAATGACAATAAATGCTTTTAATAAAAAAAATTAATAATGGCTGTTACTATGCAGCAGGATTAGGGGTGGTTTTCAGTTACTTCATAATCCTGTATTTTCCGAAATTTCAATCATAACTATTATTTGAAAATGAGAGAAACATGCAATTTTATATAGAGAAAAATTAAATCATGAAACACAAAATGATTTTTACAAGCTGTCAAACAAATGTAAGGCAATAATATTTTTTGCTAAAGACCTACATCCTAGGGTAGAATGCCACTCATCCAGGGGGTGACCGGCTCCCTCCCCTATAGAGTTGCTTTCCCCTCGGCTCTCTGGGATCTGCACTCACACCACTGGGTGACACATACACTTCTTACAGTAATTTTGTAGGCAATGGCTCTCTCATTAGAATGTAAGTTCCTCCAGGCAGAATTCACCTTGCATTCCATCAGCATCTAGCTGAAGGCACAGTGCCAGTCACAAAGCAATCGCTGCCTAGTGGCTGACAGAGTGATGGACTCCTTTCTTACCTTCCAAAGCATCATCTCCAACTTCTTCATATGTCTGTCAAGAGACCAGAGAGGTGGGTGAGAAGGATGGTGAAATCCTGACCCATGAACAGGATGGCTTATTTTTAACAAGAGGAACTAGGTTGCTTCATCTTTCCCCATATTTTTTTTCTGAAGCCCTAGCTCCCATCCTTAATGATCCCATCCCTGAGAAGGAGCCACGTCTCTGAAGGACAACATAACCCATAAGAGCAGACTAGTCAAAGCACAGTTACCTGCATGGTGCTCTGGGTATAGCCATACTGGGGATAACTGTAGCTGTAGCTGCCTGTGTTCTGGTCATAGCCCCACTGGGCATAGTAGTTCTGGTACTGCTGATAATACTGGTTGTAGCTGTAACTGTACATCTGACTATATTCCACTGGCTTCACACGACTCCTTAAATGAAGAAAGAACCAAAAATAAACAAATGTGAACAAGCATTTCCATAATACTTATTAACTGGCCAGGGACACTTCTAAGTGCTTTACACACATTAACTTCATTTACTCCTTACAACAATCCTGTGCAATAATTATACATTATCCCTATTTTACAGATGAGAAAACTGAGGTACAGAGAAGTTACATAATTTGTCCAAAGTCACACAGCTAATAAATTATTCAAACCCAGGCAGTCTTGCTCCAAAGCCTATGCTTGAAAGACAAGAGCTTTCAAAGGTTAGGTTCGTCTCTCTTCCCAAACCTTCAGTACTGACTTTCTTCTTCTCAAGATCCTGGGGGCTGCTTTTCTGTCTGCCACAAAGGCTCAGGAAAACATGGCCTAAAGAATCTGGATTTAGGATGATCCAAGAAGTATTTCGAGCTACAAAATATCTTATCACCTCTTCCCCACAAAAAAAAATAAGAGAAGTGCAGTAAAGTAGCCTTTACTGTTATCACAGTAGTCATAGTTATCATTTATGGAGTAGGTACTCAGAAGTTCTGCCAATTACTTTTCATATACGGTCTCCTATTTTAAGTCTTGCATTATCCTATGCTAGACCTATTATTTATTACTCCCACTATACAAATGAAAATATTGAGTCTCTAAAAGGTTAAGCAATTTACCCAAGGCCACACCCAGGATTGGAGCCAAATGTAATGCCAAGTCTCATGGTCTTAACACCACACCACTACATACAACATCTGGCCTGACAAACTCAGGACATCTTGTCAGTCTCCTACATCCTGCATCTGCCAATCAGGGCTGACCCACATCCTGCATCTGCCAATCAGGGCTGAATGCACAGCTGCCCCAGCTGCTGCTAACCAAAGACAGAATGTCAAGTCTGCAAAAGATATCTTGCTTCCAAAACTATGTATGAGTAGGCTTATAAAACAGGCCTGGGGGTGTGACCACCAGTTCTAGTTGAGAGGAAATCAAACAAACATAACCCAAGCTCAAGTCATGACAATGCTCTCCCAGAGTCAACGTACTAAGAAGCGCCAGAGTCTCTCATAAGTGCACATCAAACACACCACGAGGCAGAGACTGACTCCATTGTGTCGGCTGGTTTATAAGATTAACTGTCACGCAGTGTGGGACACACTACGACTTCAGGATTGGTGTATTCTATCCCCACAGTGAAGCCAGAGAGGAAACCAAGTCATAAGCAGGCGGTGAACTACCACAGAAATCCCTGTCACGGGAACCACAGGTTCTCAAAGTCGGAATGAGCTCTTCCCAACTTCCTCACAAGTTCAATGACTGTTTGGTGAGGAGGACTTAGCCAGTTAGACAGACTACACATCTGATCACCTCTCGACAGAGTGGCTCGATGAAATCCTATGGCAGACACTCCCTCTCCTGCCCACGGCCAGGCTGAAAACTGACAAAGTTTTGCCTCCATGACTCCCCTTCCATGGATGTTCCCAAGGATGTCCACCACCCTCTTGCCATGTTCAGGTAACGGAAGGTGTAGTCTTCCTGGCCTGACTCTGTATATTCCTGTTCTGTTTCTCCACACTTGGCTCTTATGGTCTAATTCTCAAAAAGAACTCTTATCATCCTCAATTCTTAGTGCTTGAGGGCACTTCCCCAGAGGCAGGCACCAAATACCGACATCATCATCCAAGGAAGAACTAGATAGAATATAACCTCCCTGCAGAAGGGTCTTTGCTTCTCTTGTCTAGGATAGGGCCTACTGAGTTGTAGGAATTGTTATTGTTGACCGAGTAAATGGTAACGCATCAGAAACAACCAA
>NW_011888817.1:6667550-6674655 GCF_000151845.1 Pteropus vampyrus | reverse complement strand
TTTCTCAGTCTGGACATTACTGACTTCTGGAGGAGGGAGGCAAGAAGATAAGTCTTTGTTGTGGGGCTGTCCTGTGCAATGTCAGATGTAAGGAGCATCTCTGGCCTCTACTCATTAGATGCCATTTGCACCTTCCCCTTGAATTGTGACAACCAAAACTGTCTCCAGATGTTGCAATGTCACTAGGAGATAAAATCGCCCCCCGATGAGAACCACTGCTTTGGCCAAAGTATGGAAGATTCTATGCAAAGAAGTTGCCTTACATCTGAGTGAGAAACCTGCTTGGAGTTGTCTTCTGCCTTGCATGCAGGTACAATAGTGATGCACATAAAAGAGTGTTTGGTTCGATAATTCTTAGCCATTCCCATAGCAAGGGACATCCACAGGTCTGTAGGTTTCATTGATATAAATAAGGCTAAAATTGAGTATAATTTTTTCCCTTCTGCACAATTCTTATTAATTCTCTGGCTAAATTTCTAACAGTGGCACTACTGGGCAAAGAGCAGGACATTAAGTATGTGTAGCTAAACTGCTTTTTTAGCACTGCTATCAGCAATGTCTGAATGTATCTGCCTCCCCTAATCACAGCTCTCTCCCTACTATAAGCTTCTGGAGGGGCAGGGTTGTGCTCGTTTATCTCCAACACCCAGCACACAGCCTGGCAAGTATCAGGCATTCCTTATTCGTGAGCTGAAGTCAACTCCTTGCAGCCTCCCATCCAGCAGAGGATGCTGACTGTCAAAGAGCAAGTGAGGAGTATCTAGATAGGGGTCGGTCCACAGGCCGGCTACCTTCCCCGCAAGCACAGGACTCACGCTTTAGGAATTGCCACGCTCAGCCGCACTGGTTTAGACCCCAGTCCTACTGCTCCCTGGCACTCTGTCAGGGCTCGCTTCTGTTCCAGTTCATCTGTGAATTTCACAAAACCATAGCCTCTGCAGGGAAAAAAACACAAACTATATAGATCACAAACGGAATGAAGGTAAAGTCTAAGAATGGCAAAGGGGCTGAGAAAGGAGAGAAAAATCTCATCACACTATGTGGGCAGGGATGAGAGCCCCATCTGGGGAGGCGTGCCGTACAGCAATGTGAGAATCAAGCACTGGGGGATCCCGAGATCTGTTGGAACCCCCACTTCCAGATCACCACCATTCTCTCTATACAGTCACTGAAGGGCTCCTGCCCAAACAATAGCTTCCCCCTCAATCTACTTGAAAGTGCTATTATCATTATCATTAGGGTAATTGCAATATGTATAATTGTAAAAATTCATTCAGCAAATATTTACCGAGTATGCCCTGGATGCCAAGTATTGCACTAGGCATGGGAACTCAGTAGTCATACACAGACAAGGTTCCTAATCTCCCGAATTCAAATTCTACTTGAGAGAATAAATGAATGATAGCTAATATTTAACGAGCACTTCTTATTTCCCAGGCACTGTGCTGAACATTTTTCCAGGGTTATCTCAGCGAACGGTTCAACAATTTGAGGAAGAGGGAATCAAAGTTCAGAGAGATTTAATAACTTGCCGAAAGTCATAGTAGAAGTAAGATTCAAATCTAGGTCTGTCATACTCCCAAAGCCTGAGCTTTTAACTACAACTCTGATCAAGAATAAGCCTTTCTTGAAGTTTTTCCACTTTTGAAGTAACAATAATAAGTAATAATAAACACCTATAAAGCATTTCCTAATGTTTTATTTATATTACATCATTTAATCTTGAATTCGCTCCTATGAACAGATCTTATTAATCAATTGGTCCTGTTTTCCAGATGAGGAAATACGGTAAGAGGTTCAGTAACTTGTCTGCTGCATCATCCCTGGCAGTACTGGAGCCAGGATTCAAACCAGGCAGTTTGGCTTCACGGCCTGTGCTCTTAACCACAACACTACATGGCCTCTCTGTAACACCTCCACTTATAAGAAAAATGCTGAAACTAACAGGGTAGGCATCAATAACAGGTAAGGCCTTACTTAGACACGCCTGTCTGGTCCAAAACCACCTTGCCTCCCCGACAGGAGGGGTAGACTTTGACGAAGAATTCATATAGCATGCCATCGTCCACATCTGGGGTCAGGTCCCCCACAAAGAGGGAGTACTCAGGGCTAAGAGAAGAGAACAAGATTCAGAGACAAAGACGAAAACCTTTGTTCTGAGAAATTCTTTTGGCTTATTCTAGGTAGACCTCTCCTGGGCTTTCTTAGGGAACAATATATCTGATAAGTCATTAAACAGGTCTTAATTTGCTTCATTTGGCAGTCCTGGCAGAATAGGTATAGAAGTGGTCCCCTGGTCCACCCAAGTCCTTCATCCACTGAACAGAGCTTGTCCGGCTTCAAGTATTACATGAGTGCAGATAGTGGAACAGGGTCAGAGGTGCTCAAATATAAAACTAGAAATTCTGCATTCTGGGCAGATTAAATGGCAAAAGACAGAGAGAGACTGAGAACTAGACCTCATCTTCTAAAGACCTAAAGACTAGCTAAAATGAAATCTCCCAAATGTTATGAGTCAGCCAACTTTTTCTGTAAAGGGCCGGATAGTAAATATTTTAGGTTTTGTGGGGTACCTATGGTCTGTCACTTTTTGTCTGTTTTCACAATCCTCCAAAAATGTAAAAACCATTTTTAGTTCACAGGTGATACAAAGCAGGCCACAGTTTGCTAACCCGTTCCAAAACAATTCTTAAAAAAAAAAAAAAGAAAAAAGAAAAAGAACAAGTAAACTCATTATTATTTTCTTATTTCAAGTATAATACATATTTCTTGTATAAAATCAGAATATACAAAAGGACAAAGAAAAATAAAATTACCAATAACCCAACCACTCAAAGGTAATCACTATGAACACTTGACAGACACTTCTTTATTCTTTGGCTTCTTCTTCTGAATTTACAAAAATTGAATATGATTCATTTGTTTTGTTTCTAGCATTTTTTTCACTTTTAACACTGCCAGCATCTTGACATGTCATGTCAGTATTCTAGTACAATATGACTTATATGAATGGATACGTAGTACTGCAATTAATGAACATAATGTAATTTAAATCACTTCCCTATTATTAGATTTGGTTTTCCCCCAAATCTTGCCTACTATACATAATATTTCAGTTAACGCTTTTGAGGCTAATTTGGAACACATCAAGAATAAATTCTTTTTTTAAACGCCTACAGCACCTGGTATTCCTAGATGGTCTCCCATCCAAGTACTAACAAGGCCCGACCCTGCTTAGCTTCCAAGATCAGACAAGATCAGGCATGTTCAGGGTGGCATGGCCGTAGTATGAATAAATTCTGAGAAGCAAAATTATGGGGTCAATGAGTACAAATCTTTCTAAAGCTTTAGATACATTGTTTTAAAGATGTGAAACGGTAACCTGAAATGCTGAATCAATTTATAGTGCTACAAAGGTCAGTTCTTAAGGAATAAACTCTCAGTGCTGTGGGCAGTAACAGGGTGGAAGGCTAGAGAAGACATGACCTGGACAAGACTCACAGGGAAGGTCCACCAGTGGGGACCAGAAAGGTGTTATCCCTCAGCAGGGAGGCCAGGTGGAGCCAAACTGGACTTCCCACCCTCCTCTTTGGTAGTAGGGGGCACAGTGAGATACCCTGGCTCTATCTAGACATTTCTCCTGGGGCTCTAAGCTACTTGGGGCTACTCTGTACTTACCTATTATCTGGTTGTTTCCCATAAGTGGCATAGTTCAGTTTAAAACGTTTTGCCTGGAAATTTAAAAACAAACAAACTCAAACAGAGAAAGGTGTTTCGAGAGTCAAACAATATTTGAAAAAAACTGAAATAAATTACCTTGGCCAAAACATCTCCCCCTCTCTAAGCCTCAGCTTTTTCTCCTGATATAATGGGGGGGTTGCACGGATGACCGCTAAGGGCACTGCCAGCTCCATGGTTCTATGAGCCCAGGTGTGCCAGCTTGGTGCAGCTGTAAGCTAAGTAACTGTGGGAAGAGCAGAATGTAACTCTCTTGAAATGTGTCCTCACTACTGCCAGCCTTTCTACTTTCTCAAACAGGCAAGAAGTCTAGTTTCAAGTCTTCCATTAAGGGAGGCAGCGGTGCAGAGTGGAAAGGGAATGGATTTCAGAGGTAATCAATCTTCAGTTTGCATCCTGGCTTTGCCACTTACTACCTGTGTTGCTTTGGGCAAGTTATTCCACTTCCCTGAGCTTCGATTTCCTGGTCTGTCAAAGACAACAATGCCTACTGTTCAGGGTTGTTATAGGATTAAATGAAATAATATAAACAGACAGTAGGGATTCAATAAATGAGTTGATGAGAATAAAAATGGAAACATCATCATTATCTAAGTGTCCTTACAGGTGTGGCTCCTGGAAGGGGTTTTCCGTTAATTTTATGCAAACACTTCTCGGCTGTGGCCAAATCTGCGAATTCTACAAAGCAGTAGCCAGCTGGGATCCTGGAAAAAAAGAAAACAGAGACAGAGAATGGTTAAAGATACCACTCCCAGATGAGAGATTGAGTCCTGGCCTGAAGAAAGGGAAAAATGTTTCTCTAATCAGAGCCCACGTTGTTTTTGCTCCCTGCCAAATTCCAGTTCAGAACCAATTTACAAACCTGAATATAAGGACTATCAATCCAGGCTAGTCCCAGACTCAGTAAACATTTCCATACTGTATCACCTAGGAAGTCCTTTTGCCAAAAATGTTTAAGGCAATCCAATCAAACCTTTAGATCTAACGCCCAGTTTACAGGAAATATTATGGACAGAACAAGTAAAACACCACCACAAAGAAACAAATAATCCAGAATACAGGACCAGAATCCAGAATGTAGGACCTTATGTAAGAATTTGTTTTACCTCTTTAAAAAGTCAATGAGAAAAGAAAGAGGTGGGCTGTTCAACATTAAAAAGAGACAGAACACAAAAGAACTAAATGAAATGCAGGGTCTGATCTCTCACTGGATCCTAATTCATCAAAAGACAAACAAAAAAAAGATGGTATTGGGACAATTATAAAAATTTAAATGTAGACTGGCCATTATGTGGTATTATGGAACCATTATTAATTTTGTTAGTGTGAGATGAGCATTGTGGTTATATAAAAGAATGTCTAGTTTTTGGCAATGTATGCTTAAATGTTTAGTAGTGAAGAGTCGCAATGCCTGTAATTTACTTTCAAGTGGCTCAGCAAAAAATGATCAATCTACATATCTCTATCTTCTCTTTTGATAGATATAGGTAAGAAAAATATGGCAATATGTTAACAAGTACTGAATTTAGATGGTGGCTGTATAATAGTTCATTGTACTAGTCTTTGTAGTTTTTTTTGAAATTTTTTATGTTAAGAAAGTTCTTTTTAATTACCTACCACAGGCCAGGCTGATATAGAGTTGGAGAACATGGTTCCTATCCTCAAGAAACTCGCAATTTGGTAGGACAGACAAAGGAAACCCACGGACCTTACCTAATTGGGGAATGTCAGTACGATTCCTGGTGTTCTAATTTTGAAAGCATTACTGAGAGACATAATTAGGAAGATGTGACTACATCCTCTGACATCCCTATCCTCTGACATCCTTCCTACTCAGAAATATTGAAAACTGTTCATTTCCTTAACATCAACCTTAAAGCTATCACCAGTGAAATAATCCAAACTTTTCTAAAAATATTACTTTAGATCTTCAGTTCAAATGGACACAAAGCCAAGAAGGTATGGGCAATGGCAGTACTTGAGCCCAAGGATCACAGAACAGAGTCCACAAGCTCCATAAATGTTTGTGGATGCTAAGAAAAATGGTGGGTCAAATCTGTGCCTTCTCTCTTGTGTGTGCTGGAATCTTAGGGCTCACAAATGTAAAGACTACCACCAGTAAGAGCTGACCATTACCGAGCACTCGCTATGGGCCAGGCAGTGTGCTAGCCACTTCGCATGTACCATCTCATCTAATCCTCATGTAACTCTGTGAGGTGAATGAAAGCATTATTTCCATTTAGATGAGAAGACTTGAGACTTAGCAGAATTATATAATATGTCTTAAACCACATAGCTTGTATGTACCAAAGGCTGGATTTGAATTTAAAATAGTCTGACTACATTCTTTTCTCAACATTTTATTATAAAGAATTCCAAACACGAAAACTGAAATGATTGTAAACACCCACATACCTACAACTTACAATTAATATTTGATTATACTTATTTTACCACATAACTATCCATCTATCCATCCCTCTACTCATTTAGCATCCTTATTTTCTGATACATTTCAAAGGTACAGATATTGGTATGCTTCCTTCAATTATTTTAACATACATATTATTAACCAGAGTTCAATTATTTTGTTTTTTGTTGTTGTTGTTTTTGGTTTACATGCAATGAAATGCATAAATCAAGATGCTGAGTTATTTCTACTAGATTAATTTTGTATATTCTAAAATTTTAAATAAATGGAATCATACAGTAAGGCTTCTTTCATGTAGTATTCTACTGTATAAATATCTCAGTACCTATTCATGGACACCTCAAGGTTGATTGCAGTTTTGGGCAGCTGTCATAAAGCTGCTATGTACATTCTTTTTCCAGTCCTTTTTTGTGGATATACGCTTTTATTTCTCTTGGATAAACACCTAGGACTGGAATTGTCCCCAGTGGTTGAACCATTTTATAGTCCCACCAGTCATAAATGAGATATGGCTGCTGCACTTCAGACTGAATTTATTTTTCAAATTTAAAAACTGTGGTTAAATATACATAAAATTTATAATTTTAACCATTCGCATGCTGGGTAACATAAACTCTTGCAGTTTTTCCATGATAGCACTGGTGGGGCATTCCTTTTTGAACAGTGCACATTCCCTTGATGTCTACAATAACATCTTTCTTGTAGATCCACATGTATGTGGCCAAAGGAACGACTCCATGTTTTCTAAAAGGCCTACAGAACATATAGCGGATGCTTCCCCTCTTTCCTTTTGTATTGGTCGTTTCGGCGAATTACTGGAAGATAGTGGTTCTGGCCGAAAGGAAAGATTGACTACATTCTTAAGCACTATGATCTATTGCACGTTATTTTTCCTTGGGTCTTATCATTGCTCTCAGTTTTTAAATTTACATTTAT
>NW_011888817.1:6660830-6665954 GCF_000151845.1 Pteropus vampyrus | reverse complement strand
AAAAAGTAGAAAGTATTACAGAATATATTTTCATACTACTAGCCGGGGATTTCTGTCTATAAGAAAGCAAGAAGAAAAATATTTAGACTAGGATGACATACTAGTCAGAAAATCAGTCCCTAGTTATTGGGGTTCGGAATACACAAAGTATTTGTCAAGCAAACAGCCAGAGTTGACCACACTTCCTATCTCTCATCTGATTTTTCAACCATTTGATGTTTTAGCAAGATGATTTAATAGAGTACCTGACACAGAGTAGATACTCAATAAACACTGTCAAATTGATAAAAGAATCCTCTCGTTTCTAACTAGAACCCTAAGGAAAACTAAGATCTCCCCCACGCCCACCCCAAAAGAAAAAGAAGAAAGTGAAGGCAACAGGGCACCACTATCCGAAAATATTCTCTGTATTGTTTCGTTTACACATTTATTGTCTCATTCTATTTGAATGTAGTCAACTCCACGAGAGGAGGAACTATGTCTGGCTTGTTTCGCCATGTATCCTGGGAATCTAGAACAGAACACAGAATGACTCTATAAAATTTTAAATGAATAGCATAAGAGTTAAGGGCACTCATGGCTTTGAGGACAGAACTGAATTCAAGTTTTGGCTTGTCATTTAATAGCTGTGTAAGTTTAAGACAGTTATTAAGCTTCTCTAATAATAGTACTTAGCTCAGAAGTTTTTATGATTTTAAAAAGTGATTTTAAAGTATTTATTACCTAACAGATCATGTTTATATTTACTGAGCATATACCATATGCCAGATACTATTCTAGATGCTGAATGCGAATGAACTCATTTAATCCTCACCATAACTCTGAGGTAGGTGATATAATCATCTCCATTTCTATAGTCAAGGTGAAGGAGAAGAGGTTAAGTAACTTACCAAAGGTCACACAGCAGACATAGATTTCAAATAGTCTGGCTCCAGAGTGCAGTCCTTAAGCAATATACTACACTTCCTCTCAATAAGCCCCCAAATGTTAGCTTTTATAACATTATAATTATTATTAGAGGTGAGAAGTCGTGACTCTCTGCGATGTTTACATTCACCTGAATGACAGTTGCTGCATAATTTAGGGAGAACTTATAAGATAGGAGAGAACATACCCAGTAAGTCGGTTTCGGATAATCTTGACGCTCATCACCGTCTCTCCCATGGTGGCAAAGGCCCTGGAGATGAAGTTCTCGTCCATGTAGGGTTCCAGCTGCGTAAATACAAAAGCAGAACGACTCAGGCTAGCATCCAGGCTTTGCATCTCTGGCTTCAAAGCTCCTCACCCTTACCCCAGGGTTGACTACACGCGATGGGCGGGGTGTGAACAGGTTTTCATGTGCAGAGTGGTCTGAATCCCAACTCTCCCGTTCCCAATCCCTTGCGTCCCTCCCCTTTAACTTGCTCCCTTTAGGAAGCCTCCCCGCTGGATTTAGGAACTCTATTCCTCCAGTCCTAGAACCACAGCGCCTTTCAATCCTTGGGATTCCTCCCATTCCTGTCCCCAAAGAACTTCTCTTTCCCTTCCATGAACCCAGGCGGGGCCCCTCTCCTGAGACTCAGCGCCTTCCTTCCCCTACTTGTTCGGACCACCCTTCTGTGTCACCCGAAATAACTCCCCTGCCCATTCACTGCTGGGATCCATGGACTCCTCTCCCTCAGACCCTTCCTCCCTCGTGACACCAAGATTCTTTCTCGTCCGACCCAGGCGGCCGCCCTCACTCACGTCGCCCATCCACAAGCTGGCCGCCATGCCCGCGCCCGGGCCTGGGGTTAGCGGGCCGCGGAGGCCAGCGCCGGCGGTATTCCGCCGAGCCCCGACCGCCACGGAGCATGCGCTTCCGACGCCTTCTGCGCACGCTCCGAAACTCGAGGCCCCAGGCCGCGCCTGCGTGTGCCGCTCGGGATTTTTCCCGCGACGCGGCTGGAAGCCCAACTTCCGGTTCCCGGCGGGAGGAGTTCAGACCCGAGTCCACGGGGTGGTGCGGGGCTGACTTCAGCCTGCGCAGGCCGGTGGGTTGCTCGGGTTTCTTTCTAACTATACATTTAGACACACACGTACATATAAAATTTCAAAAATAATGTATGCTTATTGTAAAAACTTGCAAATTCAAGCACATTAATAAAAAGATGAAACGTCCCCTCTAGGAGCCTGGACGATCCAGTTGCCCAAACTCTGTGCGACCTTGGACAAGAAGACACTGGTCTGCCCTAGCCACCCATTTCGCAAGACATAAGTTTTTGTTGAAGCAGGAATGGGATTCTTCCGTCATTACCGTATATAGCCCTGGGGTAAGGGGAGGGGAGGATTAAAGGGAATGTAAATTGAGGCAACCTTGTCATTTCAACAATCCCCAAGTCTTGTCACTCTACTTTGAGTCCCACATTCACTGTCCTAATCCAAATCACCAAGAACTTTAACCTGTCCCAGTGTAAACGCACATGAACTTCATTCTTTAGCATGCATTTCACTTTAACCCAAGCTCGCTTTATTTAGCCTGGTAAAACTCTTACTTGCATGCTTTCCCCAGATCCTCCTATTTGTACATGTATTACATGTCCACTCCTTTTAATCGTTAAGCCCTTAGGACACTGGGTTCTGGTCAGCGTCAAACTGACTTAAGAATAGTTTCATGTCTGTCAACCATGACCAAGATACAATAATCAAACCTCAAACAAGAATAAGTTTTCAGTCAAACAAAGATAACACCTTAACCTGTTGTTTCAGCTTCAGACTCATGAAAGCAAAGTAGCGCCACGGACCACATCCCCTGGAAACTAGACTGAACAATGCCATGACTGACATCAGGACCTCATGCCATGATCAATTACTCTGTACTTTAGCACTGACCAATCAGTAGAGCCCAGGACCCCAATTCCCATAGTATCCATAAGATTTTCCCTTATATAATCTAGCCAACAGAGGCCATTGGGGAGCCAGGTTTATGGGAGCCCTGGCTCACCTTTGTCTCTGGGCTTGGCGCCAATTCCTTAAATCTTTACTATTCTTTGCTGCAATCTTCTGTTCCTGTCTTCTTTGGCTTGGATACATGCAGGCAAATGGACCTTTTGAGTCTGCATAACACCAGAACAGTGACCTGCCCATACAAGGCCCTCAGTAAACATGATTTCACTGACTAGATAATCCTGACAGTTTGACTCTCCTAGCTAGGGGTGTCCCAGGCCTCAGCCTCACTTTGGTGACCATTTCTTAGAATGAGAAGCTTCTGTAGGTGGTAATTGTCGTCTCTAATCTAACAGTGAAGCTCACCCAAAGTGCTTCAGTATCTCTTTCTGGGGCTCCCACTGGGCTGGTGAAACACTAAGGTTCTTCCTTACCAGTTTATGCATCCTAAGCGTGGGGTGTCGGGCCCCTTAGTCAAACACTCAAACTTGAGATCCGACGACGAGCTGCCAAGTTTCCAGCTTTATCCTACTCACTGCAATGGTAGTGTAGTGGTTGGGTGCTTTGGCTATAGACTAATGGAGCACCAAACCCAGTCCCTTCTCATTAATTATTGTGGCAAGTTTTGAACCTCTCTGAGACCAATGTGGATAGTATCACTACTTCACAGGGTGTTGTGAGGAGAGAAAAAACTGGGAAAGCACTTGGCCCAATGCCCAGCACCCAATAAGTTCTCCAACATGGCAGCTGCAAATTATGATAGTGATTTATTTAGTATATCTTCCAGTCCCTGTGCTGTGCTCTTTGCTTACTATTTTTTAAAAATGGAAAAATTTAAAAATATTAACTCTTAATTTAGAATATAAGCTTCATGAGACAGGGATCTTTGTACATTTGTTTCTAATCAAATTCCTACAATGTTTGGCATAGATAGGCACTTGAAAAAAATATCTGCTGAATTTATGACAATGAACAGAAGTCACTTACCCCATCTATCCCTACCCCCAACTCTCTCTTGTGGCAATAATTTCCAAATCTTTTCCCTAGAATCTATCTGTGTGTTTCTACATAACATACTCTCTTTATAGTTTCAGATAATTTAAGTGATTGCCCCACCTACATACACACTTCTCCATCTCCTTTTTGGTCAAAACAATATTGAACATTCACATTATTTTGACTTTATCAATATTACTTATAGCTGAGCCACATGGAGCACTATGATTACATTTGTCTTGGGGTTAACTAATCCAGGTGGGAGGAGGATTGGGGAAAAGATAAAATTGAGAGTACCTGGTGTGTTCGAATACACAAAAAGAGATTTACACTTCTAATGGACATTGGCACTGAATTAATGGTACTTATACCAAAAAACTAAGCACATGAAAACCATTATTAACTCTAGGGAATAAAAAAATATAGTCACAATAATAAAGACTTACAATCAAATGTATGTGTCTGACACTGTTCTAATATATGTAAGGTACCAACAGAGCTTTATAACTCTTACATGCAATACAAGGAAAACGATTTGAGGTTCTGGGCTCAGGAGGGGGCTGATTTAGATTCCAGCCTAGCCTGTGCACTTGACTTCAAGCAAGTCACTTGAACTCTCAGGGACTGTTTCCTGAGGTACATCAATTCACACTTTACAGGGCTGATGTCAGGATTAAACAAGCTATTATTGCCTACAAAGTGCCAGCACAATGCCTGGTTCATTTTAAGTCTCAATCCACAAGAGCTATTAAGAACAGAATACCTTCAACCTGCTATATTGTCAAAAGGGAAAAACTCCAGTAAATCTAATCCAAATGGACTTTTTTGGTGGGGTTGGGGATAAGAGTAGCAGACACAGAAGAGCTTCTTTTCAAAGAAAATAGAATTAAAGGTGTGATTTTCCCTTCTAAGTCAATTTCTAATCAGCATAGTGCCTGCATCAAAACTAAAAGTTCAAGTGCAGGAGGGAGGGAATTATAGAATACATTTTAAGTTATTTTACATCATATTCATTTTTCTAAGAGTCACTGACATCCAGTAAGAATCCTCCTGGCACTAATAAAACTTTCCTGTTATACATATATAGGGCTTCTATATAGAACAACATTGTCCATTGTAACTTCCTGCAATTATAGAAATGTTCTATATATTTTTACATTTGTATAGCCCAATACCACAGGCACTAGCCATATGTGACTACTGAGGACCTGAAATGTGGCTAGT
>NW_011888817.1:6646457-6658365 GCF_000151845.1 Pteropus vampyrus | reverse complement strand
AAAAAAAAAATCCAGTGATTCCTGAAACATATCTAAGCAAATATCAACTTTTTTGATTTGTATGGAACAGCTATATCAACAGCTGACTGTGGCAAACATCCTGACATCACCTAATTCCTAGTTGTGACCAGGTTGATAGGTGTGGGTTTATCCTGCCCTTCCCAACACAGCAGGTGCTCCTTTAAAATAGCAGGGAGTGTGTAGTAAAGAAGTGGCCTGTTTTATAAAACTCTGTATTTATTCAAAATGTTAAAAGATTTGACTCTCCCCTCCAAAATACTTTACATTAAAAAAAAAAAACCAAAAAAAAACCAAACCTGTTTTCTGTTTCTCAGCCACTGCTTATAAGCTGTTGCTTCCCTTTCTGGGACCAGCTTCTGCCCCTCCAACCCTCTTCCCCTCCCTCCCTTCACTCTTGATATTGCTATAAATTTGTTTATAAAACCCTCCTTCCCCTCTCCCCTCGACGTCCTGCCCTGCAGGCATAGCTTCCTTTCCAGATTTCAGGCCTTGACTGCAGGTGAGGCAGGCTGAATGGGCAGTGCAGGGCAGAATGCTTTGTGCTTCTAGAAAGGCTGACTGGCTTTTTTCTTGATCAAGTAGAGGATGATTGGTTTGGGTTTTTTTTTGCCCCATGGACACCTGTTCAGAGTCATATATTTGGCTTGGGCTTGCCCATAGCTGGTAGCCCTGCCCCTTCTCCAGTTACCCCCCAGGCATAGGTCCATGACAGCTGGGTCTGACGACTGTACCATTTGTCTGCCTGTGGATTGCGAAGGACAGGAAGAGTGGCACATGACTACAGTAGGGCTTGAGGAGCCCCAACTTCTCAGAGAATGGGAACCAAACCCCCAGGGAAGGAAGTTTTGATTTCTGGTAGGCAAAACCAGGGTCAGCCAGGACCATGGGAGATAGGGATGAGGGAGAAAGGTCTAGTCACATAGTTCTAGAGTGAGAGACATTCCTTCCAACAAAACCCTCCCCCCTCTTCCATTACCCCCCTTCATCCTGTAGGTTCCAGGATGATTCCGGAAAGGAGGGAGAAAGAGAAGAAAAGGATTCTGTTCTGCTAATGGAAAAAAGGAAGGAGATGACAGAGTACTTGGGGCCGGGGGACGCCTGCTGGAGTCTGTAATCATCATGGCTTTCCTGTTCTGGGAGGGCGGGCAGAGGGGCCAGGAGCCAGGCCCTCGGAGACTTCATCAGCTCTGTTCCTTGTCCTTGACTAGTAAGACTGTGTGTTGGCCTCCACTGGATACAGATAAGACCACACGGTTCTCCAGCTGTTTGCCTGTCATCTCCACAGGGCTCCAGGCATCCTCCTCCTGCCCCGTGCCCAGCTGGTAGTTGGTGCCCATACCCCAGGCAAAAACACGACCTACAAGAAAGAGAAACAGGGGCAGCTTTCTCTAGGATCCCTAGCCCCACCTTTCTTTCTGTAGTGAGAGAAGTGAATTTTGGCCTTGGCCTATAGCAGCCTGGCAATGTCTTAGCCTCTAGGAGTTCAGGGAAGCTGGGAAAGGTCAAGGAGATGATGGATGAGTTCTGTCATCCAGAGACCACAGTCTTTACACATCGCCAAAGACTTCTCCCTACTCCTAGGCATGGCATTCAAGGCCCTACATGACTGGCCACACCCCAAACCCCTATACCACTCCACTCCCAGGACCAGACACCTTTGAGACTGCTCTGGATGTCCTGAACCCAGGATGCCTTCCTTTGCTTATCATAAAGGACTGAACCTTCACGGTGTAGTAGAAGCCCCAAGTTCCTCAGGAACTCTTTCCAGATAATCCCAGATCAAGCACCTCTACCAGCCCAACTTCTCAAGGCCTCCATGGCTGTCCCACTCACCCACTCATGCTTTGCCAACTGCTTGCTCACACTCTCCTCGGCTGTGCTTGCCAGAACCCTAATTACAAGCCTTCTTTCTCCTAATAAAATTCTAAGTATAACTCCCTGGGAAGCTGGCACATACTAGGTTGTAAATAAAGGGGTCATCGTGGTGGAAAAAGTAAAGAGAAGCCTGAGTCAGTGTGGAGATCTGGGTTCAAGTCCTACTGCCTAGCCAGGTCTCAGTTATATATCCCCCTTTGCTGTTTTTCTCCTCTAGAGAACAAACTGCCTTTATTAAAATAATTTGTTTACTCATTTTGTATTCATTAAAGCCAGAGCTTTTGAAAATACTATTACAAACACTGGCATCTCAGCTCCGTCTGATGCTGGACATCAGAGCCTGCTGGGCAGTTTGGTAAGAACTGCGACCCCAGGCCCCAACCAGACCCAGTAAGAGCAGCCCCACTCACCATCCTTGGTCACAGCATACCCCACAGAGGCCCCACAAGCCACTGAGGAGACAGCAGGCAGCCTGGAGATCAGGGTGGGTATGCTCTTCTCCTCAGCACCCTCCCCAAGGCCCAGCCGCCCATACTCAGCTCGGCCTAGGCTGTATGCTTTCCCTGTGGGAGGAAGGAGAGAGATGAGTAGCAGAGAATGTGTTTCAGGTTGGCCAGGTGAGTTCCTATATCCATGGGAGCTGTTCCCTGTTCCCAGGGTGGTGAGAAAGAGATCTGCAGTGTCTCTTCCAGTTTTGTGGGAGGACTGGGAGAATCCCCATAGACTCCCATTGAACTCACACTTGTAAGAGCACCAGGACTCTGAGGGATGGGGGTGACTCTCATGAACCCACATCTGCCCCAACCCATGGAGCAAACCGAGGTTCCAAAGACCATGGTGTCAAGAGTCAGGCCAGGCCTGTGCCCAGGGAACATGGCATTCCCAACCTGGAGGTCCCACCTTCGGAATCCATGCAGACTGTATGGTGCTGGCCACCAGAGAAGCCAACCCAGGACTTGGTGGAGTTCTTGAAGGATGTCAGGTTCTGGGGCACGAAGCAAGATTCTGTACCTGGGGTTCCTAGGGGGAAGGGCCAGGACAGAGTTGTTAGGGCTGAAAGTGTCCAAGAGGCTGTCCTTCTACATCCCCTCCCACACTGAGGCCTTCCTACCCTTCACCAGAGTATAAATAGTCTCACTTTACAGATGACAAAACTGTGGCTTTGAGGGGTGACCTTACCAAGGGTGTACGATAAATGAGTAGTGGAGCCAGGACTGGAATCTAGGTCACCCTGGGCTATGCTGGACACTGGGCTCGAGACTCACCAAGCTGATGGTAGTTGGAAAGGCCAAAGCCATATACATGGCCCTCGAGGGAGATGGCAAAGGTGAAGTAGGCGCCACAGAAGGCATCCTGGAATCTCACGTGGCCCCGGCTTCCTCTAGATTTAAGCATCACACTCTTGGGGACCAGGAGTCGTTCTGCAGGCAGAGAAGAAGCCGGGGTCAATGGAAGACACACACAGCCTCTCCTCTTTGGCCCGTATTAGTTTCCCCTCCATTACGAAAGCCCTCAGAGGGGACTTTCTCCCTATTGTACTGAAGAGGTAACTGAAGCCAAGAGAGTACAAACACCTCACTCAGACTCCCACGGACAAAAGAAGTATCATTTACATGGAACTTACCAGGTGCCAGCCATTCTTCTATGTTAACTCATTTAACCTCACAACAACCCAACGAAGTAGGTAGGTTTAGATGTGAGGAAACTATGTCTAAGGTCCCACAGCCAGTAGGTAGTAGAACCAGGACTCAAATCCAGGGTAGCCTGGCTCTAGAGTCAAAGTTCTTAACTACCACTGCAAGTCTATCTGATGTAACCCTGAACACACACAAAAAATCCCTCCTGCCTTTGACCTTCATTAGAGGTGGATTGCCAAGCTGCCCAGCCAGAGGAACCTAGGCCACCTACCAAGGCCCTGCCGGCCACCACGATTGGCAAATAATTCAGGCACACGGCCCAGCTGGCCCTGCTCCCCGCAACCCAAAGTGTAGAGGTCACCATCAGCTGTCAGCATCACCAAGTGGTCGTTTCCTGAGGGTGAGAGAAATGGGAACATGGCACTCGAACCCAGATGCAGGGCTCGTCTATTAGGCCCAAAGCTGGGCCAGCCCCAAAACAGGGTCCTCCAACTCCTGCTCAGAACAAGTACCCCTAGACTCACCTGAGGCCACCTTCACCACAGGCACACTCAACTGCACTTGCACAGGTACCATGCTCTTCTTCATAGGCTCCAAAAGTCCAATCACACCATTATTGTCCTGGAAGGGAGGGCACAGCACTTATCAGGCATTCCTGCCTGCCCCATACCAGCCAGATCCAGGCTTGCAGGCAGCCACAGAACCGTCTGGAAAAGGGCACTGGGGCGAGATGGGGAATGGAGAGGTGGGCAGGAGCCAGGCCACATACTGAAATACTTATGAATGAAATTAATTATACATGGTCTGTGATTTGCATTAAAATAACAAAGGAATAGGAGAGTGCATGGGAGTAGAAAGGAAGAAGTTTGGCCACAAGTTGATAATTGTTATGATGAATAGATGGGTGTCCAGTATATTATTCTGATTACTTTTATGTGTTTCAAATTCTTCATAAAAATTTAAAAATAGTCCTGACAAGGAAATATCTCAACAGATTCCTTTATTTTTGACATTTCGAAATAAATACCAAAATAATTTTAACGCTGAATCTGCTTTTAAAACTAGACTCCCACATTTGGAAATTCTGAGATGTAACAATTTGCCCCTTCCACCCTCCCCAAACCCCTGAGAGAGTAGAAGAGGGCTGGGAAGAGGGAGGTCAAAGACAGGGAATTAGGTAGGACAGCAGGCTTCCTGGATCAGCCTCAGCCCAAAGGCATCCTTGACCCACTCCTTCCCAAGATGCACACTTTATAAGATCAGATTCAAGGAAATAGCCAATGGTGTGGATAGACATGGATGAAGAAGCCAGAGACCTAGGCCTGAGCCCAAGCTCTGCTTCTGGGTCTTAATTACTCCATCAGTACAAACGAGAGGGACATGGACATGAGTTACCCTTGGGGCTGCACCAGTTAATTCTGCCTGCCAACCCCCATGCAGTCTTCTAGACCCACTCTTACCCGGAAGGAGCCCCAGAGGAAGACACGGCCATCCTCGGTGAGGGCCGCTGTGTGACTGTCTCCAGCTGACACCTGTACCACATTCTCTTGCAGTTCCACTTTCCCGGGGACCATCTCTGAGCCTTCCACTGATGTGTCCCTTCCCAGGGCACCCTCATCATTGCAGCCAAAAGAGTAGACCTGTGCCCAGGATACCTCCATTAGAGCAAGGTCTGGCCTTTCAATTCATTCTTGTTCATACCACCCGCTTCTCGGCTTGCCAGCTCCATCTCCGTAGAGAAATGTGTGTGGCTCAAAGCTCCTTCCCCAAGCCCCCCAGGCCCTGTCCAATCCTGTGCCACTTCCCTCAACCTACCTGGCCACTTTTGCTTAGACACACGGTATGCATGCCCCCAGCCTCGGCCTGCACAATGTCTTCCGGAATGGGCACCAGGGCTGGCTTCTTCCTCTCCAGCACATTCTCTCCCAGCCCCAGCTGGCCCACGTCACCCTGGCCCAGTGTCAGCACCAAGCCTGGTTCTGTGCTGTGGGACCTATGTGAGACTGAGGGGTAAAGAAGACAGCCCCTGAGTGTGTAGGATGAAGGGAGAGAGGAGAGGTCACTGCATGGGCTCTGGGATCAGAGAGACCTGGGTTCACGCCCCCACTCTGCCACAGACCATTAGCATGACCTTTCGGAGCCTAGGTTTGCCTCACTGGTGAAACAGGGACAACAGAGTACCCATCTCAGAGGGTTTTTGTAAAGATTAAAAATTTCACATTATTAATGTGAAAGGGAGGAAATGAAAACAAAGAAACTCAATATTGTGAAATGAATCTTGATGGGGGAGCACAGTGAGGACACAAGATAGTTTTCCTGATTAGCTATAAGTTCTTGATAAGAAGCCACAGCGCTAACAGTGAGGGCTCAGATACCGTCTACCCTTTAGTGACTGCTTGCTTTACTAAAGTTAAATTGCTCTGCAGTCCCGCAAATTATGTTACAGACCTTCTTTAAGGCTCCATTTTATAGGAAAGGAAACAATGCCTCAGAGAGGTTAAGTAACCTACCCAGAAACACAGAGCTAATAAGTTTGCACTGAAACCTAGGGAGCCTACAAAGCAGTCCCTGGCCTCCATCCTCAGGCTATGACTTAACTCCTGGGAACAGTCACACTGACAACCTCCGTTCCCACCCCGGAGCACACGCAGACCTACAGCTGAGGGAGGGAGGGGCGGGAATAAGGGCCCACACAGGTATTTGCAGAGGTAAGCGCCAACTAGTGGGCGGCCCAGGGCCATCTGATGACCAATGGCAACCACCCACAGTCCCGGACAGCCAATGATATCCAGCCCCTCCTCCGGGGGTGTGGCCACGGCTGCCAGGGCCTCTGAGGCTGCTCAGAGGGTGCGCTGGGCAGGGAGCCACCTGGTCGGGTTTTCTGGTCAGGAGGGCTCGGCCCATAGGGACCTCGGAAGGAGCGGGCGCCTGGAACGTGGCGGGAGGCAACGGCCCTCACTGCCTGGTTACGAGAGTCTGCAAAAGACAGACACTGTCTGAGTGTGGATCCACACTTACACCTCCTGGATTGGGGGTGGATCTCTCTACTCCCTGTCTCCCTCCAGGGTTCCAGGAAAGAGAAAACCACAGCCACCTCCCTTAAATGCTACCAAGATATTATCTCATTTTCCTTACAACAGCCCAGTAAGGTTGGTGCTGTTCTCCCTTCTATTTTATGAAAAGGATAATCTAAGCTCAGCGAGGTTAAGTGACTTGCCCCAAAACACACACCTAGAAAGTAACAGAGCCAGGACTCGAACCCCACGCCTGGAAGTTAGTGGTCTTAACACATTAATTCCTAGGGCAAAGCCCTATGGTCTATTGTTTTGCTAGCACTGCCTGCATGCTTTTAAACAAATCTCTGTGCCTTTAGGATTCCCAGAGGGTAGAATTCGATGAGGTACAGGGGACTCTCCAGCTGGGCCCTCAACTTCAAATGTCTAGGAGGAAGGAGCCCAGTCCCAGATTCTGGGGGCTCCAGGAGGCCGCCCATACCCAGAAAAGAGGCCAAGACCGACTTACCTTTCACCTTCTTGCTTTTGGAGAGAGCATCTTCTGGGGGTGACCTTCTTTTAGCTATTCGCTTGGGTGGCATCTTCTTGTCCTGAAAAACCCAGGCATATACTCAGAAATGCCAATCATTTTCCTCCTCTAATTAGACAATATTTATCAAAACAAAAACAAAAACCTTGAAAAAAGGTGAGAGGAATTACCCAGCAAGTCTACTTCTCAGAATCTACCTGAGAACAAGAAGAATACACCTAAAGCTCCACAAATATTCTCCACTGTATTCTTCATAACTTTAAAATGGAGCTACCCATGCTTTCAGTAGTAGGGGACTGGCTAAATAATATGTGTATATTTATGATAGAACAGTATGAAGTCACTAAAAGTGATGCTTTCGGAGACTGAATAGGAAGATGTTCACCATTGTCAAATAATATATAAGCAGACTGAAGAACAGCCCAGCTCATTTTTGAAAAATAAATGCATACACACACACACACACACACACACACACACACACACGTGTAGGAAAATGTAAAGGAAACACACCCACTATTAACAATGGTAACCTCTGGAAAATGGGATTATGGGCAATTTTTACTTTTTTCTTTGTACCTTCCTACATTATCTAAGATGTTTAACAAAGAGAATTACTTTTTTTTTTGTTTTATTATAAAAAATTAAAACACTGAAGTATCCAAGTATCCCTCATAACTCCCACCTAACCCCAAGATAATCACTAGTAACTTTGTAACTAATGGTTAACTAGATAACCAAATGTAACTGATGCATTACTGTTATTATCAGATTTTTTCTTTTAACGCTACTCTCATTAAATAAAACCAACAAGACCATTTGTGCCCTTTGATCCAATAGTGCCACTTCTGGGACGTGCCTGGCTTTCCTAAACAGACCAACAAGAGATAAATGCTGTATATATACTCTTACTAACATACAAACACCAGGTATAATAAAAGGAGGAAAGAAAATAGAGGAAAAGGGGTGTTGGACCTAGGATGATTCAGAGCAGCTGAAAGCTTCAGCCATCAGCCTCTCCCCACCCCTCTCGCTTTAACTGCTGCTTCTCCCTAAGGTTTCCTCATATTCTTCCCTAAGGATGCTGAGGACAGAGACATTATCAATTCTAATCCAGCCCAAATTGTGTCCAAAGTCTTTTTTCTCCATATAGGCACCTCTGGAAATAAATCTTTATCGAGTTTGTGAAAGACAATCAAGTTGTCTAAGCCTGGAGCTCCCAAACTCTGGAATGTGAACCCTCTGTGTGGCATGGATGGCAGGGGCCAGGGCACTTGAGACTATCCTGATGCAAGGTGGTGGAGCACAGTCTCTGGAACCAGAAGCTGGGCTCAGATACTTTCTAGTTGTGTGACCTGGGGTAAAGTTATTTAATCTCTTTTTGATTCAGTTTCCTCCTCAGTAAAATGGGAATAATAACAATATCTACATCTTTGTGATGTGTAGGATTAAATAAGCTAATACTATAAAAAGTAACTATATAGTTAGTGCTTAGTAAATCAATATTGGTATTGTTAAGATGTCTAGGGTCTGCCCCAGGTAAGCCTCAGGAACAGCCCTAAATTAATCCAACCCTCCTCTCCTCCATTTCATAGATTAGGGATGGAGACTCTACCTGAGGCTACAAATGGAATTCCCAGAACTATAAGAGCCTTTCTCAGGCTCAACTTTGGGCCTAAACAGCAGCCCTTCCTTCCATCTGTCCTTCCCTTCCTTCCAATAGGTCCTACAGCCTTGGCCTCTCCAGTACCCACTCTACAGTATATGAACAAGGCCAGTGGCCTTGGAATTTCTGGCACATTCTGCTGACTACCCTACAGGAGAACAAAGTGTTGAGAATGGGGAAGTAGCCTGTGTGGGTTGGGCCTCTGCAAGTTGAGCTTATCTACAGGTTGTGACTGGCCCAGTTCTGACTCTGATGAGGTGGCAGTTCTGAGCTTAACCCAACTTTTATTCTCGTGAGAAGGGTCTCCTCCTCTCCATCCCAGCTCTTTGAGGCCCCTCATCCCCCACGAAAAATGCACATTCTTCAGGATTACAGGGAACTGGAGTCACCTGCCAGAGCTGTGGCTTGTTCCGCCCGTCTTTGGCCAGCAGTCTTAATCTCTCTGAAACGTGTCCTCACCTGTAAAAGGGGATGCCCTGACTACTTCTCAGAGCTGCTGTCAAGACTGAATGAAATGTCTGTAAAGGACTTTGCAGTGCCAAGCATACAGAGACATCGTCAACAGGTTCTATGACTTTAAGTGAACCAACTACAGCATCTCATCATTATAAGGAAACAACGAATGAAACAATGTTATTTGATGACCTGCTGTATTCAGTACATGGCAGAGTTGGTTCATTCACTCCACAAATATTTATCAGAGAGCTTATTACCACGGTTTGGCTTTGGGCTAAGTGTAGCAAGAAAAAAGGATCCTAACCTTCTCCCTGTTCTCATGGAGCTTACATTTTAGTGAGAAAGAAAAAAAAAATTATTATAGATGGTGCCGTGTAAAGAACAGGCAATGTGATATATAAGAGAATAACTTGGGGTACCAAAGACAATATGAATATACTTAACGTCACCAAACTGTACATTTGTAAATGGCTGAAATGGTAAATTTTATGTTACGTATATTTTATTTTATCGCAATTTTAAAAAAAGGAATAACTGGGATAGGGGAGGAGAATGGTCATGGAGGTAACATTCAAGTTAAGACCTGAAATATGAGAGAAAGTCAGTAGCGGAAGACCTGGACAAAAGCGTTCCAGTAAACAGTGTGACGTGTTAAGGAATCCGAAGAGGCCAGTGTGGCTGTAGCTGGAGAGCGATTGGTCAAATGGCACAAGGGGAGCAGGGGCTGGATCATGCAAAGTCTTGTAGGGAAACAGAAAAGTTTTAAGAAGGATGTCTTCATTGGATTTCCATTTTTAAACGACTGCTCTGGCCTTTGGAAAGAAAATGAGATGGACTGAAAGAGGAGGCTATTGCAGGCAACCAAATGAGAGATGATAGCGACTTCATTTGGTCTGAGGTAGCAGAGAAAAGTAGACAAAAACAGATCAATTTAGGAGACAGATCGATTTGCCAGTGGGTTGGATGTAGAGAGAAGGGGAGGAGGAATCCAGAGTGACTTTTACATCCTAAAATATCCAGGAGATCCTGTGCAGGCCTGAGCTTGGTCAAGCCCAAGTAACCCAGGCTTTGGCTTAAAGGACTAGGTAGTGGGTTGATTTCTAGTTAGGGAGATGGAGAACACTGTGGGACAAACAAGAGAGGAGAAACCTGGAGCTGCATTTTATCGGTGTTTTTGTTAAGTCTTGTATGCCTGGGAGGCATACGAGAAGTGATGTTAAGTAGACAGAGTTGGGTGGGTTAAAGGGTATGAGATCTAACAGGTATCCTTGTGTTTCAGGTAGACAGGTTGTACCGCTGGCCAGGCTGGCAGCCCCATTCTACCAAAGGCAAATCTCCAGTCAGTTCCTCAGAACGACCTGTAGTAGTCTTCCCTGCTGGGAAGGCAAACTGTAGTAGCATAAAAAGTATAACAAAAAGTTGAGTGAAAAAACAGGAAACAGGATCATGTCCGCACATTTGTGCTGATGCTGGGCTGACTTGTAGACAAGGCCTGGAACGGAGGTGGTTGGTATTATGCGGCACTAACAAAAAAAGTTATTGTGGGTTGGAACCAACCCAGCAAACTCATAGCCAATATTTGAGGCTAATATTTGAGGGCATCTCACTGCCAGGTAGCCATACTGATCCTATTTACAGATGAGGAAACTGAGGCTCAAAAAGATGAAGTATCTCTTTCAAGATTGGAAATCGTGGTATGAACCAAGCTGGTCAGACTCCAGAGCTGGTGCCCTTACCAGTTTCCTGCTGAGAACTGTCTCTCATATTTGTCTCTTATACCGTTTCCCCTAGAAAAGACAGCAACTTGTCTCTGGTCTTCCTGTATCCCACCCCCACCCCATTCTACAATTCATTCCTGATCTTTCTTAACTTCAAACCTGAAACAGACTCCTCAGTAGTTTCCTCTGCCTGGAAGATAAAGCCCACATTTCTCAGCCTGGTACTAAAGACCTCCAGGCTCTGATACTAACTTAACTTTTGGCCTCATCCCTTATCTGTCATATCCTTCTTTCTCTTCCCACACAATCTTAAAAGATTTATTGTTCTTTCCGTACTATATGCATCTCTCTAGTCCTTCCCATCCCTTATCCTACTGGAAGAACTTCTATTCAAGTTGCAAAGTCACCTCAGTGATAAACCACCTCTTAGCCCTCTCAATCCTAAAGGAGTCATTCTCTCTCAGAGAAATTAGGACAGACTTTTGAATCATAATTACTTTAAATTTACATGTCTATCCATGATACCAATCTACTCCTTAAAATATGAGCCTCTCTTGTTTTAATATGGGGCACTGGCCACGCCTATCTTCTATATGCAAACATTTTACTTCTCACAACAAGCTGAAGAAGGCATGATCACTCCTGTTTCACAGTTGAGGGAATTGAGGTTCAGAGAAGTAAATTTACTTGCCTAAGCTCATACAGCCAGTAAAGGAGAGCCAGGAATAGAACCCAGGTATATCTGATGGATTCAAAACAAAACAAAACAAAACATGGACGTGGTTCCATAGTGTAGCAGTTAGCATGTCTGCTTTACACGCAGAAGGTCCTAGGTTAGCACCCCAGTGGAGCCACGGTCCATGCTCTACGACCATGCCACCCTGAACAAGACCCATGTCTGATCTCGGAAGCTAAGCAGGGTCGGGCCTGGTTAGTACTTGGATGGGAGACCACCTAGGAAGACCAGGTGCTATAGGCATAAATAAAAAAAA
>NW_011888817.1:6630507-6645577 GCF_000151845.1 Pteropus vampyrus | reverse complement strand
GTATTCCTCCTGTGACCCCCTGTGACCTCACCACAGCCTCATTTCTGCAAAGGGAGACAGAGTCCTCTCTGACCACTGCAGCTGTCCCTACTGCCACTCCCTGCTCCCCAATGTCAGGAGGCAGACACTTGCCTGCCAAACTCAGAGGCTGAAGAATCTCTTTGTGAGAAAGGTCCCCAGGGAAGGGAGGAGAGAGGATCATCTGTCAAAAAACATTTGCGGAGTTCTTGCTATGTGCCAAGCATAGAGTTGGGACACTTCACCCCAAGAGTTCTTCACCAGGGGATCCCCCTCATATACAGAGTTGTGCCTGGGTGTATGTGTTAATTTTTCCACAGAAGAAAAGGAGCCACAGCTTCTACCAGATGTTAAAACCACTGCTTTATGGAAATTATAGGACATTAGTAATTCTCACCACATGCCTCTTACTTCATTTTACAGATAAAAAAACTAACACTCAGGGGGATTGGGTGGGTGGCCCAAGGACACCCAACCAGTAAGCTGCAAAGTTGAACAGGATTCCTGCTCTTACGATGACTTTGCAACATGAGCATGGTTTCAGACTCCACTCTAATGCCTTTCTTGGATGAAACCACCCCGCCTCCTCCATCCCCACCCAGTGTTCCTCGGTCTTGCACCTGAAACCTTTCAAGACCCTGCCCGTTGTATCATCTTGCTACTCACCTCCTTGTACCCTGTGCTCCAGTCAGACTCAAACACCTGTGGGATCCCTGACCAAAACACCCAGACCTTCAAGCCTTTGCATATGCTGTGTCTCTCCTGCTTGGATCACCCTAATTCCTCCACCCTCCAGTGTGCCTGAGTAACTACTGCTCCTTCAAAACCCCACTCAAATGTCACCTCACCTTGAAAGCCATCACTGACCCTCCTAGGCAAGGCTGGGTGACCTCTTCAGAGTTCCCGTAACACTCCATACACTCATCTTCTACTAGGACACACTTGGTTGGAGCATCTAAATTACTATGGGATTAATGAATGACTTGCTAGCAGCAGCGCTCCTGGCTCCAAGGGCATCCTTCAGTGATCACACTGGCTGGCCCTTATGTAATTGTGGCCCCACATGGGTCACAAGGAGACGGGGAGCTCTGTAAAGGCCACAGGCGGACCTTCTCACCATTGTTCCCCAGCCCTGCAAGCGCGGCGCGGGGTAAGACAGCCAGTAAATAACGTGTTGACAGATGAGTTGATGAAGTCACAGCCCACCTCTCCAAAAGGGCAACAGGCATTGTCTTGGTGCCTGTTGACGCTGAGATTTCTTTCCCCGCAGCAGACCCTCACCAGCCTACCCTTGAGCTCCTAAAGCAGACCTCGCCGGGCAGGATTCTTTCCTCAATCTGCAAACAGCATTCTCTAACGAAAGCCGGGCAAAATCACTTTCTCCGTTTTGGAAACGCAGACCCCACCAGGGCGGTGGGCCCCGGCCTGCCAGGCGCGCGGGTCTGCGCACCAGGGCGGGCGAGGTCACCGCGGTCACGCGCATCTCGGCCGGCCGCGATCGGGTCGTTTGAATCTCCCGCCTGCGCGGGCGCTGCGGGCCGGGCGCGAGACCGGCGGCGGCACAGAGGCAGCAGGGCCCTCGCTCGGACGAGGAGGGGCCCGGCTAGCGCCCGGGCGCCCCACGGGGCCGGAAACCGCGAGCCCGCACCCGCGCCTTCCTGCCGCCCGGCTTCACGTGGAGCCGGCGTGGCGCGACTGGGCGCGCGCGAGCAACACCCCGGCCCGCCGAGGATCCCCGGTGCTCGGGTTGTAGCAGCTCAGCGCGACTCCCTCCGCCAGGACCCTTCTCCCGTACGCGGACGACCTACCTCTGCAGGTCCGCCAGAAGGAACTCCTCCGCTCGCCTGACCGGCCGCGAACTGCCCCAGAGCATGCGCTCTGCAGGCCTCCAGCCCCGACCCGGGCCAGAAAGGAAAACAAAGAGCCCGGCGGCCCCTGGCGGCCGCCCCGGGAGGTGCAAGTGGCGCGCTCCGGCCAGGGAGTTCTGGACCAGGCTCTCTCCACCTGTACTCCACCGGTACAGTGGGTGTGTATTTTGGAGACCCCAAGTCGGGACAGGTGGACTGACAACCAGAAAGACCACTTGAAAATAGGATTTGTTTGGGAAAATCTGGTGTGGAAGGGACTATACGGAGAAAGGAGATACTGCCGTTCCCTGCTCTCAAGAGAGTGAGAAAGATGAGAAATCAGACTATCAACAACCACATAGAGCCATGACGAGGGTAGGTACAGGGGCATCTGGCTCAGCCTGGGGCTTAAGAAAGGCTTTCCAAATTAATTCGAAGAAGCCAGGGCATCCTAGGAGAAGCATCACTTGCAATGACAGGGGTGATGAGAGCCTAGGGTGGTTTTGGGAAACTGCCAAGAGGGTCTGACTGGAGCGGAGGGTGCCTGTGAGCGTGACAGGGGAGAGCCCTGGAGAAAGAGAGTCAGGCCATGGATCTCCGTAGCGTCTTGTGTGTTTAAAGGGTGCAGCCTCTATCCCAAAGCAATGGGGAATAATGAAAGGGATTTGAGAATGTGAGTGATATGAGATTTTTGTTTTAGAACAAAATGGAGAATGGACTTGGGCCAGGAAGGGGAAACCAAGTGGAGTGAGGGAAACCAGATTAGAAAGAAGAGGGTGTGAATTGGGGTTGGGGGCTGGAGAAGGAAAATAAGCACCAAGCAGACAACCCTCTCTTGTTAATATACTCAGTCTTCAGGATGGATACAAACACTTCTTGAGGATTTTAGGTGTGCCCTGAAGTGACCTCTCAGGCATTTGATTATCTGGCGGATTACCTAGGTCAGGGCAGTGACCTCTGCAAAAGGGTATTTTCCATTTCATGTTGATTCTGACTTAAAAGTCATTTTATCATACCTGAACTCTAGATGGATATTATTTTTTTACAAGGTATTTTACAATTTTCCCCCCTCTTTAATCCCCCTTCCACTTCCACCCCTGACCCATGGATATTGCCGTTTCCCCTAAAGAACTGGATCTCTGAAGACGGGGGATCCCCTCCCACACGTTGGCGGCATACACCGGGGCCAGACGCACCCGGGGGGCCTAGTGCACCCGGGGCCTGGCGTACCCGGGGTATGGTCCGTGGCTCCACCTGGAGCGCGAACCCAGGACCTTCTGTGTTAGATGGACACTTTTGATGAGTATTTACCAACTGAATTTCTTTTATTATGCAGAGCCCACCCAAAGCACTCCCCATCTTCAGGGTCTCTTACCTCTCCAAGTTTACCTCTGCCTCCATCACGGACACTTCCTTTGGATGATATAGTACTGTGAAATTTCTCCAAGTTTTAGCCCTGGGATCTCTGATCTCGCTCTGCTGTCTTCCTCCAGGATCTTACTCATTCACATGGCTTAATGGAATTGTAAAAATGATTATTATTATCATCTATGTTGTAAAACCTTTATTTTGTTAACTACAGAAACATGTCCATCTATGTCCGTTAGCATATTTGTTCCTTCCAAACCTCATGACAGTTGGAAAATGAGAAAAATGAAGTTCAAAGAAGTTAAAAACATTTCTGGGGGTTATCATACAGGTGGCAGAAGAGAACCAGAACCCTTGTTGAGGGCTGAGCCATCACCTTTTAATTGAGGGGGCAATCCATCCAGTCTGGTTCTAACCTCCGCCCTACATCTCTACCCAGAAGACCCAACACCCAAAATAAAACTTGTTTCCCATGGATCTAGGCTCCCCGCAACTTCATCATTCCAAAGTAAAGGTTCTCTGAGAAGTACAGATTCAAACCTTAACTTCTTTTCTGATTTCTCCCTCTCCTCTTCATGTTTCTATTTGTGCCTCTCTAGTCTAAAGTACCACCCTCCTTGCCTCTGCTCCCACCTCTCATTTCTTTCCTTCCATTTTATTCTACCAAGATCCCCAGGTTAGTCTTCCTAAATTATGGCTGTGAGACCATGTCCTGTTTAGAAATCTTTAAAAACTCAGATATTTCTTCACTGCTGTGCTTGGAGCATGAGGTGGCAAATCCAAGCTGTTGATTTCTCATTTCCCCCTTAGCCTCTATATTGTACTGTGAAGGTGCCCATGCTCATTCCTGCCTTCTCACTTGTATCTGGGCTGTTCTCCCTCTCAGGTGCCTTCCTTCCTGCTTAGTTGAATTCTTGATATGTTTTAAGGTTTAATTCAGTCCCCATCTCCATGTAGCTTTTCTCGGCCCCACTTATCTTTTCTTTATTTGAACCCAAATATCAATTTTATTTTTTCCACATGCTGATTGTTTTATTTATTGAACACACACCATAAGGAGAACAAGTAATGAACCCAACCCAGAACTGACACAGATGATAGAATTAAACTTGAATGACATTAAAAGTTATTATAACATATTTTATATGTCCAAAAATCAAGTAGAGACATAGAAGATATAAAAAGACCCAAAGTGAAATTGTTGACAATATATAAGATGCCAAATATACTGGGTAAGATTAACAATAGATTAGATACTGCAAAAGCAATGATTAATGAACTTGAAGGCAAAGCAATAGAAATGACCCAAAATGAAACACAGAAAAAAATTTTAAAAAGTAAAAATAGCATTAGTAAGCTATGCTATAACTTTAAGGGACCTAATATACAGGTAAATAGAAACCTTGAAAGCAAGGAGTTGAGGACAGAAAATATAAGGAGAAATAATGGCTAAAAAATGTCTAAACTACAAACCTAAAGATCTGTGATGGTTAATTTTGTGTCAGTTTGACTAGGCTATGGTTCCCAGTTGTTTGGTCAAACACCAGTCTAGATGTTGCTGTGAAGCTATTTTTCAGACATGATAACCTTTAAATCAGTAGACTTTGAGGAAAGCAGATTAACTGCTGTAATTTGAGTGGGCCTCATCCAATCAGTTAAAGGCCTTAAGAAAAAAAATTCTGCCAAGTCTGCCTCCAGTCTCAAGACTGTAATATCATCTCTTGCTGGGATTTCCAGCCTGCCAACCTACCCAACAGATTTCAGACTTGCCAGCCCTCATAAACACGTGAGCCAATTCATTAAAATACCTATCTATATCTATCTACACACATACATCCTATTGGTCCTGTTTCTCTGGAGAACTCTGACTAATACAAAATACAAGAAGCTCAAGGAACTTCAAGTGCAAGAAGCAAGACATATCAAAATTCAATTGCTCAAAATCGATGATAGAAAATCTTAAAAGCAGTCAGAAAAAAGACCTGTTATGTACAGAGGAACAAGACAAGGATGCAATGCAACATGTTAGTACAGAGAAACAAAAAGAAGAATACAATGCAAATAAAATGACAATGGAGCAACATTTCCAAAGTGTTTCAGCAAAACACTTATATCTAGTAAAGTATATCCAGCAAAAACATCTTTCAAACATGAAGACGAAATTGAGGTATTTTCAGATGTACAAAAGATGAAAGAACTCATTGCCAGCAGACCCCATAGTAAAAGAAACATTAAAGAAAGACCTTTGGGCGGAAGAAAAGTGATACTGGATGAGAATCTGGATCTACACGAAAGAATGAAGAGTACTGGAAATGTAACTACATGGGTAAATATATGATTTTTTTTTCCCAAAACTTAAAAAAAAGACAATTGTAAAAGACAATTGTTTACTTAAACAAAAATAATGCATTGTGAGTTTTATAACATATAAAATACATGACAATAATAAGAAAGACTGCGGCATGAAAAATACATTGTAAGGTTCTTATACTATAATAAGTGAAGGGTCATAAAATCAACTGAATGTAGACTCTGAGAAGTTAAAGATGTATACTATAAACTCAAAAGCAATCACAAAGATAACAAAACAAAGTTATGGCTAGTAAGCCAATAAAGAAGATAAGATGTAATTAGAAAAAGATAATAATAAAAAAAAAGGCAGAAAAGACAAAGGTAGTAAGAACAGATGAGACAAACAAATCAAAGATGATAAGACTCAAACCTAAGCACATTAATCATATAAAAATATATATAGTCTAAATACTCTAACTAAAAGGCAAATTGTCATAATAAATTAAGAAATCAAGGCCCAACTATACACTGCCTGCAAGAAATATATTTTATTTATTTTATTATTATTTTTTAACGCCTACAGCATCTGGTATTTCTAGGTTGTCTCCCATCCAAGAACTAACCAGGCCAAACCCTGCTTAGCTTCCGAGATCAGACGAGATCAGGCACATTCAGGGTGGCATGGCCATAGAGAAGAAATATACTTTAAATATAAATACACAAATAGGTTAAAAGTAAAAGGATAGAAAAAGATATACACTGGTAACACCAGTCGAAAGAAAGCTGTAGTAGCTATAATAGCAGACAAAATAGATTTCAGAGCAAATAATATGGAGACAAAGAAGGTAATGTCATAATAGTAAAGGAATCAATCAAAATGCACACTCCTAAACATATATGAAACTTTGAATAACAGAGCTTCAAAATACATGAAGCAAAAACTGATATAACTTGTAGAAGAAATAGACGAATCTACAACTATAGCTGGAAATTTCAATATCCCACTCTCAATAATTGACAGAATAAGTGGACAGATAACCAGCAAGGATATAGTAGACTTGAACACTTTCAACCAATTTGAACCTATTGACATTTATAAAGCACTTCACCTTTCTTCACACTCCACTTTGTTTTCTTCAAACAACAGTAAAATGCACATACTTTTCAAGTGCATGTGAAATATTTACCAAGATAGACCTTATTCTGGGTCATAGAACAAGTCTTGGTAAATTAAAAAAGATTCAAGTCATACAAAATATATCCTTACACTACAATGGAATTAAAGTAGAAAACAACATCAGAAAGTTCTTTGGAAAACTCCAAAATATTTAGAAACTAACACACTTCTAAGTAGTCTATATATCAAAGAAGAAATCAGAAGGGAATTTGAAAGTATTTGAACTGAATGAAAAGACAACATACCAGATTCGTGGAATATTGTTAAAGCAATTATTTGGGGGAAACTCATAGCACTAAATGCCTATATTAGAAAAAAAGCAAGGTCTCAAATCAATGTTCTGTTTCTACCTTAAGAAACTAGGAAAAGAAGAGCAAACTAAACCCCAACTAAACAGAAGAAAACAATAAAGATTAAAACAGAAATCAGTGAAATAGACACAGAAAAAGTCAACCAGTGTTTGCTACGTGCCAGGCACAGTACTAGGTACTGAGTTTACATATATAGTCCCATTCCCTGAGGTCCCCCACTAGTCGATTAGATAGACATCAATTGGAAAATAATCATATCAGAATGCTAATGATCATGATGGAATGCTCAAGGTGCCAGATGTTTAGGGGATGGGGAAGTGAGGATGGTGGCTGATGGTTCAGGCTCTAGACACTCAGACCTTCAGGTCTCACTCTGCATGATCTTAGGCAAATAATCTAACCTTATCTTCTTTTTCTATAACATAGATTTAATAAAAGTCCCTGCGTGGCATAGACCTGTTGTAAGAATTAAAGAATGCCTAGCACACGTGGCAAGTACTCATTAAATGTCAGGTACTGTCAGAGGTAAACACACGCACAGAGACAGAAAGGAGTGAAAGAGGGAGGCATGGCCAGGGAAGGGGTCTTTCCTCCCAGAAAACTGTACTCATCTTTAACATTTTCCAGAGTTACATAAAGCTAGATTTATAATTCCATTACAACTGAAACTGAGTTTTTATGGTGCAGTTGTTACTATATTAGCTTAGTTCAGAAAAGTTCTGTCATTTTAACCAGGTGGAAATAGTTGATACTTTTTGAGGCGTGACATATAAATTGAGTATAGGTTCTGTAGTCAATTGCCTTGCTCAGGTGCGTGCTATGCCACTTACTGGCTTTGTAACTTGGGCAAGTTCCTCAAATCCTCCAATGTTACAGCTGCAAAATGGGCACAAGAGTACTTACTTTACAGAGATAGAGCATTAGATGAAATAATGTACACATCTCACCACATGCCCTTGTTCAGAGATAATAGTATAATACGGTTTTGGAGTTAGGTTCAAATCCTGGTTCCACTACTTAATAGATGATTTGGGGAAGTTATTGCCCTTTCTTTTCCTCCTGGAAAAGTATGGTGGTTCTGAGTGAGGTAACTGTATCCCTACTTGTTTGCTTGAGAAGTCGGGGGATTTTGTATAACGAGCTCATTGTACTCATTATGGGACTCTAACAAACTTTACAAATATTAATTCACTTAATTTTCGTTAAAACCCCAAGAGATAGTTTTTTTCACTTTATAGAGCTCTTTATGTAGATACTTTTATCATCCCCACTCTATGAAGAAATTGAGGAAGAGAGGTTAGGTGGCTTGCCCAAGGTCACATGGACAGGAAGTGGTAGTACCAGGATTCAAACCTAAGCAGTATGACTCCAAGTTTGGCAACAGTTGACACGATTGCCCACCCAAGTGCAGAAAAAGGCCAGAAAAGCCTGTTTGGAAAAGTCTACAGACAGGGAGATATGTTGCAAGATAGTTTAGCACAAAAGGCAAGACCTAGACTACCTTTGACAGCTTTGTTTCAGCTATACTTAGACATCAGGAGAAATGCAAGTATTTCCCACACAGCATTAGTTATCCACCTCTGTACCCTGTGACTTTGTAATAAGCACTGGATAAATTCCCTGGTTGTTGGTTGGGGAAAAGCTGTTCATTTTACTGAGCACCTACTCTCATGTATGTGGCAATATTGAGAGGTGGACACAGGGCTAGTCCTGGAGATACAAACAAGATTTTGACCTCCATCTGGCTCCCTCCTAGCAAGTCTGCAGTTGGATGGGTTTGTGCACAGGGTCCACTTCCTAGTTGTGGATTTAGGCAATTTAGCCTTTTTGTTCCTCAGTTCTCCCTTGAAGATAGGTTAGATTAATACCCACTTAAGCCGGATGCTTAGAACGGTGCTTAGCATAAATGCTACTTGGGTAGGTAGATGAGCTTTCATACATTGCTGTTCTTAGTTTAAAAAGCCAACGAGCTCTCCTAGGTTGTTCTCCTAAACCATGGCAATTCATGTGCAATTCATGTTAACTACTTCTCATCCTCAAACACCATTTGCAACTGTCCATCTGGACTGGACATTCGTTTGGACCACCATCCACCAAAACCCAAATTCACCCGAATCCCTCTAAAACTGATCCCGATGGTTTCTAAATGAGTTCATGAGTATCCCTTCCCCCACCTTATATTCACTTAGCCCCATTAAGAATCTAGACTCTTACCTTCTAGATGGTTCCCCACTAGTCCCCATCCTTCAGGGCCTATGACTTCCCTACAATGCTGGCAGCCTGTACAAGGGTTTGATAGTTTCCATTGTGACTCAACCTCACATCACTCAAGCAATTTTCTTCAAGGATAAAGGGCCCCACTTGGACAGGTAGGTTTAGCATGCAACAGCTGCACAATTTTTTAGTATTTATGCCTACAGCACCTGGTTTTCCTAGGTGGTCTCCCATCGAATCACTAACAAGGCCCGACCCTCAGTAGCTTTGGAGATCAGTCACTGGGTTTGTTCAGGGTGGCATGGCCCTAAGACCATGGACTATAGCTCCAACCAAGGACCTTCTGCTTGTAAAGATGTGCTATCCAACAGCTGTACAATTTTAACATTTATGACCAATCATATAGCTGCTAATGCCCATTTACCTTGTACACTGTAGAAAACCTGACAGGATTGGTCTAATCATTAAATGTCCAGAGGGCTATTTAGCCTGAGACAACTAAGTTCACAAGCCACACACCCCAATGTAACCCAGGCTTGAATTTAACCAGCTAACTATATAATGAAAGTAGGATCTAGCTAGGGACCTTTTACCTGGGCCCTGTGTAACTGGTCAGGAACCAGGCATCTTTCCAATGGTGTAAGTGCAATGATATAAAGTCGAACACAAGATAGTGACAACACACAGGACAAAAGCTCAGGGTCTTTAGCATGGAACTAATCAGATATTAACTGTTATATAAGGTATTTAACAAGCACTTCTATTCACTGAATACTTTTTGGGCTGATCCCACATTTCCAAATAAAAAAGAAACCACAAAGATGTATACAGCTCTTTATTTTAATTCATAAATACATCAGAAATTGACATTTTTTAAAAAGATACCCAGGTTCCCATGGGCTTCTGCTTTCTGTTAGGTAGTTAGAAAACCCAGTTGACTTGGTAATGATGAAAAAGGCAAAGTAACATCTTAGTTTCATGACACTTTCATCTCATAAGGTCTCTTGGGTCTCCCAGGTTCAAGGACTATACTACCCTAAAAGAGCTGCTGCAATGATAAATTCCAAAGCGTCACTTGGCCAAATGGACCATTCCACCACTTCCAGCTGTTAGGGGTCTGGAGCCATGCCTGAACTTAGATTTCTATTGTTACCCTTTGATGAATAAAGAGCAGTTATATATACCTTCAAGAGGGTTATCACTTTACCAACTCTCCTTGCCAAATAAAGGATGCAAAAGCATTGTCAACTGTCAACAATTTACATAAAGCTCCTCTTCTCTCCTGAATGAAAAGAGAAGAAAAGGATTAGTTAATTAAGAGTCTTACTTATGATCTTAAAATTTAAAGTTTAGTATACTAGGTGTTTCCTGCATGGTTTGTCTCCTCAGTAATTGTCCACAGGACTCTGAGAAGCTGTAGGAATATGCAGGCGCAGACTCAAGGCCCGGCTTCATCTCCAACGTTGTGGAAAGGGACTGTACATCATGGGGCAGAGCCCTATGCTCCCCTACGCCACCTGGACAGAGCCCCGGGGAGAGTGACCTCCCGGGGGTACCCACGTTGGAATGCCTAATCACAAATTTGTGTAATCTAAGGCAATACTGCTAAACAGCGTTATTCTTCAAAACCCATTAGAGATCTCTTCATCCCATACCACACATGTAGATTCGAATGCATAGTGGGTTAGTAACTGGTTTTAAATCAATTCCAAACCAGTCACTACTATCGACTATTTCATGGTCTATTTACTTAATCACTCATATGCGAGCTTTGCTGTGACTCTGGTTATGTCAACCCAAACTACCATAATTTTTTCATTTGCAAAGTGGAAATAACCCTACAACACAAGAATTAAGGATGTGAAAATCTTAAGTTTTACAGGAGGAAAAAAGCCATCTCTTCAGCACATGAGCATACATCTAAGACACTGTTAATACTCCTACAAAAATGTAGCAAAGCTATCTGGATGTAATAAACAGCAATAGCCTCTTCATGAAAGGGGACTGAGCTCAGAATGATTAAATGTCTTCTGCAAAATGCTGACAAACACCAATAAGCCAAAAGCAATCTGTAGATTTACTTACCCCAAACCAGGTTATTTGGAATCTTGAGTGAATACTGCAAAACAAGGAAAGCAAAGAGCTTAATCTAGCAGCACAGTAAAACTGATTAATGCGAAATTTCCTTTCACATCTGACCAACCTAGATTTAGACAAGGTGCTCTACAAAGCTGTTTCCTGCATGGTTTATCTCCTCAGTCATTGTCCAAAGGACTCTGAGAAGCTGTAGGAATATGCAGGCGCAGACTCAAGGCCCGGCTTCATCTCCAACGTTGTGGAAAGGGACTGTACATCACGGGGCAGAGCCCTATGCTCCCCTACGCCACCTGGACAGAGCCCGGGGAGAGTGACCTCCCGGGGTATCCACGTTGCTTACTGTAACAGTCAACAAAACTCAAGTTCAAGACGGACCAGCAGTCACATTTCAGAAACCAGAATTAACTTTCAGCCAGGTACCTAAACATCTAGATTAATACTCCATTAGCACGCTGCCAAAAAAAGAGTAAACGCAGAGCCGTTTTGACAGAAATTAAGCTTTATATATCTTTAAACCGATCATCTAGGGTCGTTAAATTACTCTTAAATGTTAAAGTTGGCAGTAAAATTAAGAGCCGTCCGCTTCGAAATCAGGGCTCAAACGTGGTTGGGCATCAGGAATACCGTTCTGCGTGCAACTCCGGGGACGACGAGACTCCTAGGAAGCAAGGTAATAAACGGCACAACAGCCAACGTGGGATGGCGGTGGAATGCGATTTTACCGTCTCAGCGAGCAGGGTATCCCTCGCGTCTCTCGGTTATGGCCATCGTCCGCGACTCGCGAGGCCTCCAGAGCCCGCGAGAGTCCGATCCAAACCCACTGCACGACTTAAGCGTACTTAGCGCGGACGACGCAAAAGGCAATCTTTCTAAGTAGTATAATCTCCACAAGAAAGGTTGCTTGTCAGGCCCGGGTACTAGACCTAGAGCTGCTAAACCAGGAAGGTAGAAACACTCACCGAACTGATCCAGAACAGAACGAAATCTCTTCTCCGAAAAGACTGAGCAAGCTCAAGACACCCTCATTTATACCTTCTGAAGAGACAGGAAATCAAGAAATGTCTATTGCGCCTGCGCCTGCACCGCGCCATGCGCAGTTAGGGACTCAGAAATTCGCTAAGGGTGCTGGGAAGCTACTGCCGGCTAAGCCCCACCCCTTCCTGGCTCAAAGTCATCTATCCGGGGTTCGGCTCTGACCCTGGTCGGGTAATGTAAATTACAGAAACTGAGTTTTTTAAGGATATAGGCGGGTAGGTACATTTCTAACAGCAAATTTACTTATTTTTGCTCAGTTCACCCAATATAGAGGATACGCTGTTAAATAAAAAATTTGAAAAATAGAAGTCATCTAGAGAAATGCGAAGAGTCTCAAAAGGGATTGAATCTGCCCTGTCGCATGTAAAGTAAATATTTGGTAAATGCCTAGGTAAATAAGACAAGTGCTCCTACACAGAATTGGCTAAAATTAAAAGCCTCATATGAACAATAATGGATGGACTTAATACTACTGAATTGAACACTTATAAATGGTTAAAATGGTAAATTTTATGTTAAATACTATTTTAACCCAACTAATGTAAAGAATTGGGCAAAAATCCTGAAGTTACATTTACATGTGAAATAATTGCAAATGTGATCAGATTTCAAATACAGTGTAATGCAAATAACCCACATCTGAGATATAAGTAGAAAGGTTTATGGTGTTCCTTTTAAAAGATTTTGTGCTGGGTATTTTAAGTACATTATTTACTATCACAGCAATTCTAAGACATTGGTACTATTACCCAGATTTTAAGATGTGAAACAGACCCAGAGCAGTTGTTCTTAAAGTGTAGTTGTCGGATCCTGAAGTCCCAGAGACTCTTTTGTGGTCCATGAGATCAAAATTATTTCGTAATAATATTTAGACTTTCTTTGCCTTTTTCACTGCGTTGACCGTACTGATATTCTGAAATGAAATCGTGGGTGAAACTGCTGGTGCCTTAGTATGTTTCAAGCCCCTGTTACGGAACAGTACTGGTAGTCGTATTCTTCATCATCACAAATTTACAGTTTTCAAAAAAGTTGGTTTCACCTAAGAATATCCTTGAAGAAGTAAAAATAATTTTATTCTCAACTTTTGAGTATCCATCTTTTTAATATTCTGAATGAGAAATACACATAAAGCACTTTTGCTGCATACAAAAGTGCTGTGGCTGTCTCCAGGAAAAGCACTTATGCAATTGAATTGTGTGCTGAAACAGCCACATTTTTTTCATGGAATACCATTTTCCGTGAAATAACAGTTATCATCTTTACCAACTATATATCTGTGAGTCTAGATTGTCTTCATTTACTTGAACCAAAACAGTGTATAGTAATAAATTGAATGCAGAAGCAGATACGAGAATCGAACTGTCTTCTATTAGACAAGAGATTTGCAAAACATGTAAAACGTTGCCACTCTTCTCACTATTTTTGGAAAATAGTTGTTTTTCATAAAAATATATTATTAATGTGTAATGGGTTATTTTGAAATGTATTTTTTAAATTTCTGTTTCAATTTTAATTTTATCAATAGATATTACTCACAGATACATAATAGATATTACTCACAGATACATAAGTTCTTTGGGGTTCTGAATAGCTTTTAAGATTGTAAAGGGGTTACAAAACCAAACAGCTTGAGAACCAGTAGTTTAGAGGAGGACAAATAATTCCGCTACTTCTTTGGTGATATTACCAGTATTTGGTTACCTTTAAATCACTCATTCAACATTTACTTAGTGGATATGACTTCTTTGCTAGGCATTGTGCTGTAGACATGGGGGATTCTAGACGAAACACTTTTTTCAGTCCTTGAGAACTCACAGTGGAGGAAATAGATAAGACAGCAAATTTTATACTATTACTGTATGACATAAATAAAGTATTCTGAGAACACAGAGGAACTAAACTATATGCTAAAGGCTGAGACGGTTTCCCTGGGGAGTTAAAATTTGAGCTAAACTTGAAGGGATAATAATAGTAATAATAGAGGGTGGGGTGTGGATGATGACAGCACTCCAGGCTGAGGAACTAGCAGGCCTGTGGTCCCTCCCAGGAAGGGTGAGAAGAAGTCAACTTGAGGAAAAACATTAAAGGGGTTCTCTCTTTTCCGTAATAACTGCGAAGTTGAAGACCATTCTCAGCAATCAGACTGTCAGCATTCCAGAAAATGTGGCCATCACTCCAAAAAGACTCACAGTTATTGTGAAGGGCCCCAGAGGCACCTGTAGGGAGCTAAAGCTCCCAAAATTCAAAGGAGTGCATGGATTATCTCGGGAGGCCTGCTTGCATATAAAAGGGAAAAGGCTGGTTCTGAGGAATTGCAGGAGGTAGAAGATTAAGATTAGAAACAGGAGGTACGAAGGGAGTTTCGAAGGGAGTTTCGAAGGGAGTTTCGATTGTACCTTGATCTTCAAGATGTTATTTTAACTATGTTATCTTAGGATACACAAAGGAACAGAATATGTATAAAAAGGAGCCTAAGAAATAAACTCAGAGAGACAGTTGTGAGATCTGTTCTCCCTAATGCACCCTGTCTGTCTTCTATTTATTCTCAGTCCCCGCTCCCCCATTCAGGGACCTGGTTTGACTTGGTCGGCTGGTTTCCGACAAGTGGCGCCCGAACAGCAACCTGAAAACGGGGGAAAATAGCAAGGACCCACTGCAAGACAAGTGCACTCGAGATTGGCCAAAGAAGCCGTGGGCGGTGAAGGTGAGTA
>NW_011888817.1:6626627-6628927 GCF_000151845.1 Pteropus vampyrus | reverse complement strand
ATTAACAGCTCAAGCAAAATATGGGAAAGGAAGAGGGATTAATGCTGGTGTGTGCTTTGGATGTGGAAAATCAGGCCATCAGATTCGACAGTGTCCCACTAGGGGCAATATCCCAAGGGCGCCTGGAGTGTGTCCGAAATGTGGAAAAGGAAAGCATTGGGCACGAGATTGTAAGTCTAAGACCAATGTGGCGGGCCAGTCTATTCAGGGAAATGGATGGAGAGGCCCGCCCCGGGCCCCTGCACAATGTTACCGGGCAATGCAAACTTTCATCCCTCAGCAGGGAAATCCCCAGGGAGGTCTGTTACAGAACTTTTCCGAGCAACCTCAGGCAGCGCAGGACTGGACCTCAGTTCCTCCACCGACGCAGTTTTAACTCCTGAAATGGGAATTCAAGCCCTACCTACAGGAGTGTGGGGGCCTCTCCCATCAGGAACATTAGGATTGCTGTTAGGAAGAAGTAGTACTACCATGCAAGGAATTATTGTTCATCCTGGCATAATTAATGCTGATTACACAGGAGAAATAAAAATTATGACTGGGTCCCCTTCTAAAATTTCTGCAATTCAAGCGGGACAACGAATAGCACAGCTTATTATCCTGCCAGCAAATCCAATTGGTCATGCTAAGAGTAGTAAACTAAGGGGTACACAAGGTTTTGCCTCATCTGATCTCTATTGGATCCAAGCTATTGGGTCAAAGAGACCCGAAACTCAAGTTAAAAATTAGAGGAAAAGAATTCATAGGGTTACTAGATACAGGAGCTGATGTATCTGTTATAGCTCTGCAGCATTGGCCCCAGCAGTGGCCTAAACAACCTACTATGACACAGTTGCAGGGAATAGGGCAGCAAACCACTCCTGAGCAAAGTAGTGATTTATTAACCTGGAAAGACCAAGATAACAATAAAGGGACATTCCAAACTTATATTGCTCCAGGATTACCGGTTACCCTCTAGGGAAGAGATATTATGGAAAAGATGGGAGTATATCTCCACAGCCCAAATAAGAAAATTACTCAACAAATGTTTGATCAGGGACAACTCCCATTTCAGGGGATGGGGAGATATAATCAAGGAATAATTAACCCTTTGCAGCCTATGCCATTGACACCTCGAGCAGGGCTTGGATATTTTTGACAAGGGTCATTGAGCAACCTGTACCCCATGCGGATCCAATAACCTGGAAAAGCGAGGATCCTGTATGGGTGGATCAGTGGCCCTTGACTGAGGAAAAAACACAAGCCACTCAGCATTTAGTACAGGAACAGCTGGAGAGCGGACATATTGAGGAATCTAATTCCCTTTGGAATTCTCCTATATTTGTAATAAAAAAATCAGGAAAATGGAGACTCTTACAAGATTTAAGGGCTGTAAACCAGACAATGGAACTAATGGGAGCATTGCAGCCTGGGTTGCCTTCTCCGGCTGCCATTCCTAAAGATACTTATAAGATCATTATCGATTTGAAAGATTGTTTTTATACTGTTCCCTTATGCCCTGTTGATTGTAAACGGTTTGCCTTCAGTGTGCCTTCATCTAATTTTAAAAAACCAATGACAAGGCATCACTGGAAAGTTTTGCCACAAGACATGGCCAGTAGTCCTACACTATGTCAAAAATTTGTGGCTCAAGCACTGGCTTCCATACAGAGAAAATTTTCAACAGTCTATTTAATTCATTATATGGATGATATCCTGTTAGCTCATAAAAACGAGCCTGCACTTTTACAGTGTTATGATCAATTACAGAAGGAATTGGAACATTGGGGACTAAAAATTGCCCCTGAAAAGGTACAACGGGAAGAGCCTTATACTTATCTGGGATACACGTTATATCCCAAGGTGATAATGCCTCAAAAGATACAGATCAGAAGAGATCATTTAAAAACTCTCAATGATTTTCAAAAATTTCTGGGGGACATTAATTGGATAAGACCTCATTTAAAGATTACCACTGGAGAATTAAAACCATTGTTTGATATATTAAAAGGCGATGCATCTCCTACATCACCTAGACAATTGACACAGGAAGCAAGAGAAGCTTTACAGCTGGTAGAATCCGCTATATCTGCCCAGCAGGTACAATATATTAATTATACTCAAGAGTGGTATAGATATGTTCTCGCTACAAAACATACACCTACTGGTGTTTTGTAGCAGCATGGACCCTTACGATGGATCCACCTCCCTGTGTCCCCTTCTAAAGTTCTCAATCCATATCATGAAGCAGTGGCTTCTCTCATACAGCTGTTAAGAGTCAAAGAAGTACTTTGGCAAAGAGCCACATATCATAGTAGTAC
>NW_011888817.1:6626193-6626577 GCF_000151845.1 Pteropus vampyrus | reverse complement strand
GCAGCATGGACCCTTACGATGGATCCACCTCCCTGTGTCCCCTTCTAAAGTTCTCAATCCATATCATGAAGCAGTGGCTTCTCTCATACAGCTGTTAAGAGTCAAAGAAGTACTTTGGCAAAGAGCCACATATCATAGTAGTACCATTTACTGAACAGCAATTAAATTGGTTATTTCAAAATTCTGACTCATGGAACATAGCCTTTGCATATTATACAGGAAAAATTGACAATCATTATGCTGGTCACAAACTTTTACAGTTTGCTAATATGCAATCATTTATCTTTCTTCGCATAATTAAGACTACCCAGATACAGAATGCTCTTAATATATTTACTGATGGTTCCTCTAATGGAAAAGCCGTGTATGCTGTTGACAACCAAA
>NW_011888817.1:6624344-6626143 GCF_000151845.1 Pteropus vampyrus | reverse complement strand
TCGCATAATTAAGACTACCCAGATACAGAATGCTCTTAATATATTTACTGATGGTTCCTCTAATGGAAAAGCCGTGTATGCTGTTGACAACCAAAATCCTACTGTCATACAAACATCCCCTGCATCTGCTCAGATTGTAGAATTGCGGGCAGTTGCTGCAGTTTTTCAAATATTTGCTCAACGACCCCTTAACCTATATACTGATAGTCAATACATTGCTAAAGCTTTAATCATATTGGAGACTGACTGTACCTTATATTGCTACCCACAATTCTGAGGTGCATTCATTATTGGCACAAATTCAATTGGCTATACACAACAGAAAAGAATTCTGCTATGTGACTCATATTCGAGCTCATACGAATCTCCCCGGTCCTTTGTCTAAGGCTAATGCACTTGTCGATGCAGCCACTCACCTATGTCTGCTTACTAGTAATGTTGAACAAGCATGACAATCTCATGCTATACATCATCAAAATAGCTCTTATCTAAGAAAGCAATTTCATCTCACCAGAGAAGCAGCAAGACAAATTATAAAAAGTTGTCCCACTTGCCCTCAGTTTTTTCATGATCCTCATTATGGTATTAATCCCCGTGGTTTGATGCCGAATCAAATTTGGCAGATGGACGTAACCCACATTCCTGAATTTGGTAGATTAAAATATGTACATGTCACTGTAGACACATTTTCTGGATTCATTTTTGCTTCTGCTTTGACTGGTGAAGCTACTAAACTTGTTATTAATCACTGCTTACGCTGCTTTGCAGCTATTGGATGTCCTCAAATTCTTAAAACAGACAACGGCTCTGGTTATATTAGTGCCGCTTTTAAAACATTTTGCTCTCAGTTACATATTGAACAAAAAACTGGTATTCCTTACAACCCACAAGGTCAAGGCATTGTGGAACGTGCCCATGGCTCTCTAAAGACTCAACTTGAGAAAATAAAAAAGGGGGAATTATACCCCTATTCTCCACAAAATTATTTAAATCATGCCTTATTCATTTTAAATTTTTTAAATTTGGATGCCAAAGGGCACTCTGCAGCTGAGCGCTTATGGCATCCCACTACTACTTCTAATTATGCCACCGTAAGATGGAAAGATCCGTTAACCGGACAGTGGAATGGACCAGATCCTGTATTAATTTGGGGGCGAGGGCATGTTTGTGTTTTTCCGCAGGGAGCTGACGGAGCACGCTGGTTGCCTGAACGACTAGTGGACTAGTGCGGCATGCCGAAAATGAACATCAAGATTATTCTTCTGATGGGAATACTGATTCTGACTCATGGAACATAGTTTATGCCGCAGTGCATTGGGCTTACATCCCGGAACCTCCGGTACTACATCCAACTGTTTGGTCTGGGCCACAGATCTGGGTTTTTTCTAATAACTCTAGACTTTTAGGATTGCCATTAGCCATGGAACAGCAATGTGTATATGATAATTTTAATTTTTCAGGATCAGCAATAGGACTACCTATTTGTTTTCTATTCAGTTCTACTTCCCAACCTGGGAGTTTGAATATCACGGAGCAGCCTTGGCCTAAGAAAGGAGGGGCTGTTATGCGTGGGGCTCCTGATGGCGAAGGTGTAAGCAACAATGATACGATCCCATTTGAACTTTGTCACTCGAAGAGGCATGTGCAAAAAGATTCAGTATGGTGGCATCGTTGTCATCAAGAGAATGTCACTTTGTACCAGGTAACAGGATTTAATGAAACTGTTTGGGACTTCTCTCGGCCTTATGACACTGGGACTGCTTTATCTGCTGGACTCTGGAAAACAAGCTCTGGCGCTT
>NW_011888817.1:6622750-6623074 GCF_000151845.1 Pteropus vampyrus | reverse complement strand
ACTGCTTTATCTGCTGGACTCTGGAAAACAAGCTCTGGCGCTTGGCAGACTCATATTTGGAAACTGGCTGCCGGACTTGTGACAATGAGTATTAGTATGACTAATGAATCTCGGACCAATTCACACAGTAGTGGTTCAGGAGAAAGCTTCTCATATGCCCTTAGAACTTGTGTTAATGTCCCATATATATTATTGTTAGGAAATTTCAATATTACCGTAGATGATAATACTAATCAATTTAATGTATCTTGTAATAATTGTCAGCTGTCTAATTGTGTTACTCCTGCTAACACTTCTGTTCTCATGCTTAGACAACCGCCATTT
>NW_011888817.1:6609070-6622085 GCF_000151845.1 Pteropus vampyrus | reverse complement strand
AGTCAAAGACGGGTAAGGACTTCTTGGAAACTGGACAACCTAAGACAGGGCATGTATGATGGAATACATGTTCCAATGACGGGTAAGCTCCATGTTTCGCAGGAAGCCACCTAAGACAGGCACAGTCTACTATAAAGTAAAAAACGGGGAATTGTAGGGAGCTAAAGCTCCCAAAATTCAAAGGAGTGCATGGATTATCTCCGGATGCCTGCTTGCATATAAAAGAGAAAAGGCTGGTTCTGAGGAATTGCAGGAGGAAGAAGATTAAGATTAGAAACAGGAGGTACGAAGGGAGTTTTGAAGGGAGTTCGAAGGGAGTTTTGAAGGGAGTTCGAAGGGAGTTTTGAAGGGAGTTCGAAGGGAGTTTTGAAGGGAGTTCGGGAGTTTTGAAGGGAGTTCGATTGTACCTTGATCTTCAAGATGTTACTTTAACTATGTATGTTATCTTGGGATATACAAAGGAACAGAATATGTATAAAAAGGAGCCTAAGAAATAAACTCGGAGAGACAGTTGTGAGATCTGTTCTGCCTCCTGCACCCTGTCTGTCTTCTCTTCATTCTCAGTCCCCGCTCCCCCATTCAGGGACCTGGTTTGACTTGGTCGGCTGATATCCGACACGCACCTTGTGGAGGGAATTCAGTCACATCAATGTAGAACTCAGTCTCCTTGGAAAGAAAAAGAAGAGGGTCCAGGTTGACACATGGTGGGGAAATAAAAAGAAACAGGCTACTGTTCGCACTATTTGTAGTCGCGAAAGAACATGATCAGGGCATTACACTGGGCTTCTGTTACAAGATGAGGTCTGTGTAATCTTTCCCCATCAGCGTCGTTCGTTATTCAGGAGAATGGTGGTCTAGTTTGGATGAGGGCCAGGTGTTGCTTGTTCAATATCTCAAGCCTAGAAAGATGAGTTCATCCTTAAGAAGACGACATTGAACTTATATCAAATTCAGCTGCTTTGATTCAACAGGCCACAAATGATAAAAACAAAGATATCAGCAATTTTTTTGGATGGTATCTATGTTTCTGAAAAAGAAATAGTTCAGCAGGCTGAAGATCTAAGTTGTCCAGCTACAGAGACACAAAGATGTTGGATGATTCCTCAGACTTATTTGTGATATTTTAAAGGTGCAATAAAAACCGTGTATTGGAAAAAAAAAAAAAAAAGAACATTAAAAGGAGAAGTGCCTGGATTTTTCATGAGATTGGAAAGTAGGCAAGAGCTAAATTACAAAATATTGTGTAATCCAGGCTGAGTTAAAATTTTATCTTGCAGGTAACTAGGGACCAATAAGTTTTGAAGTAAAGAATTACTGTGACGATCTTGGTGTTTTAGAAAGGTAATTTTAGTGGCAACACTGAAGGAAAGACTGGAGATTATAAAGTCCTCCAGTCTTTAAATTTGGATAGTAAACAAGGCAAGATTTAGGAATTTTAGGAATCTAATATTTAGGAATTAAGACACTTCTGAGATAAAGAATGCACAGAATTTATTGTCTCACTGGACCTATGAGAATTTATTGTCTCACTGGAACTTGCAGATAATACCAAAGTTTCAGGCTTGGGAGGCTGAACATATGATGATCTAGTTTAACTCTGATAATTGAGAAAGCAGGCCATGAGGGTAGACATTGGAGGTACATATAAGTTACCTCGGGAACGTCTGGGTGTATATGTATGTTTTCAAAGGACAAATGGGTATAGGGTTGGACTCTAGCAAGAAACCTGGGTTGTAGATAAAGATGTAGAAGTTATCAGAATAAGAATGATGCCTGAATTCATCTTGAGAAAGCAAGAAGAGTGATGAGAGGACATGGAAACTCATTTAATTGGAGGTAAGGAAAGAAGCCAGCAAGACAGAGAAAGCATGATTGGAGGAGACGGGAGACATTGGTGTCTGAGAAGCCAAGGAAGTTTTGAGGTCTAGGATGTGGTCCAAAGCATCCAATACTGCATAGTGATCAAAAACATAAAGAGCTGGAAACAGGCTTTTAACAGAAGTTGCTGGTGTCCTCAGGGAAAGCCATTTAATTTTGGATTTAGTTTAGATTTTAATGAGTAAGTGAACATGGCTTTAGAAATGGAAAACTGTGTACAGACCAGAGGCCATGACCTAAGTCAAGAAGCTTGTTCAGTTTACATTTCCATCACTTCTTTTTCCTCTACTTATCATTTAGTTCAATTGCTTGGAGTGTAAATAAATTTAACATTAAAATGTGAAGAGGGTGTAGGAAATGCAGGAGATAGGTTGAAGAGAAAATAGGGTCAAGGGAAGGTTTTTTTGGTGGAAGTGTAGGAAAAGATAAACATTAAACAAATAAACGATTGAATAAATAAACTGTGTGTGCCTCCTTAGAACCAGATGGAGGGAGATCGAAGGTATTTGTTCCTTCAAAAATTCTTGGAGGCAAGAATTCTTGAGGGAAGAAATTAATGGTATCTGCAGAGACAGGTGGAGTAAGTGGTCCAGCTTGCTGGTGGTCCTGCTTTTCCCTTCAGGCCTCTTAGAGCTGGAATTGAAACAGATGGCTATTTGGGTTTCAGGGCTTGGCTTTTCTTTGTTGTACATTCTCCTCTTTTACATTTCCTATCCCCTCCCCTCCTCCCGTTTAATATCTACTGGACTTGCCCTGATAGTGGCTTTCCAAACCTGTCACTCTACAACCATTAGCCTTCCCTCTCCTGGGGTACAGTAATCTAAGTCCATTAAGAACGCAAATTCATTTATTGTTTCAGCAAGCACTGGGCAATGTGCACCTTCAAAACACCGTTCTAGAGACAATGCTTAAACTCAGGGCAATTTGAGGGCACTTTGGAGGGCTAGAAGGAAAATCTGGGAGCAGGTAGAACCCAATGACATTAGCAGTTCTGACTCATGGTTTCTTTTAACCTTTGGTGAAGGGTGGTACACTATCAAGGCCACTCTGAAATGACAAGTAGAGAGTCACTGGTGAGGCCTCCTGGATTGAAACTGAGCTACTAGCCAGAGAGTACATGAGGTACAAACTGCCTTATTATGATGTCAGCCTGAGGTCCACACAGAGAAATCCATGTAGGGACAATTGATTGGGATGCAATTGCTGGTCCTTGAATACATGCAGAGTGATTACATAATTTGCTTAGACCTTGGGGAAGCAACTTCACCTCTCAGGTTCTTCACTGGTAAAATGAGTATATTTCCACTTACCTCCCAGGCTAGGGGTGGAATAAAAAGGATAAAGGACCTTGTGCAGTACCTGGTACATACTGTAGGGTCCATAGTCGGCTTTCCTCTCTGCAGCCTCATCTTTTTCCGTATAAGTGCACAGACACAAACATGACTGCCCTTCATCTCTGGCTACATATAATGTTCTTACTATTATTTTTCCCACCTCGTCTACTTCTCATTGAGGGTGTCTAGCAGTATCTTAGGTATCATTTTAAGCTGGCTTACATCTTTTGGAATAAGGTAGAATATAAAAGAAACACTTCACACCAGAAGAGTATAGTTTAATTCTAAAATACTTTAATAATTAATATCGATAAGACTGATATACAATGCAATTATTTATTTTACAAGGAGATTCTGTACATCAGGGAAGCATCTTGAAGTACAATACATCAGGCTTTTATTCTTTACATTATGATTGTGAATTGTTACACAGAAAGGGAACACAAAATCCATTATACATATATATATATATATATATATAAAAAACACCAGAAAGACTTGACCCCAAAGTTTCTTGTTTCAAAAGAACAATGAATGAGATGAAAGATGAACTAGATTCCTTAGTGGCACATAGAAAGCAAAGTAGCTCAGGAAATCAAATCTTGTTTTAAGCTTGGCACATTAAGGGAAAGAAAGGCAGTGAAAGAAGGGTTTGAAAATGTCATCTTAGGCCAGAGTATGCTGGTATAAGCCAAGTAACCTCCAAACCAAGATAGAAAGGTTAGAAGTTAGCAGTTGATGTGTGGCCACCTTACAAACAGACCACTAACAACTCTGTAGAGTTGTCACATCTTTCCTCAGTCATACCAAATGAGTTTCAAGATATGGAGCCGGTATATCTCCAGAGCCATAAAGCATTTGACAGTAACTGAGAAATTCAAATACCTCCTTATTGCCCATACAGAGAGAAGACACTACACATTAAGGTCACTTTAGCTTTTTTTGTTTTGACCTGATATTCTGATTCTTCAGCAAATCTTACATGGACATGAAAGGAGAAAGAAAAATCTGAAAAATACATACAGAACAACAGGGATGTCAAAAGAAATCTATAAAACAGCCACAATTTCCTGCACATTAAAGGGAAAAAGCCACATTCATCGGTTAAATAGAAACCATTTTTTCTTCCACTTAGTGTGGATAGGAAGTAGAGGGCAATAGTGAGGCTGTCTGGTTTCAACAAAAATTCAAAGAAAGTAACTGAATCTTCTGTTTTAGGAAATTACATTAATATATATTACAAATACAAAAAGGGGTGGGGGCTGAGCCAGTGCATGGGCACCAGCTACACTGGCTACAGCTTGGAAGAGGAGGGATGAATGAGGTGGCAACTGCCAGAGGGGGCAGTGGGAGAGGGCAAACAGTACTGAGGAGGGGAGGGGCAGTGGGGCATGATCGTCCTCCTCCTAATTCTCCAAAGACCTTTTCCTATTTAGCGCCCCACAGCCCTAGGACCTTGCTTTGATTCTGGCTGGAAGTGTAGAGGCCGACAGCACACGAGTGTTCCCACAGAGTTGCTACAACTCTGCTTTATGGAGAATACATCTATTGGTCAGAATGTACAACAAAAGTACAACAAATAGCCCTTCAAATTTAAGCCACAAAGTCGGTTTTTTGCCAAGATGGCTTTAACATAAAGGCTTTTTTTTTTTTTTTTTGTATATAGAAAAGATACATGATTTTGCATTTTTCCAACTTAGATTCTGGTTACAACTCAGATTGTTTAATAGAAAAAACATAAGTTTCCATCACATCTTCAAGATATTTTTAAAAATAAAAATGAGGACAACTGTGTCAATAAAGACATGTCAGATCCTGAGCTTCTCCCAGGCTGGACCGCCTGAAGAGGACTATATTGCTGGGTTACAAGAGGTACAGTGCAATGCTTTCAACTGACATGCCAGTGTGTTATGAAGGCTCTCCCCGGAGGTGGGGGCCCCCGAGAAGGTTTTCCCCATCACCAACTGGATTTGATGGCCGGAATTTAGTCACAAGTGGGTCTCACAACCAGGACAGAGTGGGTAAGGCTAATGGTGCATACACTGCCTCAGCGCAGGCAGTCGTCTTGGGGTGAGGGTGTGGTGCAGTCAGTGAGACTTAGAACCTGCAAGTGGCCTGGAACGTTGGTGGCTGGTGAAGGAAGTCCCCCTCAAGTACGCTGCTATATTAAAAGGTTCGAAAGCACTGACAAAGTGTTCAGTTTTGCTCAAGGCGGCACATAAGAATCCATTCCAGTGAAATGCTACATTCATAGAAGTGCTGTTCACCCCAGAAGTATATCCCAGAGGACTCAATTCTGGCTGTGCTGGAAAGTGCTGAAGTTCCTGCCAAGTCATTCAGGAGACTGAGGCAGCAAAGCAGCTGTTTTGGGGAGTTGTTTAATTCCTCTCTCAAACTTCAGCATCATGGACGATGGTAGCTAAAACAGATGATCAAAAAGAGCTGAGTTACCAGATATTGTAGATGGCTGTTATTAATAGTAATATTATGCTCTAATTTTTGCAAGTTGCCTGTCCTCCGCTCTAATTCTACCTGACATTTCTGTAGCATCTGATACTCCTAACTCTCCCGACCCTCTTCCTCCCTCCTTGAAACTCTCTTTTCCTGGGTTCTGTGACACTATCTTTTCCCTAGTTTTCCTTCTTTCAACTGCTTCTCCTCAGTATGCTTTCTGGTCCATTTTCCTCAGTTCACTCATTAAATATGAAAGGTTTTCCCTTACGAACCACGATCTTTTCTCATAAATTTGCTATCTTTAGAGCTTGCTTTCTTCTTGTACTCCAGACTGCGTATTCAACTGTCTTCTAGAAATCTCCATGTCAATATGTCACAGGCTCAAACTCAACATATCTTATTTATTTTCCAGTTTGTTTATTGTCTGCTTTTCTCTTTAGGAATAAAAGCTTGTTAAGGACAGAGACTTTATCTTGTTCCCTGCTATATCCCAAGCACCTAGCACTGTATCTATCATGTAGTAGGTGCTCAATCAATATTTTCCTGAAAAAATGTCCTAAACTGTTCACCTGAGCTCCTTGGCAATGTCACAGGCCTTAAAAATCACAAGTTAGAAATCTAAGCATCATTTTGATTACTTCCTTTGATTCATCTCTGGAATCAATAGACTGCCAAATCTTGTTGATTCTATGAATGAAATGTACTTCAAATCTATCTCTTGCATTCGCATTATCACTTCCCCAGTTTAAGCTACCAGTTCGCTCTCCATGGCTATTTTAGTTAACTTCCTAACTGGTTTCCTTGCTGCTAGTCTCTCCATCCTTCCACATCACCTTCTACCGTTTCACCAGAGCTTGTTGTGAAATACAAAGACTTCCAATGGTTCCAATATCCTAGCCTAACAGTCAAAGCCCTTCAAAGTGTGACCAGAACCCAACTTGCTGATTTCAGCTTCACCACACTAAGTTCCCATACGTCTTCTGCTCCAGCTACATTTTCTGTTACTCAGAAACATGCACTTTCCTACCTCCCATGGCCTTGCTAAAGCTGGTCCTTCTGCTTACAATGTTCCTTCCTTCTTGTCCAAATAAATTCTTTTATATATTTTAAGATCCAACCTAAATGTCACCTTCTCCATCACTCTTTCCTTAACTGTTGCTCACTATAGTACTTTCTATGATTACTAATAACAACAACAAAAAAAAAATTAGCCAATACTAACATAGCTAGGAAATGGTGACATTGGGATACAAAACCTGGCAGACTCAGGACTGAGAATGACTGAGGCATTATTGGCTGTACTGTATTTAGTAGGACACAGGTCTTTTCCCAGATTAGATTACAATCTTCTTGCTGGCAAGTATGTATGGTTTGTTATTTGAGTTCATATTTTAGTACCCTGAATAATGTTATTGCTGTTCAAAGAATGTGCCTTCTCTACTGCAAGAGTTCAATACAAAAAAAAAAAAAAAAAATCTTTAATTAAAATAACAATTTGCCTGTATTGTCATGGAAAAAGGTTTAACGATGTTTTATTTTTCAACTTTGCCTGTTCCTTCTTTTTACAGCAAATTGGAATTGTTCTTATATCTTCTTTATTAGCCTCTTTTTATAAATGTTCTAAGAGTCATGTAACACTTTCAGTGACTCCATTTTTGGCTAGCTGATTCTTTAGGTGCTGGGTGGGTCCTCAATCACAACAGTAATTCAAAATCAAAAGACTTCTTGGCTTGTTTCATGAGGACAGCAAATTAAATTGAATTTATACACAAAATATGCAAGATCAACTGAGTTAGAAAGAACTGAAACCAGAAAGGGCGAGATCTTGTTTCACTCAGCAGTAACATCCTCACGCCTAACTCAGGACAGTGAGGTACAGGGAAGAGAGCTCTCACTGGCTTTTTAGTCATTCATTCTTTTTCTAAATCCTGGTTCTACAACTTACTAGCAAGTCAAGCAAGTTATCTAACCCTTCTGAGCCTGTTTATTCATCAATAAAATGGGGATATTAACACACTCTGAAGATTTAAGGATTAAATAATACACATATAATGCCACATTCTGTATAGTAGGCATTTACTATTGACTCTCTAGTTCTCATCCCTTTCTCTTAATGTAGTTTTATAGTCAACACTGAGAGTCCTTTTAATGATGTCATTAGAGCCCCTTCTGTCTGAACAACTCTGGGGTATATATGTTTGTTTTTTGGTGGAACTCTACTTAGTACACAGTATTTGAGTCTTTTGGCTCTTACCGTGTAAAATGTTTGCTCTCTTCATGAACTTCCATCTCTGAGCTTTTAAATTCATTTAACTCTTTTCTTATGGCAGCCTGTGGAATAAAAACAAAAATGTTTCAGCATCTTCTGTCTGCTAGAGCACAGCAGTGTGATTTGCCATCTATTCTCTATTGTGTTTAACTCTGTGAGTCACTATAACCCATGGCAAGCAACTCTGAGAGAAGAAGCCAGGAATACACTGGGTGACATTATTCACTGTATAATAAACCTACAATTTCCAGGTCAATCAAAACATTTGAAAAGCTTAGATAAGATATTGTAGCTTTCACTGTTTCCAGAACATGTGAAAGTGCTTTTCCTGTTTAAAAAGTGAAATGTGAGTAACTACTAAAATATGCCCCTAAACTCCCTCCATCCAACATAACTACTGTTAAAAATGTGTTTTATTTTCTTCCAGATTTTTGTACTCTGTGAGTAGCTGGGATTTTCTTTTCTCCTTCACTTTTGGTGGTGGTGGTGGAATCATTAGTATAAAGTTTTAGCGTGTATGTCTTGGCATTTTGTTTCTTGATTACAAATTTAACATTATATCAAAAGTAGAAATTCTGTTTATGGTTCCTGTTCTAGTTAGTGTCTTGCATCCTTTAAAGAGAAAGAGAGAAAGGCAGACAGACAGACAAACACACCTTGTCAGCAGGTGTTAGTTTGGTCCAAGGTTTGTCAGCTCGCCGGTCATAATCTTGAGCATCTGTTACTTCCACATATTCATTGAACCTCAGAATCTTCCTGGCAAGTAGTTCGGCCACAGTTGGCCTTTGACTGAGCTAAAAGAAATGGAGTCTCTTAGTTGACTATGCCAGGAATCAGGTATCGATCATGCATTCAGATTGCCTCTAACCCAGTGCTTCAACCTTCTCTGTACATTTCTTTTGCTTTTGGCCTTTAAACACTACTGATGCCTGGGTCCATCCCCAGAGATTCTGGGTATTGAAACTTTCTTTTTGTTTTTAAGCTCCTGAATGCACAGCTCAGACTGAGAACTCCTGCTATAAACCAGTATAACCAGTATAACCAGTGCTTCTCAAGCTTTATTATGCATAAAAATCAATTGGGGATCTGGTTAAATGTGGATTCTGATTAAGCAGGTCTGGGTGGGGCCTGATAGTCTGCATCTCTTACAAACTCCCATATAATGCCAATGCTGCTGGTCCATGGGCCACATTTTGGGTAGCAAAAGGATTAGGGCTATAAACTCACGTATGTATTTATGCATTTCAAATTAAATACATTTAAAATGAAAGCAATACCTAGTGGGTAATATTAAGAGTGCACAATACCCAGGATAGCAGATTCTGTAATAAATTATGACTTAAGATCACACAATCAGGTAACCTGTTCAATCTGAAGGCATCAAGTCTAGTTGTGACCTCTAGCTACTCGCAGTCTATCTGGGATAATTCCTCTGTTCCTAGGGAAGGGAAGAAGTGGGAGAAATAGGGAGAAAATGTCTAGATCCCTCACTTTCCTGGGGATTCATATAAATTTTAAGAAATATCTAGAGAACTCAGACAAATCAGAAGTTACAGGAGGTGATTACAAACTATTATCATGGGAAGGAAAGGAAAAAGGTATCAAACCCGGAGCTTAAAAGCTAACACAGGTCTGGTACAGAAAAGATTCCACCCTAACTAATGTGAGACCAAAGAAAAAAATCCTAGTTGGTTTTTCATACTTTTCAGGTATTACTAAGGGTCAGTTCAGTTTTTTTCCCTGATTAGAAAATAACCAGTCTGCCTCACAGAATTGAATGCTACACACTCCTCCTGTTACCATCTCTAAACTTCAACAGGTTTTAGAGTTTACATCAAAATCCTAGATCTACCAAATAAAAGGTAAAATTTTATGCAAACATTTATCGAGCATCTTCTTGTGCCAGGCTTTCTTTAAATAGTAAAAATGGGGGAAAAAAGCTCCTGAATGCTATGTTGTTTTCTATATTTGAATAATGTATTGTATTTTCACAGCAATCTATGGGAATTCAAGTCAAATCATTTCTTTCCAATTAAATAGGTTATTCGAATATAAGGCATGCATGCACTCAGTAGATAGACTGAAACCTAACATTTGGGCAACATACCTTTCTAGTGAGCCGACGTTTAATCTCTCGTTTTTCTGCCTGACGATCAGCTTCATTTTTAGCTAAAGTTGACAGTCAGAAACAAGGAAAATTACTTCAAAATCGCAATTTGCATATCAAACAAGATTTTCACTAATTACACTGCCCGTGTTTCTTATAGGCTTCAAGTCAGAATAAAATACAAACTTTGAGATAGCTAACCAAGACAATTTTCTTGTCAACTAGTGTAGTCAAAATACTAAAGAGCAAGGGTAGCGAACTATGGTACCAAATCCGGCCAGTTGCCTGTATTTTTACTGCCCATGAGCTAAGGATGGTCTTTACATTTTTAAATGCTTACATTTTTTTTTTTTTAAGTTAGGCAACCTTTGGCTGACCTCACAGATTGCAAGGACCTTGTCAGCTTACAATCCCTTATTTTTTAATTTTTTACGCTTACAGAGCCTGGTCTTCCTAGGTGGTCTCCCATCCAAGTACTAAACAGGCCTGACCATGCTTAGCTTCTGAGATGAGACAGGATCGGGCTTTGGTTCAGGGTGGCATGGCCATAGTTAAACGGTTACATTTTTGATGGCTTGATAAGTACCTACATAATAGCTTCCTGTTGCTTTTGGCCTGTGGAGCTGAAAATATTTACTATGTGACCTTTAAGAAAAAGTGCAGATTCTTTGTTGAAGAGGAACCACTTAGAATAGAGATCACACTAAGTTTTGTGTGACATGTCTATAAAGGCTTCCACAATTTAAAATTTACTAAATTGCATATATCCAAATAGTGAAGAGAGAACAGGGGATGGATTAGTCAAACTGAGCATGCCCAAAAGTAACACTATAAAGCCTAATCCTCTTCGGTGTGGAGGATTTAGGGCCAAATTTCACCCTATAACCTGGAAAAACAAACTTGTACTAGATTAGAATGTTATTTCAGGAAGTTAATTATGTACACAGAAAGAAAATTAAATACATGGTTCTATTTTGTGACTTAAAGAGATATGAAAGTCTGAAGATAAAAAAGGCAGGAAGACCACTGCATCTGGGAATCGCCTTGAGCCCTATCCTCAGATTCCACTAGCAACAAGAAGATCCCCTCCAAATGAACAGCTATGATTTTACTTTCCTAAAGACAGAGAAAAGTTGGGCAGCATATACCACACACTGTGTAATCCTCCCAAATGCCCACGGTAGTCTCAGGATACTGTGAGAACATTAAAACAAACTGTTCTGTAGTATCTCAGTACACTAAACAATACCATAATGATATCTTGTAAAGGAAGTTTCAGGGAACTCTCTTCAGAGAAAAAAAGATATGACTAGTCCTTCCTTGGCTAGTACACTCCCTCCTTAGCCTTGTAGAAAATGCTTCTCTGTTATGTATATTAAAGTCAGAAATATACAAAGGAAATCTATACAACTTTATTTCCATAGCTGGACTCACGTTGTAGTATATTTCGTTGTTCTAGTTCTTCTGGTGTTGGTCTTTGACTCAATCGTCTAAAAGGAGATAAATAAGAGTATTGTCTATGTTAACCTCCCAATCTTGTTTATAAAAATTTATTTTAGTCTTAGTTTATATTACCCGCTACAGTAGCAAGAAATCATAAATACTGCTTTGATATTTCATTTGCTTATCTGATTCATTGTTTATGAAACAATTTTCATGCTGAAAGTGTTTATACAGATGTTATAACATAAAAAGGAATTGTACATGTAAACAGGAGCTCAAAATTCTAGTTCTGTCTCTGACATCAACAAGACCTATCACCACAAAAAGGCTCTCAGTCAGACCCTGAATATACTCACTGTAAAAAGAAGGTTTGGACTGGACTGATGGCTCCCAAACAGATTTGCTCCTTCAGCAAATCTGTTAAAAACACAGATGCTCAAGGCATTATTAACAGAAACTCTGATTCAGGAAACAAGGATGAAGACTGAGATTTTATATATATATGTATATATTACAATGCTTCCCATGTGACTCTGATGTCCCTTTCTTGATTTTTAAACTCGTGGTTTAGGAACCACTAGAAATTAAGGTGGTCTCTTTTGGAATGGTATTCTATAACTATTATTTTAAATTCGGTCCTTTCTGTCAAATATTTGATAAAGTTTCTCATCTCATCCACAGATGTGAGATGTTACCACAATGTGTCATGTCTGGAATTAGAAAGTTATTCATTTCTTACCTTTAATTTATACGTCTCAGGCAATATTTGGACTACATGCTAATAACTCTTTAGTGGTTTCCAGAAAGAACTTCCAGCCCCATTTTATATACGATATAAAACTTTATGTATTTCAGTTTTTTGTCCCCCTGAATAAGACTTTCCTTTTTAAATGTTCATTAAAAACAAACAAACAAAAAAAACCCCAGCTTTGTGAAGGTATAAGTGACATACAATAAACTGCACGATTGATGTTCTGACATATGTATACACCTATGAAACCATCACCATAATCCAGATAATGAACTCATTCATCACCTAGTATTGGTTTCCTATGGCTGCCGTAATAAATTACCACCAACTGGGTGGCTTATAAGAACAGAAATTTATCTCTCAGAGTTCTGGAAACCAGAAGTCCAAAATCAAGGAGAATGTGTTCCATGCTTCCCTCCGAGCTGGTGATTGCCAGCAATCCTTAGCGTTCTTTGGCTTGTAGGTACTTTATTCCAATCTCTGCCTCCATAGTGGCATAGCTTTTCCCCTGTGTGTCTGTGTGTCCAAATTTCTCTCTTCTTATGAGGACATCGGTCATTGGATTAGAGCCTACCCTAATCCCATATGACCTCATTTTAGCTTGACTGTATCTACATAGACCCTCCTTCCAAATAAAATCACATTCATAGGTACCGGAGGTTAGGACTTTGTGCGGGGGGGACACAATTCTACCCACCACAAAATCTCATCTTCTTTCGTAATCTCAACTTCCCTCCTCTCAGGCAAACATTGATCTGCTTTATATCACCATAAATGAG
>NW_011888817.1:6583427-6607720 GCF_000151845.1 Pteropus vampyrus | reverse complement strand
ATTATTCTAGGTGCCCTGTATTTCTTTAAGAGTTTTAGAATCAGTTTGTCAATTAAAAAAAAAAGCCTACTGCTGCTAGACTTATTGGTGTGATAGCTTCCTGAGGTATATAAATGTCTAATCACTATGTTGTACACCTGAAATCAATATAATATTGTATGTCAGCTATAATTGAAAAAATTTTTAAATAAAATAAAAATTCAACCAAGAAAAAAAGCCTACTGGGGAATATTTTGATTGGAATTGTATTGAATCTATCGATACCTTAATAATACTGAGAGTTCTGGCCCATGAATATGGTATCTCTCTCCATTTATTTAGGTCTCTTTACTTTCTTCCACAGTATATTATACTTTTCAGTGAACAGGTCTTATACAACCTTTTGTCAGATTTATCTGTAAATATTTTTGATGCTATTGTAAATTGCTATTGTAAACGTTAATCTCTTATATTTTTAGATTTCAATTTCAGGTGGTTCATTGTAAGTGTCTAACAAGCTCTTCTAAGATGACTATGACTTGTGAAAACACTCAAAGATGTGCAACCAGCTCTTAAGTAAAAGGAATCAACTGTCAAAGATCCCCATTCTTAACATTAATTCCTAATTTTGATGGTCTCTTGCTGACAATCAGAAGGCCACAGTTTTGCATTAAGACGGCCATCTTGGGCAATAGCACAGACAGGTGTCTAAGACAGAAGAGAATATATTTTTGTTAATGGACATCCTTAGTTAATTACATTGTAAGGAATGTCAAGAGTCACATCTCCTTTTCCTCACTCTACCAAGAGACACATCTGAGTTGCGCAAACACCTGTCTATATATCTGGGCTCTTATATGTATTATATGTGCAGGAAGCTGACCTGCATTCAGTTTCTCTATGCTTTTGGTTCCAGCTGACTTGAAAAATATACTAACACTTTGAAGGGAGGCAGTTACATGGACCATGTATAATAGACATAATGACAATTGTAGGCGTGATCTTTAATTGGGTTGGCATCTCATGGTTGAGCAACTGGAGAAATGACAAGGAGTCTTGCTGTCCTGGGAACCACCTGAATTCTCTCAAACTTTAAAAAAAAAACATATTTATGTCTATCTTATGGTTTAAAGCTGTGAGATATGTCTATCTCATGGTTTAAAGTTCTAAGAGCCATCTAGTTCCTTAACTTCCAATTTTTTTTTTTTTTAATTTCAAGTATACAGTATGTTGGTTAGACATTTATCTCAATTTCCAAATTCTTAGAGGATACCCAACTGGGCACAATATATATTTTAAAAAATTATGCTATTTCTAAAATTAAAAACAACAACAACAAAAAGATGAATGAATGCTCTACCACAAAGTAAGTCTCCAACATACGTACTGGCATAATCAAATCAAAGGATTGATTCTAAGCTAAGGCCTACCGGATCAGTGTGTTCCCAATCTGGTGCCGTATTTCATTCCACTCCTCTTTGCTTTTTCGAGGCCAAGAATTCAACTCTGGTTCACTGGGTCTGTGGTTCAACTTCATTGCTAGTGTGTCTTTCCTCTTCACTTTGTTGGCCAGAGCACCTTTGCAGAAGGGAAATAATAAAATATAGAAGCTTAAGGCTCAACCTCATCTGGAGTTAGGCAAGAGTCCAAATGAACAGTATCATATCTCCCAGCTACTTGGCCTCCGGTCATCCAGCTAACGCAGAGTTGGGGGTAAAGCTAGACATCTAAAAATCTCAGCCAGATGGACTCAGATGGGCTAAAGATAAAGATATCTTCTCTCTTCTACCAGTCCTATTTTTCTCCTCAGTAAGAATTGCTAGAGGAGAGAATCTAAGCATGGGACAGCCTTCTGAATTACAACAAAAAGACATTCGTGCTAACATACCTCATACAATTCCTATACTATTTATTTTAAATTAAAAAAAAAATTAACAATAAATTCCTATTCTTAAAGCTGCTTTCCCACTTTTAAGAATCAGAATTCCATTGCTGGTAGATTTGTGTACATGAATATGTTTTTTGCCTTTGCTCCATGAACACAGTAAGTTCATTAGATTGAAGGAGAGCATCACTTTTGTCTTTTCAACTTAGCCCAAATACCAACTGTCCTCTCCTCCACATTCTTTAATACCATCAAGGTAAATAACTTTTTAAATCAAAAACAGATGAAAAAACCCAATGACTCAATGAGTTTGGCTCCCCCTCACTGGCTTATTATAACGGTAGAAATAACAGGGACAAGAGTCCTTCCCAGTGACTTCTAACATCAGTTAGCCAGATGACTTGATGAGAGAACAGTGCCTGTTTACATTCATCTTACACTTGCTAAGACCAGCAAGTACCTTTATCTGTAAAAGAATTTTCTCCTTTGCTTTTCCCTCCCTTTCTTACTATGCTGGCTTTCATCTTCATCCTCTTCTTCTCGGTACTGAATGGGACCTTCTGAGTCAGAGTCGCTCTCCTTCTCCTCCTCTTCCTCTTGCAGACACCGTGGCAGTTTAGGAACGACTGAGGTAGGTGGCATGTCTTCATCGAATGCAGATGGGCGGGCGTGCTCCTCTTCTTCATCGTCTGGACTAACAAATTAATATAATTATATTTTCCCTTTTAGAAGCATAAAGGACAACTGATTTGCAAGGCAAAATACTGAATGTCTACAGAAAAGTCCATGAATGAAATAATTTAGAATTCCTTCCTTTAACAATCTTGCTGAGAAACTCTAGCACCTATTAATCTAAAGGCTCAAATTCCAGATCTATAACTTATTTACTAGCTTGTAAGTTACTTTTCTGTAAATGGAAATGATACCACCTCATGGCTTGTTGTGAGAATGAAATAGACAAACTCTAGAATGTGCTAGTGTCTGGCACATAGGGCCCTGATGATCTGCATGGGAGGTGCAAGTTTGTTTTGATCTGGTTAAATGAGAAGACTGCACAGTATCTAACACTGTACCTGCCTCATAGAAGACACTTAATACAAATATTGAACCCATTTCCCTTTGGTTTAACAATGAAGTAGGACAAAATGATAACCTAATCCCAGAAGGTTATTATACAGAAGTAAAGATGAAAATTAACTTCCCTGCTTTACACTCTGGAGGCATAAAACTATGACTTAGCCTACCTTCAAACTACTAAACGGCCTCTTTTCAGGGTGTGAACTAAATATACTAGCAAAAACAAAGATTATGGCAAAACAAGTAACAAGTAGGATGCTGTAACAGCTCTATAACAATTGTTTTAGGTAGTAAGGCACATCTCCAACTTTGCAGAAAAGTGTTAAATCTTCAGTTGCAATTTGTTGGAATTTTAAAAAGACAGAGTAGGTGTTAGTACCAATGCTGGTGTGAACAGATTCAGTGTCTGGGGACAGATGAGGGAGAGAACAAGATGACCAGTTCTAGTCTATGGGGCTGGAATATCGAGCTATCTTTCAGAGCTCCCTTATTTTATTCTAGACTTTTCTCTGTCCCTCTGTACCCAGTTTGTGTGCCAGGCACAAGTGCTTTCAGATTTGTCTAATTTCATTCTCACAAGCCTCTGTAAATAGGTATTATTCTGTTTACAGATTAGACAACTAAAGAGCAGAAAGGTTAAGTAACAGACACTACTACCAGCTAGTAAATAAGAGATAGAGCTGGGATTTGAACCCAGAGCTATCTTACTCCAAAGTCAATGCTCTTACGTACCAGAAATCATATTAAAAAATATAATGGTTTTAATTTTCAAGGACGAAAGTTTGTAACTTTTGTATCATCATGAAAATTTCTGCCATGGAAACAATGTTACAGAAGGCAGGGTAAACAGAGTCCAGATGCTATAACATGTCCTATTTGTTGAGTATTCTTCTTCCTTTAAATTTATTCATTTAATTTTTTCCAAGAAGGGCTAACTAAGAAAGAAGAGTAAAGGAGAAGAAACAAGAGGCAAGGTTTGAAGAAAGGCACTCACACTTTCAGCATTTCAATAGTGATGGGAAGTGACCTGGTCCGACCCAGGGTGTTGCTGTCCTCAGAAAAGTTGCCACTGTTCTCGAAGAGCAACGAATGGGCTCTATGGGAGCCCTCCAAGGAAGGAGTCATGGGAAGTGGGCTAGTCAGGGCCTGCTGGATTCGGATATGCAGTGGGACTGGGGGCAGCCTAGAGGGTACATGGGGCTCCCCAAAGCTGTGGTCCAACATCCTCTTGGGTACTTCCTTTTTCTGTTCTTCCTGCTGGGGAACCTCTGGGGGTAGATCTAAGGAAGGTGGAAACTGAATTTCTGGCACAACTTGAAAAGTCTTAGTAGGGAATGGAGGGGACCGTGGGGGTTCTGGAGGTATGTGAGTAGGCAGTGGTGGGGATGGAGAGGGAGGTGGGATCATCAGCAGTGGTTCAGAGCCCACGGAGCATGTGCTCCTCTCCCTCTGATCATTTGATGCTTTTGTGGTGGTGGTGGTGGCGGCGGCAGACTCCGAGGTTGGTACCAAGGTTGATGGAATGCCTCTCTTAGGTGGTAAGGGTGGGGATGGTTTTGATAATATACCACTGTTTATTGCTTGGGACAGTTCAGCTGTAAAAGAGAGAGCAACATTTCAATGGTTTGAGGGGACAGCCCAAGGCCTAGAATTAGAGCTGAGGTCAGTCTTAATCTTTCAGGCAAAATATAACATTTCATGGCTCTGCCATCTCCTAGATAGCTCATCCTAAAACAAAATTTATATTTAAATACCTATGAGGCTTAATAAATGTATAGAGGTGTAGGAAGACTACTACCTTAATACTCTGATGAGAAATTTCTTACTTCTTTGAAATGATGAGAGATGACAAAGTTTTATGACTTGTTCTTGTGAAGATAAAGTTTATATGGATATAGAGAAAAAAATTCAGGTAAGTTTTTTTGTCAACAGTACTCTATTAAAAAATTTAAACATGCAGATAGCAATAAAAAACACTATCTGGTATTGTTACTAGATTCTGATAGTGATATCTAGATATCTTAGTTCTGTATTATGAAACTATCAATAATGACAGCTTGGATTTTTACAGCAAATGCAAAGTCCTTTGAAAAATATCATTTGCTTTCTACCCTTGACTTGAAAGTCTCCTTATATGAGATTATCTTTACCCTTTCACAGAAGGAAAAACTCAGGCCACAAAAGTCAGGTGACTTGCCTAAGATCATACTATAAACAGGCAAGAACTCAGCTAGTTCCCAGGTCTCATTAGTAGGCTCTAATCTCTGGATCCCATTGTATTTGATTTTTATTAGTATCCACCCCTCTTGCTGTCCTTTATGCTCAACCGATCTCCACTCCCCACTATACTGGGGGCTCCTTGATAACAGGGCAACCTCATCTCCATCAGCATATCCACAGGTTACACACAGTGCCTGGCACATTGTGGATATAAGACTGAGGCCCGCACCCTATATCATGACAGTATATACCCCTATGTGATCCCCCAAATTCCATAGTGACTCAGATGTAGATTCAACAAAGTCCCTTTGGAGGCTCCAAATGGCCTTTAAGAAGCGGATTATCACATCATGCAGGGGTCGATTTTGCAAAATAACTGAATAGTAGCTCTCTTGATCACCAACCTCTAACCCTTTACCCAAACTCCTTATTTTGGTCCCACCAATTGTTTTCTTATGGTTCCACATGTCTCAAGGTTCTCTGAAATATAAATTTACTTGCCTTAAATCCCAATCTATGAGCAGCATTCAAAGTAAAAGGCTAGGTAATTTGATGTTTAAATGTCACTCATTATAAGCAAACTTCTAAAAAGACTTTCTAGAAAAATGCTGCATAAATACTTAAAAATTTCAAAAAACGTGAGTTTTAGGATCAATGAAAGATATTTTTGGGCAGAATGGACTTTTGCTGCCTCTCTAAAAATAGCACTTAGCTATTCCATTTACAACAAAACCTCTGACAAGACCAAATTTGAGTATTTTAACATCTGAATTGATACGGTAAATTATCTTTAGTAATTTAAGGAAAACATATACCTGAAAATGTTAAGGAAGTGGATTCTGGTACATACACCCTGACAATGGCATTTGGCTCTAGTTCTGTGGGAAAGATGCCAGAATGTTCACTGGAAAGGTTACAAATTCCCTTCTTCTGTTCGGCTATTATGGTGCTCCGTCCTTAGTTCTAATACTTCTAGTTAGTCCTTAGTCATAAGACTATTATGCCTGCTAAGAGATGCGGCAATGTCTACAGCAGTAGTTTCCAAGTAGTTTGGATTTCTGGGACCAATACAATCAAAAAGAAATTCTCAACCAACCTCATGTTGTCAATTTTTCATATTTTCAAGACTTGATATTAAGTAAACCATTTATAAACATAATCCTTTCATGAAGGACATGGCCTTTTAACACCAAAGAATAATGCCATAGCTATAGAATAAAGGACAGTCTTTTAAATCAAATCTATTAACTTTAATACAAACTCTGTGAACGGTCCTATTTTTCTCCTGTTGTTGATAACTACTCATGGATTGATGGTGATCCCTCAGTCACAGGGCCTATTGCTTTGGGCTATTCACCTTAGACCAAGAATGGCCTCTGTGGTTTAGCCCAGGATATAATACACATAATATCATTTTTTAAAATGTTGTCTACCCTGAAAAGAGTAGGGTATACTACTGGTTTAGAGCAGTGGTTCTCAATGTGTGGTCCCCGTATATGCATCAGCATCATTTGGGAACTTACCAGAAATGCAAATTCTCGGGCCCTATGGCAGACTTACTGAATCAGAAACTAAAGGGCAGGGCCCAGCAATCTGTTTTAACAAGCCCTCCAGGTGACTGTGATCAGAACACCTGTCCAGACAACAGTTTGAGAACACAGGTGTACAGAACAGAGTTAAAAAGAGCTGAAAAGCCTATATATGTTTCCATCTTTCACTAACTGCAACCTTAAGTGAGTCACGATTTCTTCATGTTCTACTAGCCCTAACTATATAACAGATAAAATCAGTTTTCTGCTTCACGAGGAGGTTTTGAAAATAAGTATATGAAAGCTCAAGTTCCTCAAAGATAAATCAGCATGGCACTACCCCTCCAAGGTGGGGTGATAATAATAACAACCTTTATCCTGTTTTTATCACTCCAACCTGTCATAGTCACAATGAATTCTAAGCCTGTTTTTCAAGGGTCTGGTGACTCCTCGCAGCTTGGCGGTATTAGCTATTCAACAAGCATGTTTTATTCCTCCAATCATTAACAAGAACTTCAAGCAGTACTAAGCCTAGTATCATTTTTCCTGAAAAACTGCCTTCCTTCTTCTCCTCCCTTTCTTAGAAATTCCTTTGAGAAGGTATGCATTTGTGTAAAGAAAACAGACCTACGTAGGAATTCAGGTAAATATAAAAAATTTACCAAAACCAATTATTTCCCCTGCTTTCTCTCTTCCACCACTTCTTTTACGAGCAGCATTCTTAATTCTCCCAAGATAAAACATGATCTTATCAGGACAATTTAAGTAATATCTTTTGCAGTTCCCCATGAAGATATTATGCCAGACACTGAATCACAAATTACACTGGCATCTATATAATCATTTTTTCATCTACTGGGCTTATGCTGAAGGAATGCACTGGCGGTTTTAAAGTAGATTAAAAAGAAACTTTTTCTCCATGCCGATCAAATCTGTTGTGATCTTCACATGTCCAGTCCCCCAAACTATAAATTCTATTTCAGAAATGCTGTTTTAGGAGAACAGGTATTAATCCCCCCCGCACTTAAACCTAACTGTAGTGTTATCTGATCTCAGCCTGTTTCCATAGCCATCTGCCTCCCTATCAAAACTTTTCTCTATATTTAGCACATTCGAAGGGACAAGATATGGAGAACTCTCTCATAGATCAATATTTTATCAGTTATCCAATAAAACAACTATCCAAAACAAAACCCAACCCAAAACAACAAAACTTAAAGGCTCACTCACCAAGGACAGGGTTGCTATTTCTGTGAGCTGGTTTAGGGGGAGGGACGGGGGGCTGCTTGGCAGGGACCGCGGGAGGGAGGCTTGGGGTAGCAGTAGTGTTCATGCTGACAGGAGCAGCAGGCAGAGTCCTGGGTGCTGGGGAGGGAGGGACCGAGGAATTAACAACAGTTTTTGGTAGGTTTGTGGCAGCAACAATGGTGGCGGCAGGTGCGGTGGAGGTGGTGGTGGTGGTGGCAGTGGAGGAGATGGGCCTTGCTGTGCTGCCAGAGGAAGTGGGATCCTTTGCTTGCCCTTCATTTGCTTCATGAGAAGAGGACAAGGGTCTTTTAGGGGGAAATAAAGGCTGTTTGGGTGCGTTCTCAGGAACAGACTCTGTTTCAAAATTAGGCTGGCTTCCAGTTGAGCCTGTGTAATAACAGATATGATTTAAAAAGGAATAACAAGACAGACTGAAAAAGCTAACATATCTACCGACTTCTGGTCAACTTCATCCATTATTTAATTTACATATTAGTTTACAAGCAAAAGTTCCCCAACCTTGACATACTTAAAGTACATGAAACCTTCTCAATCAGTAAGAGAGAGTTGTCAGCATAGCGATCCTTCACACAAGAGCCAAGAGGAGGCACATCAGAATCCCTTGAGTGAAGGAGAAGGAATGTGTAGATTGAAAAAGTTCTAAGGGTTTCTGACATTTAATGTCTCCTCCCGTCCTTGAGAATCACAAATTTAACTATTATGTGAATGAAAGAATGAGATGGGGGAAATTCTAGTTATAGTTACAACTAGCTGAGGATTGCTAAAGAGCAAAACTCTCTCTGGATTTTATTTATCCCCTAGCTCTTGCAAACCCATGAAATAAACAATAATGATTAACCCATGGCTCTTAAAAATCCAGAATTTCTTACCTAGTCGCTTCCTTGGGTCCTCCTCTAGAACAGGCTTCCTAAAGCTTGCTGTTCTTCCTGGCTCTTCCTCTGCTTGGAGTGGACTAGAAGACCTGGCACTCCCTATGGGGGCCGTATGGCCATTCTTCAACACAGTATTGCTCAACTTCCCTGAATCCTCACCAGCTGCAAGGTCTGAAGGGAAAGAGCAAACTGATGGAAATGGCATGGTCATCTTTATCCCATTTCCCCTTCTTCTGGTTTTGGCTTATTATTTAGATCTAGATTGTTACTATCATTTGGATCTATATAGTAGTAATGGAAATTAAGTAATTCCTTTTTATAATAAACATCCGATTGCCTATTATGTGCTAGATGCTTTGCTACATGAATAAGACAGGCTTATTGTATAAGTAATTACAATGCTAAACGTTAAGATCTATAGTGGATGAAGTGATGTGGGAAGGAAGAAGAAATTCTCTTGGGGTAGGAGTGGAGTTAGGAAAGCTTCATAGAAAGTGGTAGCTAAATTGGGTTTTAAAGAGGGAGTAAGAGCCTATCACACGATGACAAGATGAGGAGAGTCTATTTAGGAGGAAGAAATAGTATATATGAAGGTATGAAATTATTTGACATGTTTGAGAACTAGCAACTACTTTGGTCTGGCAGGAGAATAGATGCACATGAGAAATAGTTACAGATAGGACAGGAGAGGCAAGCAAGAGCCAAGCTATGAAGGATTCCGAACACCATGTAAAAGAGCCTGGACAGAATTCTGTAGGAAACAGGAAGCCAATGAAGGAAAGTAGGAGAGAGATATGACCTGATCTGTCTTTTAGAAGGTTAATTCTGAGAGCTGTGAGGAGGATGGATTATGTAGTGCTTTTAATACTGAGTTACTGTTAGAATATAGGTGAGAAGCAGCAGAAGATGCCTGCGGGTTAGGAGTGGTGATCAAGGGGCAGGACTGACAGATAGATCAGAGGTCAACATGATATACAGTGACAAATTTGACTGATATACAGTGACAAACTAAACTGCAGGAATGATCACTAGGCTGGAGGCTTTGGAATCACCACTCATCCTATGAAAACTAAGTTAAGATTCCTTCATGGAATAAGTAGACAAACATTCCCAGTTACTGTGAGGTTTTCTAGACTCTTTTTGAGAAAAGAAATGAAAAAACTGAGGTTAGAGACAAAAAACTCTGTCTCACTTTCTAGTGTCGTGGGGATTGGAACTAGATGCTCTCTAGATGGTATCCTTCTTTGCTTTCCATAGTGAGACACTTTAGGTAGTATCATTTTAATGTCTCTTAAGTTAGTCATTCAAGCTCTCACAACCAGTCTCCCTCACCCCAGCCTACCACTTCCTACTGGGAGATTAGACAGTATCATTCTTCATGAAGTCTCAATAAGAGGTGGAGCTTGGACTAAAAGTAGTGAAGAGATTAAGGCAAATGAGCACTGAATAACAAAAACAGGACTTTCTAGAATATAAAGCAATGAATCATTACAAAGCCAACAAAGATTGCTAATTTTGAAAACCATATAGTGAAAGGTTAAGACACATTATTAATCGGTTTATACTCAGCATATACCAGTAAAATATATGCAAAGGTGATCAGTTCTCTCTCAAGTTACTTAATAAGGGTTGTCTACTTTAAAGTAAATTTTCTTATATTTAATACGAAGGGTTTAGTTTCTGCAATGCTAATAGAGTGGAGTAGAAGCAGTATCTGGCTTTGATGCTCATGAATGCCTCCTACCCCCACCAACTCAGAAAATCCATTAAGTATTTTTAATACAATCAAATTAGAATCATAACCAAGCCAAAAGCCATCTTCAAATATGAAAAGTACTTCAAGGTTCAAACACTGTTTTTGGCCTAATGTGGAAATATATAAGCCATGCCTTAAGGCCTTTTTCTGAGTTTCCTCTAATAGACTAAAGCTTAAATTAGTTCTCTGATTGGCAGAGTGGCATTTGTCAAATGGTTATAACTCATTTATCAATTGGCCCTTTGAGCTTCTAGGCTAAAAACAACTTGGATCAAGAGCTAATAGGAAGCATGGGGCAAAAGAGACTGAAAAACAATGAATGAAGGTGAAAAAACAAAAAAGAAGTAATACAAAAGGTTGTGGTTAGTGAGTAAGATAAGTGGGAGGCAGGAGGGGGCATGGAGCGAGGAATGGTATTATCAAAAAAGCAAGGACCAAAGGTGCTGCGACAGAGGTGTTATAATTGTAGTTAACTACCTGAATACCTAGAATATTTTGTGTAAAAAGACTCGTGATACAACAGAAGTTATACATGTTCATACTAACCATGCAGAAAATTCAGAAAAATATAGAAACTCTTCCCATACCCCATATTTCCATCTCAACAACCAGAGGTAACCAGGGCTAATATTTTAGTATTTTTTTCCTTTGAGTTTGTTTCTTTTGCTTAGTTTTTATATAGTTGAGGTACCAAATCTTCAATATACATAATTTAATTAAATTTTGGGAATAAGCAAGACGTTCACATAGTTCAAAACTGTAAAAGTTTAATACTGTGTCAGTTGAGCTCATTTCTCCCATCACCCAAAGGATAGGATATATTTTTAAAACTTGGTTTTTAGGTTTTGTCTCATGCAAAGTAACTCTAATGAAGAGAAATGAAATTCAACCAATGTACTACAGTCTGAACTCTTCTGATAAACTGCTTCATAAACGTCACACTTCGGAGAAAGTCCTGGCATTATTAAACCAGCAATGAGAGTTGAAACACCAAAACATGATCTTTATGACAGACAGACAGAAGGGCAGCAATATGGGCATAAGACAAAGTTGGTAAAAAAAAAAAAAAAGGAAACGATACAGTTCTGCAGCTAGCACGAAGCTGAGGACGTACGGGGACAGAGAATGTCTGCCCCAAGGACCCTTCGCCAACCACTCAATTTCAGAGTTAAAGATCACGGCCAGATAACTTTGATATTTGCAAGGAAAGGTGAACAGTTTTTTTCCCTCCAAGCAAGAAAACAGATTTTAATAAAGGAAATAGGAGGAAATTATTAGAAGAAATAAAATACACCTAAGTTAACATTCAGTAAAATAAATAAATAAATAAATCAGTTATTTTCACTTATGTTTTACTATTTTTCCTTTATCAGATATTTTCATTTCCACAAAAATATCTGACTTCTTTAAATAAATTAAAATTAGATGGTATAACATTGAATTCTATAGAAAGATCTTTGTTTTTTCATTGTGAAGTATAACCCAGTACAGAAAAATGTAAAAGATAAATGTAAATTTCAATGAAATATTACAAGAACACCCATGTGATAATCATGGACAGTAAGAAGTGTTTCCAAACCCCTAAAGCCTCCTTCTCTCCCTATAACATACCTTTCCTTCTCCCACAAAGCAATCACTCTCAACTTGTGATGATTCTTTTTTTTTTTTTAATTACAGTTTAATCACTTAAGCAGTCATCTCCAAACACTGTAGTTTAATACTGCTTGCTTTTCTTTACATTTATAGAAATGATATAATTTATATTCTTTCATGACTGACTTAACTGCTTAATATTACTTATGAGATTCATATTACAGCATGCAGATTTAGTTTGTTTTCACTGCTGTATAGATATGTCATTTTATAAATGTATCACAAGTTATTTATATGTTTAACTATTAATGGACACTGAGGTTCTTCCCAATTTTGCTCTACTGTTAGTAAATACTGCTGCTACAGGCATATTTGTACATTTAGATATACACGTGCATACATTATTGTTGGATACATGCCAAGTTCTGGACATACTTGCACATGGGTTTACATATCTCCAGCTTTCATAGATTATGTTAAATTGTTTTTCAATGTAATCATTCCACTTTAATACTTCCAACAACAGTTGTATGTTAGTTCCACTTACTTATACCCTCACCTCCTGTTCTTGGCTATATGATTAATTTTAGGTTTTTTAGTTTATATGTAGGATTATTTTTAGTTTTATTTTGTATTCCTTAATTACTAACAAAGTAAAAAAACAAAACAAAACCCTGCCTTTTTATTTGTTTATTGGGCATCTGTACATACTCTTTAGTGAATTGTCCGTTCAAGGCTTTTGTAGACTTTTCTATTGAGTCGTCCTTTTCTTTTTTAATAGATGTTTTAAAAAATATATTCTAGATGCATAAACAATTTTTTAAAGCCCCGCTCCCTCTCAAAAACAGCAATAATGGAAGGAAAGAAGGAAGGAAGGGAGGGAGGGAAGGAGGGAGGAAGGAAATTCAAATGCCTAGCCAGAACCAAAGACCAAATGTACAGAGACAGGCATATGCTATTTATATGCAAACTTACCCAGCTCAGAGTCTTCCAACAGAACCCCTCTTTTAACCAGCTCTTCTCTTGGTTTCCGCATAGATATTTTTCGCTCTAAAACTAACATTAAATTGGAAAACAGCACTCAGAAATGTGGCAGTTAAAGGTCAACTTTAAGCATTCTAACTCCACAGGTAAAAGAATAAAGTGGTTCAATTTTCTAGTCTCTGGAAAGAAAAGAACAGGAAAACTAACTTTAAATTTAAAAACTTAATTTTTTTCACACACTATGTATGCTACCAGGAAAGTGGCATTTCTAAAAGGAACTATCCTTAAATAATTTTTTTTAATCCTTACATCTTTTTTTTTTTACTGAAATTTCAATAATAAGGTATCTACGGATGAACTCTTTCTGGGAGGAAGTGGCTAGAATAGGAAAAAAGAAGCATCTTAGATTTGCTACAGTTCAGGAACTCCATTACCACTGGATAGATAAACTTGAATCTCATCAAAATGCCAACTGGGGAATGAGGCTTAGTATAGAAGGCTCAGTGAATGACCACTTGGTTTTTTAATTCTAAAAGATTAAATTCCCTCCTCAAAGAGGGGGTTATAGAAGTTTGGGCAAAGAATGAAAAAGTTAAGTACTTCTAAAATACAGAACTCTTCAACTCAGAACATACATTTAAATTTTAATATCTCACCTTCTGATGTCTCTTTGAATTTATCACTACTTTTTTTTTTCCGCCATTTCCAGGGCTTGAAGATCTTCCCAAAGCCTGAGAACTTGCTCTTCCTCTTGGTGGGAGGTGTCGTGTCTCCTCCTGCTTCCACACTGTCCATGATCATGCCTGGGTTTGCAGTGGGCTGGTCTGCCTCTTCTGTTGCATAGTGAGAGGAAGAGAGAGAAAATAGCCAATTTATTATTTCAGCATAAACTTGAAAATGTCCCTTCCCCTCTCTTCCTGTGATAGTTGGAAAGGATTAGAGCAATGATAAACAATCATGCAGACAGTCAGACTCCTTGACATCACATGGACACCAAACACTAAAATTCATAACAGATAAATTACTAAGGAGTAAAAGGAACCAAACCAAGCTGACAACATTTTAGGACAAAAATTCAATGAGATGATCACAACCAGTTCAAAATCTCTTAAAGGCCTATACACACACAAATGTGGATGTCTTCCCAATGTGCATGAGATCTTGCCCAGATGCAGCCTATTGTTGTTGCCACTCATCCTTTTGGCATGGAGGAAGGCCTGTCCCAGCTAACACTACTACCTCCATGTCACTGAAGCAGGGAATTCCATTATTAGTGAGTCATTATTTTTTGTTAAATTGCCCCCTCCCTGTCTTCCTCTTTCAGGATATAAATAGTTCTGAGAAGGGATAACACATAAAGTGTTAACGCCTTACTTATATCTGTTTTTCAGATTATTTTCTCCCTTTACAAGCCCCTAGGCAGTTTTGGAGCACTGGAAGGGTCTTGTGATAGGAAGCAGGGGCACAGAAAGAGTGCTGTAAAATGGAAGGGAATTTTTTTTTGGAAAGCAGAGGTGAGATTTTAGTTTGCCTATCACAAGATTGCTTTAGGGACAATCCCGATTTTAAGGATTTCACAAGAAACATAACTGACATGATAAATGTGCAGGATTGAAATGAAACAGTATAAATAAGTCCCTCATAATACCATACATGCAGAGTTTAGTTAGGTAGCTTTAGTGGCAGAGAAAGGAGCAGCCAAGACTGGGCCAAGAATAATAATTTAAAAAACAGCAGGAAGGCAACAAAAAAAGAAGGAAGGCAACACAATACAGCTTTGCACTCCACCTACTGTCCCAGGGTTCTCTGGAGAAGTCTAGAGGAGAAGAAAAAAAAGAGTCATGTGGAATAACAGTCCTGGAATTAAAGTGGAACCTTTACTTTATAGAAATACATGAAGGACCACATACCATATTATTGCATGTAATAAGTTAACGTGTTTATTGTAAACAATTTCACATCTGGAGCAAATATCATTTTTTCAGGGGTGCTTAAAGGGGAATCAATGCACGAAATCTTTTTTTTTAATATTGTAGATTTTTTTAATAAGAGAAAATACACAATCAAAAAGCATTAATTTATTTTAGAAACCACAATCTTTTTTCAATTGATAGACCTGAGTTTACGGAAATCCATTGATGAAGGTCAGATTTACACAGTTGTAATTATCCGTGACTGCGGCAATGACTGCTGATGCATTATTCTGCTGTATCCAGATGACTCAAGGTCCTGGCTACTGAAGTGCAACAATCGAGATGACAGAGAACAGTGAGTGACTCCTTTCTTCCTAGTTGCATAATTTACTCCAGAGTGTCCTGGGTCTCAAGTACTTTACCTCCTTACATGAAATGCAATAGAATCTGATTATAGCATTGAATGTATTTTTAAAAGTTTAATTGCCAGAGACATTAGAAAACCTGTCATAACAATTTCCCCTCAATGGTACCGTGGGATGGACCCCCAAGAATGAACACATGGTATTGCTTTTAAGAGTTAGTGCTTTAACTAAGACAGTATTCTCCCAATTATGGAACATCAGTAAGACCTCAAGACATTTCAGAGCATTCATAGCATAATGTATAACATATGTTACTGATAACTCTTTCAGAAATGGAGCTAAGTTAACAAGCTGCTCATTCCCAAAGAGTAGCCTTACTTGCACAGGCAAGGAGGATCTGAAACTTTAAATGTCCTGCTAACCCATCCACTGAGTGAAGTTCATTCAGTTCCAAAAAGGCACACGGGAAAATGCTTGTTTGGTTAAAAGTATTAGGGTAGGTTCAAAACAAAACAAAACAAAACAAAACAAAACAAAACAGACTAACAACATGAAAAAAGAGGTTATTAGTGCTATGTGATACTTTTACAAAGAAAAAAAGCTATCAAGTTTTATGAATTTTAGATTGTAACATGTTTACAGAAAGAAAAGCTCCTGTCTGTAAAATCTTTAAATGAATAATTGCCAATCTAGCCAGTTTCCACTATCTTCTCAAGTACCTACTTTTTCAAGTAGACCTTAGTTCATCTCTTTTAATTCCTCATTATATTGAACAATATATTTGTGTCCCCTTCCTCTTATCCATTCAAAATAACAAAAGCATGAATGACATCTTTTCAAATATATTTATGCGTGCTAGCATATTAACTCAAAACAAGTCTGTTTATATTAAAAAGTACAGTGTTTGGAAAATACCAAGAGCTTATGATAAAAAATGAATATGTGCACTGTTACATCTACTAATAGCCCTCTTCTTTCTTTATATAAAGTCGCTGAATACAGTCAGTAAAAAGAGTAAGTTCTTTTCTTTGATGCTTTATGCAAATGTGCTTAATTTTCATGTTTATAAAACTTTTAGCAGTGGATAGATGCCTCTTGCCTCATTCAATGGGGTTCAGCCATACCCAGTCCTGACTCAGCTATTATCCCAAATTCATTAATTCATATTCTTATATTCTTCCCCCTTCCCTCTCCATATGACAAACAGAACATCATTTCAGTGATTCCCAAATACTTGGAATCAGCCCAGCTGCCTTTTGAAAATACAGAATTTCTAGAGGGTGGGACTCAGAAATCTGTTTTTAAAAATCTTCACTGGTGATTTTTATGATAAGTCAGGTTTGTTACACCCAATCCCAGATTATTATCTGGAAACCTGATACATTTAAGAGGGACAGAGGCAGACATTCTCTATACGCCTAATAGTTTGTTGGAAAAAAAATAAACTAGAAAATTATGGCATCATTCCAGCATTTCCTACTCAAACATAGTAGTCCTATGAAGAATTGTAAGGGTCTTCCTGTTTCTTAGTCTCAGATATAGTTTAAATTAAAAATAAACAATATAAAAGTTTGCAGTTATTTTTTCCAGATTTATGTTATGTTCCATGTACACTTGGAAAGAAAGTGTACTGTGCAATTGCGGAGTGTAGTGTTCTATATATGCCAATATATAGGTCAAGTTGGGTAATCATGTGTATAAATCATTAACGTCCTTTCTGATTTGTTAGCTTCTATGGTCAGTTACCAAGAAAGGTATGTTGTTAACATCTCTACCTATGAAAGTGGATTTGTCTCTTTTCCTTTTTAGTTCTATTACTTTTTGCTTTATGTAGTTTAAAGCTATGTTATTAGGTATATACGAATTTAGAGTTATATCTTCTTGTTGAATCGACCCTCTTATTATGAAATTCCATATATTACTCAAATAACACTTTTGTCTTGATTTTGTTTTTCTATCGAGTTCGACAATTGTTGTCTTTTAAGAGTGTATAGTCCATTTACATTTAATGTTTTTACTGACACAGCTAGGCTTAGGTGTACCATTTTGCTTTTTATTTTCTATTTGTCTCATTGTTTTGTGCATCCTCCACTTATTACAATCTACGTAATTACTTTTACTATTTACTGAACAATGCAAGAATTTTACATTTCAACTCTATTTACTCTTTGTGTTACTTCTACAGACACATAAAAAGCTATTAAAAATTATTATTGTTTTGCTTTAATAAAAATTGTTATTTTATATTTCCTACATATTTGCTTTTTTAGGTACTCTGCATTTCTTTCTGCAATTCTCTGCTTCTAACTAGGAGAATTTTATTTCATCATTTTTTGAAGGATATTTGCATTGGATATAGTATTTTCAGTTGGGAGTTGAGTTTTTAAATTTAATTTTAGATATTTATAAATATCATTTCATTGGCCTTTTCCCCCTTGTTGGACTGCTTTTTTTTTTTTTTTCCTTTGGATGGTTTCTACTTGCCTATAGCATAAGTAATATAGATGGGATTCAAATCCAAGTCGCTTTGACTTCAAAGCCAGTGATCCTTTTGATCATACTGCCTTCAGAATAAAGATTAAGCTGAAATGCTACAAGTCTTTCCAACATCCGGTTTCATTCACTAGCAAAGGTTTTTAGAATATAATTTACAAAAATGGCAAATTATAGGATTTAATTCTTACAATAACTTGGATGATTGGTATTAATCTCTATTTTATTTACTTTATTTACTTTAACAGTTTGGTATTCATTCCAAATATTGTTATCAAAATTATAAAGGGTACAAATTCTAAAGTTGTTTCTTATTAAAGCCTCTTTATAAACTTATTTGCCACCTAGTTATAGTTACTTCAAATTCCTTTGCTTCTCTTAGAAGTCATTATTTTGTACTTAAACTGGATATAGCAATCAACTTTTATGATTTAGATCATTGTTGTACATTATTTTCATATATTACTGATATTTTTATTCACAAATCATTGCCATTATTTGGAGTCTTTCTTCACTGACTGCTGTGCACCATATTTCTTCAGATCTTGCTTCCAGCTGAGACAGATTCTTTATGCTATCGATAACATACATAGGACAGAGTTCTGAAGTCATACTCTTAGGTACTTTTAGTGGAGACTAGTCTGGGAGTAATATGGAAACTCAACTTTTAGCTATTATTCAAGAGCAACACCTATAACTGATTAAAATAAAGTGTTGATAAAATTCTTCCCACACATTCTTTGCTTAGGTAGGTGCCTGCTGAATGAAATAAAGCAAGGGGGTGTTCTCATGCATGAAAGATATCAGAAAAAGAAGAAGAAGCAGATTAATCATTCCTAATGAAACGGAAAGAGGTAGATCACATCTTCTCTTTCTCCCCAAAATCCATTATGTTGACACCAGAGGGAAATCACAAAACCTTGATTCCATCAAATGTCCTACATAGGAGGGGTGGGATCTTCAAATGAGTAATTGATAGTAGAGAGGCAGCCTGTCGAAACCTTCCCTACCTAAGTCCAAGAGTACTTTCAAGAATGGAAGGTAGTAGACTCAAAGTAGACTAATGGCAGAATTCATAAGAAGGACCTACTCAGCAGTCTGCCTGAATCCAACTTCGAACAATCTATGAGGTAAGTATTGGTTTACCACCATCAAATTCTATTTGGGCACAAATTCTTTTGTTACCTAACTAGGTGCTATTTATAACTAGAATAGTAGCTAAGGCCATGAATACATTTTTTCAAGTTTTAATTCCAACTCTGTATAAATTATATAATACTATTTTCTCTAATAAAAGCTTAAGTTCTCATAGCATTTACATAAAAGTCTATAAAACTTAGCTTTAGAAGACAGAAGCTGCCCAAAGATGTTGTTTCTGATAGTGTTATTTAGGGTATTGGCAATGTCTTAAATGTACAATAGGTATATGAATAAATTAAGTTTTATATAAAACAGTATATAATCATTAAGTTTCTAGAGTAATCCTAGATTAAAAGTAGAAATAAATTTATATGTAAGTTATATATATCATATTATCTAAACTATGCTAAAATGTAAAAATAACCCGAGAGAACTAAACTAAAATGTAAATATATTTTGATGGCAGGATTATGGGAGACTTGTGTTTCTTCTTCTAGATTCCTATATTTTTTGTGTATTTTTTAAAAAATGAATATGTATGGCTTTTATAATTGGAAAAAAAAAATTTACTTTTTACAGTGGGAAGTCAGAGCTTTCAAACCATGACAGTTAATAAATGAAGTCCAGCATATACAAAACCATACAGAAGAAAACCATTCTTTTGGCACATTGGGTTCTTATAAAAATAAATTATTTAAAAAAATAAATTATTTCTTGCATGAAAAGCACTCAAAGATATATTACTTTGGTATTTGGAGTAATGACATATGTTAAAGTGAGCAGATTCGGAGTACCCAAACAATACTTCCTAGGCCTACATTCTTTTAAATAGACCACCCTTGTTTGCCAGGAGTACAATCTCGTGCTAAAGTAACTAGAGACCAAATTTCATGGTGATCTAAATTCACCAGGTGTAAAGTTTCCAGCTATAGAATGAAGGGTTTTAAAATATGCAAAAATCCTTGATAGCAGTGGATGACTAGATCTAATTGAAGTCGCTAATCTGCGGAACATTCTTGCATCTATTAAAACCAGTATACTAATTCAGGCTCCTCACAATGATTTTTTGTCTGACAGGAAGAAAACCCAATTGCATCACTTAGAAAACTGCAATAGAAAGAGAAACTGACAAATGAATAAATTATATAACAAAAAGTATATTTGGGTACCTAAAAATCATCCCTTTTTTATTTTTAATGACACAATCATATCTCAAATTTGTTCTTACTGGTAAATAAAGAGAGGTGAGCTCGAAACTGTTCATAAGCAAATTTGCATAGCAACCATTTGTTGTCAACAACTCTAATTTTATGACCATCTCCCTCCCATTTACAATTTGACAGAATAAATACAGGCTTGGAGTCACGTCTGGACATTGTATTGTTTCTGTTTAAACTAGTTATAAAATTTTAAATGGCCTCATGGCCCCATTCTGCTTTCCGTGAGAGCCAAAATGAGAAAGTTTCCCTCCTTGTTTCCCTTTGTTTGCCAGAGAACATGGTCTAGGATGCTGGCTTTAGTTTTGATTCTGTGTTCCAAAGAAAACACCTTTTTCTTTGAGTCATGCAGCTGCAGGCCACTAGGAAAGCATGTCAGAGGGTTGGAGGTCTTCATGTTTTTTGAAGGGGGTGGAGGTTGGGAGAGGAAGATAATTAACCAAATTAGATTTTGGAGTTTCCAGTTTGAGCAGTTTCCGGTTTGATCAGTACCCTGAAACTATGTCCTGGTGTTTGAACTACTTACTCCCTCATTCAAGCTGTAGGACCTCACATTTCATAGGCTTGTTTTTTATATCATGTATTAAGCAGAGTTCTAGTAGTTTCATTCTTCAATCCCCAGGTTTTTCTGGCCAACATTTAATTCAAGTGTTTTAGTTCACGTTTAGTTGTTCCAGGTGAATTTCTGGGATGATTTTAAATAAATGCATAGTATTATTAAAAAGTACTTAGATTATTTCATCTTTAGATAAAGTATTCATTAACTATTTGCTGTAGATACATATTACACTTATATTACCTCCTAGAGATGAGGGATAAGACAGGGTTCAACAAGAAGCCCTAGGTCAAAGACAGTGTTCATTTTAGAATCCAATTTGCACCAATTTCTAATCATCCATGTTGGAAGTCAAGGTAAGGCAGAGGCAACTGGAGTCAACAGAAAACTTAGATTTCAACATAGCCTTCACTAGGCTTGGTAATAAGCAACAAAATTCTTAGGTATGTTTTAGTTCTACCTCTATTTCTTATACCTTATTAGGTTTTAAAAATTGTTTAAAGTACATAAAGTTCTCCCATTTTACCATAAAACTTTTAAAATAATTATTTGTCCAAAATTTTTAATCTATAGTTTTGTATAAAGAGATACATACTCCATTTATCGAGAGGTACTTATTATCTTTTTTTTAAGTTGAAGGTATACAACATAATGACCTGACTTACATATATTGTTTAATTATATTTAAATCTAGTGGTTCTGTCTGTGTATATACCTTTTATGCCTGTGTAGCTTGAAACAAGCATTTTAACACATCAGAACTTTGTAAATGGAGAACATTAATTTATGGTACTTATACTCTTGTGCTTATTCATTTTTGCCTTCCAAAAAATTACTGTTAGATTTAAAGAATTACTTTAGAAAACTGCAACAAAATTATAGAAAGCAAAGCTGTCATTAATGAACAAAAGCAGGTTTTGTCTCGTACAGGCCCATAACTTCCTTGGAAATATTGCATGGTTCAGATCTTTGGGAAATAGAAAGAACTAGGCAAAGAACTCAAGAAGACAAGGCAGGGAGAAGCTCTCTATATACTTGCAGGTACAATTAGGTATGAGATTCCAACTCTGGAAAAATATAGTTTTCTGGCTATGACTGCCTCAAGAAGTGATGCTGCTTTTACCCTTGGCAATTTGATGGGTATACTTTTTGATAAAAATTCCAAATTGAGAGTAAGTTTTTACAGTGAGGTGCTAGAATGTAATATATTCTCATGAAAAAACCCTTAAACTTCCCAAAGTTTACTTGCAAGTAGAAAGAAATATACTGTTGTGATAATAGGCTATTCAGAAAATTCAGTGGAGCAGAAAGAGGGGACAATAATTTTTGGTTGGTATTCTACATTTGATAACAGAAATCCTGTAAGGAGTCCATGACAGACTACTATACTATTGCTTCCTCCTCATTACTGGATTACATGGGAGAAAATATGCCTGCTCCTTCTTTCTCGGAAGTCAGCATTTATTATTAGACCTAAATAGGTATGAGAAATGTCTCTGATAACCCTAATAACCAAAAAATGCCAAATGTTTTATTTAAGGTCCTATGAATTAGTTTATTTTTAATTAGCTATTATTTATTCCTGTGTTAATACTGTTATAAAGCTACATTAAATTTTATTCATCCAGCAATCTCCTTACTGATTTGGCCTCTGAATGACGATTTATTCCTAAATCACCTTTCCCAGTACTATTCCCATTATCATATGCATGAGATTTCAGAGCAAATTCGAATAATGATGGAAAAGGAATGTAGGTAAGAGGAATTACAATACAGTACCTTTTAAAACAGTATATTCCTATGTAAAAAAAAAAGTGGCTAATTAATAAATGAAAGGTATAAAAGGGTAAAAAAAAAGAGGCTAATTAATAAATGAAAGGTATAAAAGGGTCAAAAAAGAAGAAAAGAAGAAAAGCTAGAAATAGGAAATAAAAAGGCAACAAGAGGGAAGTTCCAAACTAAATGGCTGGGTAGAGCTTATTAAAAATCTTTAGTCTGTGCCTAATTTAAGGACATATGCTGGTTGTTTTTATATGATACAAAGTAAAGAATTCTAGTGAATATAGAAATAGCGCTTGTGCTGATAAAGAACCACAAAGTTTTATCTGAGTAAATTTACAGACTTTCTCCTATGGACATATTTCACTTAAGGATAATTTTTTAAATATATGAACTGTGGAGGATAACTGCTTATTTTCTTGGACACCACAGCATAAGTTCCTATGTATCATTCGAATGAGTTCACCAGTTGTTAGATCTTATGGTAAAAACTTTAGCTAGATAGTGACATACATCTCATAAATTGCATATGAGTCTCACGCAAAGATTATTTGTTTGAAAGCAGACTCTTCTTAACAGCTCTGAACATCCACCATAAGTCAAAGGAATCAACTAACTTAGAAAAATAAATAAGTCTTACCTCAAATTTATAAATATTTAGAATTTTTTATTTTAATATTTTAAATTGTAAACTAGAAAGTAAACTTCTTAAAGGCAAGGATATGACTTATACCTATACAGGGGTCCACTATAACACTGACGAGACAGTGCTTTGACAATAATAAGAGATCGATTCAATATATTCAATATTTTATATCACTTGGTTTGCCCAAAACTAGTACCATCAATTTTAAAGCTCAAAACTAACCACTATATTATAGGCCTCGAACCATAAACAAATTATTTAAGTCTTAATATACTTTGTACATTTATCTTTCCAAAGAAGCAAGTAAGACTTTTCTGACACCTACTCACTGAAATGGTTTCTAAATTTCAAATTGTTGTTTTGCCTTTAACATAATGGCACAAATCCTCAAAGCTGTCAATGTTAAATCTTTATGACTTGGTCCTGATGTTCTCAGAATACATCCTGGATTATAAATAATAGAGAATGTCCATTAAAATAGCTTATAGTAACCTATAAATTATCTAGGTAATAGGAAAGAAAACCTCAAAATTAAATCTAGAGAGAACATAAAAACTTTAGTTAGGTACCTAAGTGGTTTCTATTTCTTCTTTATAGATATCTTATTAGGGATCTGGTAGTCAGAAAAATTGATAAATTTGATTCTCACTTTTCATTAGAAGCATAAAAAAATATCAAACTTTTTCTACTTGGAAAGATGCTAGATGGGCATGCTTCAAAAACATCACTACCATCAGTAAGTTACACCTGCTCACACATTTCTTGCTTTTCAAAGCTCTTTTATTTCCATCTGACTAAGCATTATTTAGGTCCTTATTATACTTGTTAACAAAGCACTAAACTTTGGAGTAGAAATCACAAGAGAATTTAGTTACCCCAAAGTGAATTCACCCAATTCCGGTGAGTGGTTACCTCTGAGAGCAAAGAAGCAAAATGTCATCATTAGGGAACGTGACCACAGAAAGAGGGGTGGGGTGGGTGGGATAGAACTCTGTTTTAAATTTCATTTCTAAAACTGGG
>NW_011888817.1:6569470-6582722 GCF_000151845.1 Pteropus vampyrus | reverse complement strand
TCAACAGTTTTAGTTCTACGCCATGTAACTATATCTATATCTGTATCTCAATTGCCCAAACCTTGCAAAATACTAATAAAACACCACTAAATTCTAAATAACAGTTTCTATAGCACTTATCTTCTGCAAAGGCAAGAAATTAACAGATGGTTTCCTAGCAACATTATATTTAAAAAAAACTCCAAAGGGATCAAATAAAACAAAACTATGTGTGGTAAATAAATGTAACCAAATGAAAAATAACTGATAAGTTTTCATTCATTCTTCACAAAGTTACAAATGTCCCAAAGTTACAAACATCAAAATCCTCACATTCAAATCCCTATAAAATATTGTTTCACCTGTAGGTCTGCCTTGCCTCTGTCAAGATTTTGTTTCTTAGCCTTTTATTACTCACCAACTGCATCTGGATTTACCGGTCTGGAGACATCAGCTTGCCCCATGATTATATTGTCTGATGTGTCTCACGACAACAAACTGTCCCGGACCAAAGCAAACTTTTCTTAAAAGATAAATCCACGAGGAGGGGATGTGCTCTGTTTCCTCAGTGTCACTGCCAAACATCAGGAAACGGCACGGGGTCAATCAGCTGGAGTTTCTGTTTCCCTGTATCCCAGCCTGGCACTTGTGGTTCTTTATAAATACGTCTTCACGCTGGCTCTGTTCACACAGGAATGCCTGTCATTCCAGGGTGCACACTGTGAAGAGCAGAAGTGCAGGAAGGGGAGGAGACTGCTAACCACATTCTAGCTGCTAAGCGGCACAGCCCTAAAAGTCCACACCTACTTTTCCTGACATTGAGCTTGGTTCTAGCTCCCTAGACTCACATACATAGAAGAAAGGGAGCCTGCTCAAGAGTCTACCAAAGAAGAACTTGTAAATTTCATCACACACAAAAAACATCAGGGTTATGTTTAGCAGGCTAATGAGAACAGAAATCCATTTGAAGATAAAATTTAGATACATGCTTGCCTCAGAAGTATCACACTATTCTTACATTTCACTGCTTGCAATAAAATTGTATTTCCTACCTGTGAGTGGCATATCCAAGCAGGATGAGATCTAAATACTGGGAATTAACATTAGGAACAATATTTTAGGATTGAGTATACCTTTTCTAAAAATAAAAAGAAATATTTCTAAAATCTTAGCTTACTAAGATAGTAAACTTGAAATAAATATTTGGAAGGTGTTACACAATATTTCTTTTTCTGCTGAAGTTCAATAACCACCATATGACTGAGGAATAAATACAAAGGAGTAGCCCCATGTGCTGGGAATAATACATGGAAATATCAGCTAACTACATACAGCAACCAAAGGAACAACTTGCATACTGACTTTTCTTTTTTATTGAGCTATAACTAACTTAAATACAGCCAAATACAGAAATATTAAGGATACTGCTTGATGAATTTTTATTCACACATACCTATATATGCTAACATTAAATTTTCTAAATCTAAAAAAGCCACACATAACACAAAGTTACTGCAATGTTGAACCACATACTCTGGATTATATCACTAATACCTGAAGGTAAACAGGGAACAATTTGAGCACTGTATTAAGGAGTTTTACATTGGTTATTTCGTTTGATCATCCCACACTTAACCACACGTTGTAAAGAATGTATTATTTACCTTCCTTCAGATAAGAAAACTGCGGCCAGTGAGGTCGAATCCTGTATCTTACGTCACCGAGTATATAAGTGCCAAAGCCCTAATATTCCTTCAACAAGTGACAGCTACTCAAAACATGAAGCTTTCAGTTTAAATCTTTGTTCGCCAAACTGAGATCACAGAAAGATTTCTAGTATCTGGACTTTCTTTTTGCCTTTCATTAGCACTTTCTCCCTTTCCCCCATTATCTTATTCCCATCATCTGCTTTGATACAGAAAAAAATAGCAAAGGTAACAAAAAATAATGCTAAGGCATCAGTAAGAAAAAAAAGCATAGAAATTCTTGGGCAACATTTAATTGTTAATACTGATAGTAGTCAGAAAAACATTACGATGTTGATCATTTAAATAGAAAAGTGAACAAAAGGAAAAACACATGGAAAGAATGCTCCAATGTAAGAATACCTAATACCTTCGAACCCTGGCACTTATATTAGCCCCAAAGCAGAACATGTGCAATAGCAGTTTCCACTACTGTAAATAGGGAAGGAAAAGAAGGAAAATGCACTGCCCAGCACCCAGTAGGTATTCAACATATGATAGTCATCATCATGAAAATAATATATAGCATATTGGTTAAGAGGATGAGCTTTGGAGGCAACTGAAATTTTAATTTCCAGATTTACCACTTCGTGGTAACACTAGGCAAGTAACTTCACCTCTCTGAGTCTTTGTTTTCTACTCTGCAAAATGGGCAATACAATACTTATCAGTACACGGCAGTTGCAGGAATTAAATAACATGACAATAAACAAAGCCCTCTGCAATGTACTTGGCACATGGAAAGTTCTCAATAAATGCAAGCAGTAATTATCACAGTTGATACAGTAAAAAAAAAGTCAAGAAAGGCGAGACCAAGTCAAGAGCAGCAGATAATAGTACATGACAAAAACTTAGTCATTACAAAGAGGTTAGTCAGAAACGAAAGAGGATGACATTTCTGGATCATGAATCCAGAGAGGAAATTGGAAGAAGCAGGCCAAGGAGGAAGTCTGAATACAATCGGGGTTGGTGTACATCAGGCTGATGGAAGAGTCCAGACAAAAGTATTACCATGAATAAGTTTAAACCAGGCCCATTACACACACACACACACACACCACTCCCCCACCCCCATCCCAGCCCAGAAACAGTACTGTAGAATCTATGTTGACAGGACCATACAAGAGTAGAACAGATAGGTTTGTGGGTCCCGGTATAACTGCTGTTTATTTACCACCTACCAAATTTAAACACCCATATTGGCTTGGCTTGAGGCTGATTCTAGGTTATTGTGAAGGCAGACATAAAATTTAAAGATAAAAGAATGACTGGAGTCTTGGTGAGCATATGGCTCAATCGCCTACTCCTTATAGAAAAAGGAAATTGACAGTCAAAGAGGTTAAAAGCCTTGCTTAGAGCCAGGACTAAAGCCCAAGTTTCCTGATTCTAATTCTAGGACTCACTTCAGCTCTTGTATAAAAAATGGTCAAGGAAGTATTTACTTCCCAAAGATACATTCAGTTCTCTGAAAAGTCCATAATCTACAACAACAAATCTCTCAGATTATATTGCCCAAGAACCAAGCCAATAAATGTCCCTTGACATTGCCATTTCATTCTAACAATCAATATATACTTTGTGCCAACTAGAAAGCAAACGAGCAGAGAGAAGGGAAGATACCAGTCCATTGATGACTTTAAAATCGAACAATTAAAGCCTCGAGTTCATTCTAGCTTTCCATGCATTATATTTTAGAAATGCAAAGGGAAGTCTCACTTACACTTTATAAGAAATAGACAACTATCTCTTCTTAAATGCCATCTAATAAAGGATATTCTCTCTCTCTCTTTTTTAAATGCCTACAACACCTGGTCTTCGTAGGTGGTCTCCCATCCAAGTACTAACCAGACCTGACCCTGCTTAGATACCGAGATCCGACAAGATCGGGCACATTCAAGGTGGCATGGCCATAGACAAAAGATATTCTTTTTAGAGTACTTTTCCTCCACAGTTCACTGCCTCAAGGAATGGGGGAAGTAACAGATAAAAATTTGTGAATCTCTTCCTATTTTATTTAGGAAAAGTGAAAGCAAGGCTTATATAAATAAAATTTATTGGCAAAGGAATCTTAGGGACAGCTTAGACAGCACCTGAAACCCTCTAACCAGAGCCTCGTTTTATCAAAGTACTGTTTCTACACACTGAACGTAACATATACAGAGCTGAGCACTTAAAATCTTTAGTGACATTTACAACACTAAAACCTTCTATTGGCAAACACACCATATCATACACTAACATGAGAACATGCTTTATATTTTCAATAGTTTATAAGATCAATCATGAGAGTATGATGCTTTCATTTAAATGTACTTTTATGCTGCAGTACTAATATAAATTGGATTACCTAGGAGAGTAAGCTCTTAGCTATTTTAATCACATCACCCTCAGCTTAATTCAGCTTACTTTCTTTTGGCCTGAGATGTCCCAAAGAGGTGAGCTCTAGTATGAAGTTAGGAAGAAAGTCACTTTCCTCTAGGATAGGTTGACCAACAGAAATTATTAACAGGTCACATATATACATATTCAAGTAAAAGAAAATTTTTTTCAACTTCTGGGTATATAATTGGGGGAGGGAGCAGTTTCCTATTTTTCACCCCATGATCTAACTCCAATCTAATCTAGTTGGCTCTGGATAGGTATAGGAGAAAACATTTACAACTAATAACCTGTCTCAAACTCCATGTGGAAACCAGAAAGCCTTGCTAGTCGCTTATAAACTCTTCATCATCTTTTTTTTTTTTTTTTGGCTTTTTACTTACTTTTAATTTCTGTACTAAAAAAGAAAAGGAAGGTGAAAACAATGACAGATTACAGTGACTTTCCTCTCATCTATTTGTACAAACTGTTCCCTTGACATGGAATTTCTTTTCCATATCCATCTAGGAAAAACTCCTACTCATCCTTTAAGAACTGGCTCAAATGCTGCTTCTATTATTATGAGTTTTTCCTTAGTCAGCTAAGTAGAATTCCAACAAAGATTTACTGACCGCTGATTATGTACCCAGCAATGAATTGGTGCTAAAAAGTTTTTGCCCTTAAATGTAAATTAAGACCTACAAGAGGATAATGAGTACTTAGGTACTATGCAAACACATATTGGTAGGGGTAGGGGTGTCTAGCTTTGTCCTGAGAGATCAGAGAAAATATCTTGAAAAAGAAGTGACGCCTAAACTGAAAGTCAGTCATAGAAGGGATGACAGAGACGAGGAAAAGGAACAAGCATCAAGATATAAATTGGAGAGGCAAAGAACTGATCATGGCTGATTGTGCTGGACATACCACCCTAAACTGCAGTGATCGTCAGACTTTTCTAAGAGGCTACAAACATTTCCTGGGCAGAGACCATGATGATTTTTATCCTTAAACTCTCAACTCTTGGCCCAACTCAGCACAGTGTTCATGCAACAAGTATTTATTAACCTTGAGAATGGGAAGAAAAAGAATTCTTTAATTTTAAGCTTTGCTCATGAAATTTAGTAACTAAAGACAATTAGGGTAAAAATTACTAGAGATGGAGGTTGGAAGAAATGTAGAGAACATGGACTATTCTATCATTCCAAACAATCCTGAGACTGCAGCAAAATCTCACTTTTGTGGGGGGAAATGTCATGTTCATGATAATTTTTGAGAATTTACTGCTTTCCAAGTACTAACAACTTTCAAAGGAGACAAATATGTGAGGTGACTATTTACATAAAACCTCATATAATCTCAAACCTTACAGTATAATCACTACTGTAAGGCTCAAGATCCTCAGCAGAAAGCATTTGTGCTTCATGTGAACTAGCCTGAAGAACAGGCTGAAAGAGACAGAGAAAGTTAAAGCTAAGGCATGGCCACTGGTATCACCAGATACTAATCTACTTAGCCCAAATAACACTTTTTTTTCTGTGGCTGGCTCATTGGATCCGAAAAAGCAAACATACCTGCCTCCTATTCTACATCAAATACTGTAACTCTTGTTCCCTGACTACCTCTACTTCCAGAAGGCAGCATGGCTTACCAATGGAAGAAAGTAGAGGCTTTAGAGCAACATATAGCTATGTAAAATTTCAGCTTTCCCATTTATTGATTAGGTGAACAAGTTATTGAACTTAGATGAGTCTCAGTTTCCACATCTGTAAAATGGAGATCATTCCTCATAGAGTTGTTGTGAGGATTAAATGAGTCTCTAAAGAGTTTAATGACTGAAAGTGTTTAATATATTTGACTCTCTCTTGCCCACTTAGATTCCTTATATAAATTAATCCCTCTCAAATGTTAAGTTTAAACATACAGTTTTTTAAGAAAAAAGGGAGGTTCTGACATGCTTTTATGTCACAATGGCTCTATACATGGCAGGCGTGATGTAATGTGTACGTTTACAAGCCTATAATATGTAGTACTGTGTTGATGGGAGAAAGAAACTGAAAGAAAGAGGAAGAAAGAAAGCACCTGGACTGCTTTCAGCTCCATGAGATGAAAGAACTTAGGCTAAGAAACTGGTACTACAGATATTCTGCCTTTTTGCTTTCTGTTAAAGTTTTTGAAGACAATAAATTCTTAAGGATGCTGATTAGGAGATGCTTCTAGAATTGAGCAGAGAATTATAAGAAATTATATTAACTAGGAAATTTCAGTTAAGAACGATGAAGGTGTTTTTCTATGGTTGGGTTAAAGATTTCAGGCATTCCTTAGAATACAGCAGAGTCAGTGGGAAAGGTGGGCCTAGATGAAAGTGAGAATTCGCAGAATGGAGATGAGATGATATGGGAAAAAAATAATTGAGCAAAGAGATTCATAGGTTGTGGAGATGAGGGAAAACGTGAGGTGACAGGATAAAAATGACATTGATGGCACTTTGAGCCTCTATGTGACATCAGGCAGTTGAATCGAATTATCGCCAAGCTTCCTCCTGGTTCTGAAATTTTATGGCAGGGCCAAACCAACAGTTCAAGGTTTTGTTTCAAATAATGGCTCCAAGAAATATATTATGGTAACGAGCAATGGTCATGGTATACTTTATATAACTAATCTAACTCAATGCTTGCCATATAATGCAAAATAGATGTTTAATGAACTGGATTTTTATTACTGGGAAGCCACAAGCCTCATTTATTCATTCCAAAAATATTTTCTAAACACTTCTAAAGTATCAGGTATTGTCTCAGTGTTGAAGATATAGCAGTGAATACAATGCAAGAGAAATCTGTGTCTTCTTTTTAGTATATGAGATAGTGATAAATGCTACGGAGAAAAATTATTCAGGAAAGGGAGAGAGAGAGGGTTGGGAGAGAGAAAGTGCAAAATGATAAATTGTGGGAGTAGAAGAGCCTCATTGAGGTGACATGTAAAGACCTAAAGTAAACAAAAAAACTCTGCATTGAACTACTACTGTCATCTTCCTAATACTATAGTTCCTTCAGTTCTAAAAGAAGCAAAATAAAAAGCAATATTTCCAAATGTACTGAAAATAAATATTAATTCCATTGTAGTACATTTTAATGACATGGCTATCAAATTATGCTGTTCGGTTGCTAAATATCTAAAGATGCATTGTCCAATACTGTGGTGACTAGCTTCATGATTATTTACATTTATATTACTATTTAATGTATTTATATTAAATACAATGTGCAATTTAGTCTCTCAGTTATACTAGCCACATTTCAGGTGCTCAGTAGCCATAAGTGGCTACTACACTGAACAGCGCCGATAGAGAACATTTCCATCACTGGAAGAAGTTCTACTAAACATGCTGGACCTAAAGTATTTTCAAAGCACACAGAAGTCTCTCAGTAATAACAAAACAGAGTACTTCAAAGCACTAACTCCACCTTTCATCAGCATGTGGTATCTATTTTCCATGGCACCAACTACTGAAGGCAGTACACTCTAAAAGAACCTTGAAAGTTAAAAAGAAATGTTTTCTTTTATTCAGTATAAACTGCTGAACTATTTATACTCTTTCTTTAGTAACTAAAATTCCTACTTTTTCTAGTAACACTCAGTTATACGTCTGACTATTAACAACAATTCAAAGTCTGAAGAATAATAGTTTTATTTCAGATTAAAGACCTATTGAGAATTATATCCATTTGTTATCAAACGAACAACCTCTAGCTTATTGGCCATACATTTAATATTCTTCCTCTGCCAAATTCTACTTTTTCATGAGCTGAAGGGTGATTTTATGTAGTTACAGTGAAAGCAATTGGGGAGTCTTAATCTTAAAGAAAAACATATTCTATAAAACCACAAGACAGTCATAAAAACTAAGTCCAAAATAGCCTCTATTAAGCAACCATAAAGTATCAATGATTTGTAGAAACTAACCAGTCAGAAATCAAGCAATGTTCCCTAGTAAAGTGGCATTCATTGCTGGTGACTCAGAAAGGTGACTATTAGCCACTGCCACTTCTTCCTCCTTTCATAACTCTAACTCATCTGGCCCTTAATTTCACGGTGAGTGAGAAACAAATCTAAATATTACTAACACTCAGCGATATATCTAGTGGGATTATGATGCCTGATAATAGCTATAACGTTTGTAAACATTATACAGAAATGTCTAACAAGGTATCTCCTTAAACATTCTTTTCCAGTATACGTACAGGAGAATATAACCTTCATCTTCTACTAAATAAAAATTCTCAGTAATGAACACCTGGTTACATTATGAGTCAACAGTAATCCCTGCAAAAGAACCAAGGATGACTACACAAATCATGTTTCTATCAAACTTACTCTAGCCAGTAATGAAAATGCACTTTATTCCTTGTTTTCCATGTATGAAATATCTATCTCTTATATCATTCCTTTCCCTCAAAACCCTCAATCTTTCACACCATAGAATCTAGAAGATGAAGCACAGGGGGAAAAAAAGTTATGTACATAATTTCTAAATTCAAAGAGAAATTGTGTCTTGGATTATATATACCCTTGCTTCTAAATCTTGTTAATAAAATAACAGTGAAATACATTAACACTTTAGGAAAACAATTTAGTGAGGTCAGAGAAAATATGGACTTATGCCTTTACTTACCTATCTATGCTAAAGTAACTAGGCCAAGGCTAGTTTAATTTTTTTGAAAAGCTAATATTTGTTAGTTCTACTGAGACTGTTAAACTACAGTCACCAAATAAAACTCTTCAAGATGCAAATTTGATTGTTTTTTGACCTAAAAATAATTTCTTTTATTGAAAAAGTCCTAAATTAAACAGGATCTCATAGCTATTAAACACTGTGCCTATACTTACCTTGTTCCCAGGCCTAGGCTCCAAAAGCCTTCAAGACCTGACCCAATGCCTATCTTTCTATCTAGCCTCTTCTCTCACCACTCTCCCATACCTGCTCAACTTTCTTTCATCTTAGGACTAGTTTTTAGTTCTACTGAAACATTTGGAGTTCCTAAACTGTAACATATTCTCCCAGGTCTACCTACCTATGCATTTGCTGTTCTGGCTGCCTGGAATGTCCCCTCCCTCCCCACATAACTTTCTTTAGGAAGCCTTCTTTGAACACTCACTTTTCTACATTTAAAATTAAGTTAGGTACCTCACTTTTGTGCTCCCAAGTCACTCATGGGGTATATCACTTTAATTATAATTATTTACTTATCTGTCTCTCCTACATTCTTTGAAAGCAGAAACTGTCTATATCCTCAGCAAGTAGCTATGTACTGCTCAGCACACAGTAGGCATTCAATAAATATTTTAAAAAACATGGAGGGAGGCAAAAGGAGAATAGGGTCTTTCACTAGTTTAACTTATCAGGTATCCTTTCAGGTTATGGAGTATTTATGCTGGGAAAAGTGCCAGGCCTGTAGGTAATGAACATACAATAATAAATAATAGAACAATTTCATGACAAAAAGGAAAAAGACAGACATAAATGAGATTATCTTGCAAGCTATTGTTACATGTTATAAATTCACTCCCAGATGCTTAACAACAATGCAATCTTTTACGTATAGTTGCTTTTAGATTTATTAAAAACGTATTTTTAAAAATAGCTCTGCTTTTCTTCTAGTTTCTAAAAGAAACACAAGAACTAAAGTAGCACCACCAGTTTTTAATCAGTCAAAGCTTATTTCTGGTCTCTACTTCTTTTCCCCTTCATTCCTGTTTCCTGGTTTCTGATCATTTCACTAAATGATAAAAGTTTCCATCAGAAAAATCAGAACATAAAGAAATAAAATAATACTAAACTCAAAATGATCTACTCTGTTACATATGAACGTCTCTAACAGATATGATCAAAAAGAAAGCTAAAACTTAAAAAAATAAACTAAGCTCAATTTCCCATGCTTCCCATTCTCTATGAATAATAACAGCTAACACTGAGCATGTATTATGATGCCAGAAATTATTCTGAGTTTTACATGTATTAACTTATCTAATTCTTATGACAAAAAATAAGGATATCATTTATTATCCCACTTAATTGATGAGGAAACTAAGTCACAAAGGGGTAAACTTATCCAAGGAATTCAGAGCTAATAAATGGCAAAGCTAGGGGTCATATTTAAGTCATCTGGATATGCATCTCTACTCCTAACTACTAAACTATAGAGTTAAATATACATTGGATTCACACAATACTTCCTAGAATTTTAAATAAGGATGTTTACTTTTAACTTTATAAAAACTCTAGTATATATTACTCTAACAAAAGTAAAATTCAGCTATAGAGCAATCATGCAAATTACCCTAAATGACAATGTTAGAATAAAAAAACAAACATTTATTCTCTTAGCTCATCCCTGATATTTTCAGTATGACCACCAACAAAAATGTTGCTTCTTATCTCAAAACCAAATTTTAAAGGAATTTCTTAGAAAATAAATAAAAGGTCTAAAATCAAGAAAAGTTGGCTATATGGGACAAAGACATTTCTACTACCTCTCAAACTAAATTTACAATAAAAATACTCCAGCGCCAGTGTTTCATGAGAAACTCAAATAACTAAAGCACAGGTTTACAATACCTTTAACACATATTATGCAAGTAGGGGCATTGTTATCAACAATGTACAAACATGTTTCGCCCCAAGTATTGTCTATCTATACTCCTCAAAGGTAGTGAGAAAACCTCTAGTTTTTTTCCTGTTTCCCCACGTTCACCAAATTCTCCTGTTAAGATACAAGACAAAGACAATAAAATGAAAAACTCTCCTTAAGGAAATCACCACTACACTGTTCAAAGAACACAGATATAGAAAAGGAAATACAGATGCTATATAAGCAAGTTTTGTTTTAATAATTTCCTAAGTACAAGTCATGCTGAATAACATGGCATGAAATTCCAATGACATAACTATTTTTATCTGTATAAAAACACTTATTCATTCTGCCTAGCATTAATAGTTCTTAATCTCCTCTTTGAGAAATGAAACTGTATCTTATTCATTTATTTTTCCTTCATGGCAGCTAAGGTAGTGTGCCAACAAAAATTTATTGAGTGATTTAATGAATCAATCATCCATCCATCCACCTTTTCACCTTTTGGCTGGGGTTAAGCTAGTAATGAGTATGACAATAAATAATCAAGCAAAACAAAATACACTTCACTGTAACCAGTGTTAAGCCAATGCTGTGGATACATTATAAGATTATAACCAGAACTAAGCAAGCACACGCCTTTAGTATTAAGCCAAGCTTCTCATCCTAACAAGAATGTCTTTTCTTTAGTAAAACTTTTTTCATTTATTATTTAAGCCAAAATTCTTATGAGTTCTTGCTATTCAAGCTCTTTGATTACTGAGTTCTAAACTAAAGAGAGAAAAGACTGACCTCTGGGGAGAAAAACTGACAAAATAAAGCAGCTAGACCCACCTGTTTTGCACCATTTACATTCTTTTGGGAGATCGAAGAAGAAAAACAGAAGATATAAAATCATCAAAGGAAACTTAAATATGAAAATTTAAATATATGAAATATAAAAGATGTTTAAATGGTGAGTTCAAATGTAGTACTTGATCTTTTCATGGAATGAAAAAAAGAAAGCTGTAGCTACAGACTGCAATCTGATATGATTCACTCTGGCTACTAATAGATGTAAACTCTGGCTTGATGAGGAAAAAAAGACAAAACACAAATCTTAAATAAGGAATTGGAGGCCATCAGCAACATTCCACTAGCCCATTATACTACAATCACATTCTTTTAATGGAAGCCTCCATTACGGAGTGGGTGGGTGTGTGCACCTCTGCATGTGTTTTGGACTCCATGATTCAAATTGGAATCTTGTAAAAACTATCCTGCCTTTGAGTGAAGTCAAAGCTGTATCGTGAAAGGTCATTTTTAACATTATAAACTCTGAGCAGGCACAAGATGCCAACCACTGAGGTTGTTTCGAAACTAACGGTTTCCTGCCTAATGGCAAATGTTCATACTAGTTTCATTACCGACTTTTAGATCCCACTGACTATCCTTAAACTGAATTTGAAATTCCCAGACCAAAAAAAGCTAAAGGAGTTCATCATCACAAAACCAGTATTATAAGAAATGATAAAGGGACTTTTTTAAGAAGAAAAAAAAGTAAAAAATATAAATACTAAAATGGCAATAATTACATACCTATCAATAATTACTTTGAATCTAAATGGGTTAAATGCTCCAATCAAAAGACATGGGGTAGCTGAAGAGATAAGAAAACAAGACCCATACATGTGCTGCCTACAAGAAACCCACTTCAGACTGAAAGACACACACAGACTAAAAATAAAGGGATGAAAAAAGGTATTTCATGCAAATGGAAAAAAAACCCAAAAACAGAGTATTATATCAAGCGAAAAAGATCTTTAAAACAAAGGCTATAACAAGAGACAAAGAAGGACCCAGCAATTTCACTTCTGGGTATTTAACCAAAGAAATACAAAAAGATATGTGCATCACTATGTTCACTGCAGCATTATTTGCAATAGCCATGATATGAAAGCAACCTAAGCGTCTATCGATAGCCAAATGGATAAAGAAGAGGTAGTAATATATACAATGGAAGATTAACCATAAAAGAATGAAATCCTGCCATTTGCGACAACATGGATGATCCTACAGAGTATTGCTCTAAGTGAAATAAGTCAAAGACAAATACCATATGATTTTACTTATATGTGGAATCTAAAAAAAAAAAGATAAATGAACAAACTAAACAGAAACAAACTCATAAAGAGAACATTTTGATGGCTGCCCAATGGGAGGAGGTTAGAAGGATGGATAAAAACGGGGAAGGGATTAAGATGTGCAAATCTCCTGTTATAAAAACAGTCATAGAGATATAAAGTACAGCACAAGGATTATAATCAATAGTATTGTAGTAACTATGAATGGTGTCAGATTGGTACTAGACTTATCAGGGTGATCACTTCAAAAGTTCTATAAATGTCCAATCACTATGTTGTATACCTGAAACTAATATAATATTGTATGTAGCTGATTATTGAAAAATAATCATTAAAAAAAAAATGAATTTGAAGCAAAGTTGAGGAAAAATATTTTTAAAGAAATTTACTTATCACTTAATACTAAAACATAAACATTTCA
>NW_011888817.1:6545401-6569420 GCF_000151845.1 Pteropus vampyrus | reverse complement strand
TCGTGAAAGGTCATTTTTAACATTATAAACTCTGAGCAGGCACAAGATGCCAACCACTGAGGTTGTTTCGAAACTAACGGTTTCCTGCCTAATGGCAAATGTTCATACTAGTTTCATTACAGACTTTTAGATCCCACTGACTATCCTTAAACTGAATTTGAAATTCCCAGACCAAAAAAAGCTAAAGGAGTTCATCATCACAAAACCAGTATTATAAGAAATGATAAAGGGACTTTTTTAAGAAGAAAAAAAAGTAAAAAATATAAATACTAAAATGGCAATAATTACATACCTATCAATAATTACTTTGAATCTAAATGGGTTAAATGCTCCAATCAAAAGACATGGGGTAGCTGAAGAGATAAGAAAACAAGACCCATACATGTGCTGCCTACAAGAAACCCACTTCAGACTGAAAGACACACACAGACTAAAAATAAAGGGATGAAAAAAGGTATTTCATGCAAATGGAAAAAAAACCCAAAAACAGAGTATTATATCAAGCGAAAAAGATCTTTAAAACAAAGGCTATAACAAGAGACAAAGAAGGACCCAGCAATTTCACTTCTGGGTATTTAACCAAAGAAATACAAAAAGATATGTGCATCACTATGTTCACTGCAGCATTATTTGCAATAGCCATGATATGAAAGCAACCTAAGCGTCTATCGATAGCCAAATGGATAAAGAAGAGGTAGTAATATATACAATGGAAGATTAACCATAAAAGAATGAAATCCTGCCATTTGCGACAACATGGATGATCCTACAGAGTATTGCTCTAAGTGAAATAAGTCAAAGACAAATACCATATGATTTTACTTATATGTGGAATCTAAAAAAAAAAAGATAAATGAACAAACTAAACAGAAACAAACTCATAAAGAGAACATTTTGATGGCTGCCCAATGGGAGGAGGTTAGAAGGATGGATAAAAACGGGGAAGGGATTAAGATGTGCAAATCTCCTGTTATAAAAACAGTCATAGAGATATAAAGTACAGCACAAGGATTATAATCAATAGTATTGTAGTAACTATGAATGGTGTCAGATTGGTACTAGACTTATCAGGGTGATCACTTCAAAAGTTCTATAAATGTCCAATCACTATGTTGTATACCTGAAACTAATATAATATTGTATGTAGCTGATTATTGAAAAATAATCATTAAAAAAAAAATGAATTTGAAGCAAAGTTGAGGAAAAATATTTTTAAAGAAATTTACTTATCACTTAATACTAAAACATAAACATTTCAAGAATTTAGTTTTTTTATATAAAAATAGCACATTTTAAATTAAGACTATACTATATATGCTGTGCTGTGCATACTGGTCTTTATCAAGTTTCTTTTTTTAGGTAAATAGCCAAGAAAAGTTTGAAAAAGTAGAATAACAAAGGGATATAATTTTAGATCTTAAAATATGACTATAATAATAAACACCATGTAGAACTAGTGTAAAAATGGACAGATGGTTCAAAAGAACAAAACATACGGTTCAAAAATACTCAAGACCTTACAAAACTTAGCTTGACCAAAATGGCAACATAAATCAACAAAAAAAGGGCAGTTTGTTAACTATTTCATTTTAATTTTTTCCTAAGTTATATTTTATAATCATTTTGTCAATTATCAAAAGCTAATATAAATTTAATTGAATTATTAACATTACATCAAATCTGTATAGTAAGCTGAGGAATAAATGACACTAATAATTCTTCCCATTCCTTGGCACAGCACATCCACTTACCTACATACAGGTTTCATACCTCTTGTTAAGATCATTCCTAAGTAATTTATAATTTTGATTGTTATTATGAATGACTTTTAATCCCTTTGGATTTCATCAAATTAAAAATTTCTGCTAAAACAAGCCACACACTGGGAGAAAACATTTCGTAACACATATCCCATAAAGAACGTGTATGTGGCTATGTAAAAAACTCGTAATTCAATAATAAGAAAATATGCTAATTTTTAAAAAGAGCAAAAGATCTGAACAGACATTTCATCAAAGAAAAGCTATGAATGGCAAATAAACATGAAAAGTTAGTCAACATCATTAGTCATTAACCACAACGAGATACCACTATACACCTACTAGCATGGTCAAAATCCAAAACACTGACAACACCAAATATGGAGTAACAGGAACTCTCATTCATTGCTGTGAGAATGCAAAATGGTACAACCACTCTGGAAGAAATCTGGCAGTTTCTCATAAAACTAAACATAACTCTTACCATACGTTCCAACAATTGTACTCCTTGGTATTCACCCAAATAACTGAAAACTTATGTCTACACAAAAACCTGCATGCAGTTTTTTATAGCAGTTTCATTCATAACTGCCATAACTTGGAAGCAACCAAGATGCCCTTTAGTAGGTGACTGAATAAATAAAAAGTGGTACATCCAAACGATGTATTCAGTGCTAAAAAGAAAGGAACTATCAAGCCATGAAAAGACATGGAGGAATCTTAAATGCATATTACTAAGTGAAAGAAGCTAGTCTGAAAAAAGCTACATATTGTATGATTCCAACTATATGAAATTCTAGAAAAAGCATAAAAGGAATGAACTAGTGATACATGCAATAACATGTATGAATCTCAACAGCATTATGCTAAGTAAAAAAAAAAAAAACCAGACGCAAAAGGCTATATATTATACAATTCTGTTCACATTATAGAAAAAGGGACAAAACTCAGATAAATGGTTGCAAGGGGCTGGGGTCAGAGGAATGAAATTGATTATAAAAGGTTGGCAGGAACTTTTTGGGGTGAAGAAAATGCTCTGTATCTTCAGTCTGGCGGTAACAACACACCTTATATGTTTTGTCAAAAAACAAAAATATATACCTAAAAAGGACAAATTGTATTGTATATAAATCTCAAATAAACTGACTTATTAAAAAAAGGGGGGGAAATCCTAGGGAGCACTCTGTAACTGCTTAACACAGACTGAAAGCTCCATAAAAACAGGGATCATGCCTTATTCATGTTTATACCCTTAGTGCCTAGGATATTATAGTTATGTTTACTCTGTGCTTATAAGCCCACAGCAACCATTAATGTGTTTCATTCTTATAGCAATCTTGTGAGAAAGGCAACATTCATATCCTTATTTTACAGATAACTGAAGATCAGAGAGTAACCATCTTGCCCAAAAGGAGGCAAGAAGTGGCAGAACTGGGATCTGAACTCGTTTTTCAGCCAAGAAGTGGCAGAACTGGGATCTGAACTCGTTTTTCTGACTCTAGAGCCTGAGAGCTTAACTGTTATGACATGCTGCCTTGCTGATTTTGCTCAGTGTTTACTGAACAAATGAATGAATGAGGAATAAATCAGCTGTGTTAGAATTTGGTAGGATAGCTTAAAACTAGCTCATAGGGAGAATAAAGTATGAATTGTAGTTTAAAAGGCAAATTATTAAAGAGAGATGTAAAGTGATTATTTTGGGTATAGTAGGTAAGCTGTGCATGTACAATGACCATTATGACCATTATAGTATTTAATTCCTTTTAAAAATGCTTTTTTATTATCTCCTTTGTAAGAAATTAACTTTATGTATTTCATATTTAACACTGAGAAATATAAAGAAACAAAAATGCCCTTAACCCTAAAACCCAGTTAAATCCCTATTTATATTTTTAAAAATAAAAGTAATGTATGTACAGGAAGACGCAAAATGTTAAGTGAAAGCCATCCATCCCTCCTATCCCTCTCTTTTAATTTTTATAATCATTGTCTATGTAGTATGCATGATACACTGATAAGGGCTCAGATGGAACCCAGTCTACATATTTAGTCAACCTATCACATTTGCTTTGATTTTCTAGAGAATAAGTAGTAGTCAGAGGTGATGAAAAATGGTGAGAGGAGCATGGAAGACAGTCCAGAATGTCAGCATTACTACTTGTCAGGCTTGCATTACTAGTACTACAGTTCATCTTTTTCTATTGATAGAAAAAACAATTATATGACATCTATGTTATTTGAGCTCATGAACTGGTGTTCCATGCACTCTATTTCCCTTAAGACTGGTATTTCTACCTTACGTGGAAAATTTAAAACCACTGTTAAGAAATATATACAAATAAGTATTGTGTGTTTACTATTAGGCAGTGGAGTGCAACAGTAAAAAGATCTTGCCCTCCATAAGTTTCCTGATAGTCTTATCAGGAAATAAGATGACAGGAGATATTTAATATATTCTTATATTAAATATCTACTCAAAACCACAGGAAAAAAACAGAACATCATTTTTGGCATTGTTTAATCCCAGAGGAATTCATCTCCTACATTCTAAGAATGTCAAAACTAATTAAGTTCATATTTGTCCTTCGTTCTTAAAGAGGAGGGAGGGGAGGACTTTGTTATTAGCACATTTTGAGCTTCTAATAACAATATAACATCACAAAATTTTTTCCCATGAATTTAATGGAGTTCAAGTGAACTCCATTAATTTTGAGCATGTCTCCTTAATACGTGTCCTTGAAAAGCTAGGGAAAAACCTTTTATAACATAAAATGATTTATAAATTCAGATACAAAATAGAAAGAAAATAATTGACTTTATTTGTTTAGGATACAGCTTCTGTGTTCTACCCGAGCAAACTGCTTCTCATATTTCCTATGTGATATAAATTCTAATCTAAAGGAAACATTGCCTTGTAAATCTGTTCTCAGAAAGCCATGCATATGAGTAGTCTTTACGACAAGCTTCAAATTCAAGATTCACACTAATAAACTATTTCATTAAATAAGTATTTCATCAGACACATACCAAAAAATTTTTCTTCAAAAAATAGTGTTCACACCTGTGGAAAAGAAGGTATACAGAAACTTTAAACAGAAGATTTAAAACATTTTGGGAAGGTAATTTAGTATACATACAAATTCTCTCCTGTATCGAAAAATTTTTAGAAGTTTCATATGCCAGAGTTTCAGTCCCTTTTCTTCTGGCATGTTATGGAGAGTGGCTATCAGCCCAAAAAAAGTTGATAAGGAAAAAAGAAACCATAAGCAGGAATTTTTAAAAGCAGTGAGGTAGGATGGGAGGGTGAGAGAAATGGGTGAAAAGAGTCAAAAGGTACAAACTTCCAGTTATAAAATAAATAAATCTTGGGGATGTAATGTACAGCATGGCAACTGTAGTTAATAATATTGTATTATAAATTTGAGAGCTGCCGAGAGTAGATCTTAAAAGTTCCCACCATAAGATAAAAACTTTTGTCTATAGCCATGCCACCCTGAACAAGCTCGATCCTGTCTAATCTCGAAAGCTAAGCAGGGTCAGGCCTGGTTAGTACTTGGATGGGAGACCACCTAGGAAGACTAGGTGCTGTAGTCGTAAAAAATAAAAAAATAAGGGATTGTAAACTGACAAGGTCCTTGCAATCTGTGAGGTCAACCAAGGGTTGCCTTGCCTTAAAAAAAAAAAAAAAAAAGAAAAGAAAAAATTCTGTAACTATTATGGTGACAAATGTTAACTAGACTTATTGTGGTGATCATTATGCAGTATATACAAATATTGTCAAGAAACAGCAAGCGTTGGCGAGGATGCGGAGAAAAGGGAACCCTCATACATTGTTGGTGGGATTGCAAATTGGTACAGCCACTATGGAAAACAGTATGGAAGGTTCTCCAAAAATTAAAAATGAGTATACCTTTTGACCCAGCAATTGCACTTCTGGGTATTTATCCAAAGAAAACCAAAACAATAACCGTAAAGATCTATGCACTCCAATATTCATGACAGCACAATTTACGATAGCCAAGATATGGATACAACCTAAATGCCCATGAACAAACGATTGGATAGAGAAATTATGGTTCATATATACAATGGAATATTACTCAGCCATTAAAAAAATGAAATCCTACCGACATGGATGGACCTAGAGGTTATTATGATGAGTGAAATAAGTCAGACAGAGAAAGATAAATACCATATGATTTCACTTATATGTAGAATCTAAGGAACAAAAAAGAATAAACTAATCAAAAACAGACTCACAAATAGAGTGGACAATTTGGTAACAGACAGAGGGGAGGGGGTTGGGGGACTAGGGGAATGAGGTGAAGGATTAAAGAAGAACAAATTAGTAGTTGATAGCCGGGCACGAGGATGGGGAGCACGGCATAGGGAATGCAGTTAGCATTAATATGATGGCTAAGTGGAGGGTCAGGGGAGGGAGGGAGCAATTGGGTAATCGTTTTATGAACAATATAGATGTCTAACCAATGTACTGTATACCTGAAACTAATTTAAATAAATAAATTTATTTTTTAAAAAATCTTGTTCTTTTCAAAGAACAAGATAAACTTGACAAACTGAAATGAAATAATATATATAGATATTGAATCATCATGTTGTATACCTGAAACTAATATAATGTATGTCAAGTATACTTTAATAAAAGAAAAAAAAGTAGTGGAGTATGAAGCATCACAGCATAAGCTATGCATACATCTTCTCTGTACCCTTTCCTCCCCTAGCACTTATGTACAGTGTAGTCATTTTTTTTTTTAACTGGTAACGTATACCAATGTACATTAATAGTACTTTCACTGTGTTTTACCATGTATTCTTTGAACGTGGGGATGAAAGGGAAAGGAATAAAATAAGGAGAATCAGGGTAAAAGCTGTTTGATCCTTTATTATCTTCCCCACTCCATGGCCTTGAATGTCTGTTCCAACCCTGGTAAAATTCTGAAGATGTTTTCTGAAAGGGACAAAACAGTCTCTGGACAGGGGGACACAAAAAAGCAGTTGATGGTGGCAAGTACTAAAAACTGAGGGGAATTAAGTGAACATATGCACAATCAATGCTGAATGCAGCAACTCCCACAGTCCTCTCCGCCCCTACCATCTAAACAGTGATGGGAAGACTCTGCCCCTTGGCCGCTGATACTGATATGGGGAAGCTCCTCAACAACAGGGACAAGAAGTTCACCCTACAGTAAGGTCCAAAAGCAATCAGCCTATGCATTTAAAGCTCCCAATTTAAAGCTTTCCTCTCTTAACTTTGAGCAGACAGCTAATTATCACTAACCATCAGAGGAAAAGTCTAACATAAAAGAGATCACAACAGAGAAAAGCAACTCTAGGGAAAAAGACAAAGCAGGGCAAAGAAAATTTATTGAAACAATAAAAGAATATTATGAAAGAAACATTCAAAGAATAAAAAAGACCCCCTAGAAACTAAAACATAAGAGTAAAAAAGAAAAATTTAATGGAAGATAAAGAAATTTTCTAGAAGGTAGAGCTAAAAGAAAAAGATGAAAATTAGAGAACTATTCCAGGAGGTCCAACATCAAGAAGCTATCAGCAATCAAGAAAGGACGACATGAGATTTAAGAAACAAAAAATGCCAAATGACTAGGAATATCCCAGAAAAACAGCTGTGTAGTGCACACAAAGGGGCACCTATCCAGACTGAAGCAGTGTAACTCAAGTCATCAGTAAGATCTCTGCTGACATTTACCCTCTTTTCAAAGATAGGGACATAGTGCCCAGGTGAGCCTGGCCCTCAGCTTGTCTTGACTACATGCTGGTGATATTTTTTCTCAAAATACTCAGCTGCCTAATGAGCTCAGAACACGCGTTTCACCCCACAAGTGTTCTTAAACCTACTCCTAACAGCTGTAGGTAGGTCACAGTTAAATTTAAGAGAAACCACAGAGCTGCTCACTTCCTCTGACCATATTTGTGCCAAATGTCCAAGACCTAGACTGCCCAATACAATTTCCAAGACTAAGTTTTCACTTCGCCCATGATTTCTACAGAAGAAACTCTGTGAACTTCAGGAAACTAAAGCAAGTCCAGCCCATATATCCTTGGGGGTCCCTGACACCCTTTTAAGAGTCCAAGAGGTACAACTATGTACTTAATAATGCTTTAAGAATGTCCTTGATAAAAACATAAAACTTCTAGTTTTAGTAACTCCCAACCCTTCGGTACATATCTTTTTATTATTCCATGTGATGAAATGTAAGTATGCATAAAGCATATAGTTAAGTAAAATGGTTCAGTGGCCAGTCAGTGGCCTATTAGGAATTGGGCCTCACAGCAAGAGGTGAATTGCAGTTGAGTAAGCGAAGCTTCATCTGTATTTGCAGCGCTCCCCAGCTAACTAGCATCGCCACCTCAGCTCCACCTCAGATCATCAGGCATTAGATTCTCATAGGAGCACCGGTCCCTGGTGCCAAAAAGGTTGGGAACCGCTGCAATGGTTACCTTTAAGAAAGGCACTTGCATGACTGAGTTACAAGCTGAACTAGCCAGTTTTTTTCATGAAATATCATTTTTGCTTGAAAGAATGAATGACAAACTATGCTTTTCATGCTTATATATCTGACAGATATTTTCTCAAAATCAAATGAACAACAAAACCTGACTATGCATTGTCAGTGATATAAGTAAAGCTTTCGAGAGAATGTTAAAATTTCAAAAACATAGCTAGAGTAAGCTTGACAGCTCCCCAATATATAAAGATTCGTCCAATGCCAGTGGTGGTATTAACAAATACTAATATAAATGAAATTAACAAATTTTAGAATAAAATGTGTAACATCTGTCCATGTACAAAAGGTCCTAGAGGCCTTAGGTCAGTCTCACTGGAACTTGATGGATAAAAATCCCCCAGTTTTATTTTTAGAATGCAAAAAATAATTCTTTTTCAACATATCTACATAACTGTTAACTAATCTAATCATAACAAAATTCCCACCCCACCTTATAGGGACTCCATCGTCTCAGAAACAAATCATTTTACATTCAAAATTCTTTTGTCAAATAGCATTGAGCAGACCATAACTTAATAAACTAAATTCTTATCATGTGTATGTTTTGTAAACAACTAAGGAAAAAAATCAGTATATTTGAAGAAAGAATGGAAGACACAGAATGAGGCTGGTTATAAAATATATAACTGAATCATTTCCATTTTTTCTAAAATTCACATTATAAATATGAAAGTCAATTAATTTAAAAATTCCAAGATTCAAAGGAAAAACTTCTAACTAGCACAGAACATAAACTTTTTCTCATATCAGTGATCAAAAACACACTTTGATTCATATTTCAACTGACTACTGGCCAACTATTACCTTCACAGCAACTCTCACTTTGGTATTCTCTAGAAAATTTAAGCTATACTTAATATAATTTATATTAATTTAATCAGCTCAATAACAAATATGAATGATTAAATTAAATTTAGGTTATGCTTGAGTTAGGTAAGGTAGGATGTCAGTCAGAGAAAAAATAAGTTTCCAGTAAAAACCTTTGGAGTTATCATACATTACTCTCGTTTATCATATGGATATATTCTCTAGTATTTGTCACCAGGTAACTATGATCAACTCCGTTTACTAAACTGAAACTCCGTTTACTAAATTGGAACCTGAGATCAAGAAATAATCTCAAGAATTAACTTGGTAGAGACTACACATTTATGAATAAAGTACTGACTGCCCTCTTGTGTTCAAACAAAGGATTTCACTAATGAACTACATTTAATGTAAGTACCTTTCAAGGGAAAAAAAAAGCCAAGGTCCTAAAGAAGCCATTTATGGTCCTTAACAGAGAAATTTTGATCTTGCAAGGTTTTCAAGAAAAGTCTTCTCAAAGCCAAGACGAACAGCTATTAATCTGAGCTATCTGATTACTTGTACAAGTAGCACAAAGTGCTTAATCTCAGTCATCTATGGTAATCAGGCATGAGTAGAATAGAAACTTGGTAACTCTACTTCTTCAAATTACACTGGCAAAAAACAAGATTCAGATTTTCCAATTTGGTAAAACATCACCAAATGCTTGAATCAAAATCTTCCAGCATGCACACTGAGGTTAAACAAGAAAAACTGTCTCTGGTTCCTTTTTTGCTAATGCATATTATAAGTGGGAAGTACTTCCTAACTAGTCTTCCTAGTCTGTAACATGCTTTTTTTAATTGGATTATCCTAGACTACGTCTCTTTTTGAAATTAAGAGTCAATGGAAAAATAGGGTTTAATAAACAGTAACTGACATTTCAGTCAAAAAGGTAGATACTAAACCTTTGTGTATCTAGATTTATATTCTCTTAACTATGTTGTTAGAGAATTCAAATGTTCTTATTTTAACTTGCCAAATGGTTGTTTTATTTGAAGTACTTGACGTTCCAGAGCAGCAGTTCTGAAAGCATGATCTAGGGCCCACTGGGGATCTCTAATAGCAAGGTTAGAATTATTTTTCATAATAATACAAAGAATACAAATACAAAAAATTTTTCCTTTTTCACTCTTTATATTCCAATTGTACAATTTTCTAGAGACTACGTTGCATGTGATAAAGAGACTGAATGCAGAAGCAGATATGTGAATCCAGCTGCCTTCTATTACACCAGACATTAAAAAGATTGGCAAAAATGTAAAACAATGCCACTCTTCTAATTTTTTTTGTTTATTTTGGGAGTTATTTTCATTAAAAATGTTATTTATATAATATACAATGGGTTTATTGTTATTTTTAAATAAATTAATATTTTCAAAATTTCTCAGTTTTAACTTGTAATATTGTAAATACAAACAAAGCTCTCGGGAGCCCCCGATTATATTTAAGAGTATAAAAGGAACCTGAGATCAAAAGTTTGAGAACCACTAATCCAGAGAGTAGCATACTGAACATGAAAAAAATTAATTTACTCTCAAAGCCTTAATGGAGGTGAGGATAAAATATAAATATCATTTACTAAGAAAATGTAGATGATACTCACCAAATGGATCTTCCATGCCACTTTTAACCAGTTTAGGGAGGTGAGGTATAGTTTCTAAAAAGAGAAAAAGATAAAATATACATTTAAACATGAAATCCATCACCTTTTGTTTTTAGAAATTCAGTTTAAAACTGGAACATTTTAGAAATGTATAACTTATTAAGAGAACACTGCCAACTGGGGTTTATTTTAAGGGGACTGATTACAGATTTGTAATATAGAAATATCATTAAATATTTAAGGATAATTTTTATTTTTTTCATTTTAAAATATGTCATTTTGAGTTTCCTCAAATAAGTTCCCTTCCTAATTCCGTCTTGAATTTACTAGAGTATAAGGAAAAAGGCAAATTTCTATGTTAAAAAACAAAAACAAAAACAAAGAACACACCCCCTACCACCACCAAACTCACATAAACACCTGAGAAAGGATATGAGAATATCTTAGAAGGAACTGGTTTGCCTAAAGAAAGAAGCAGTTATTTTAAATACAGGAGGATGGTTTAGTAAGTTGTAAGTTTAGAACTCCCAAATATGAAAATTAAAAAATATATCTTGAAAGAAATTTAACTAAGTGTAGATATCCAACCTCCCTCATCCTTGATCAAGACAGGATCAAATTTGCTCACTCTTGCTTCCTATCTTTTTCATGGTTTTGATTCCAAGGGCATCCCCTAATAAACAGTCTGAATACTAAACAGAGTCTGCTTTTCAGAGAACACAATTTACTAACAGTTGGTGCCACGTGTGATATAAGAAAACAGGGAGTATGATGTGGTTTTGGAGTTGAATTGGTCACAGACTGGATGGCAGAGAGGACCCCAACACTGGTGGTAGATGTAACACAAATAATACCTGGCACAAGGTGCTGGTAAATAGTGATGGTCTATCTGTGGAAGCGAATGCTATAGTTGATTGGATGTTATCAGACACTTGAAGAGTTAAGGGGAAAACAACGACAATGGAATTAAATGGCTATTATTAAACTCCGTAAGATAACAAAAAGCTAAGAGTGATTATCAGTCGACTGAAAGTCAAACATGAAAGTCACAGGGCCTCCTAGGTAACACAGAAAGAGGCTCTTTTCTGTGGTAGCAGGACAGAAAAAGCTGAAGACCAGAGCCAGGAGTTAACCACCACAGTAGCTCAGTTCCAAGCATTAACTCTCAGCCAAGGAAAGTATGCTGTACAGGTGTCAGGGCCCTGATCTGAGAAAGAATAAGACATGAGATGGAGACAACCTGAGTTGAAACCTCTCCAGAGTCTACAGCCATGCTGCCCAGAACAAGCCCGATCCCATCTGATCTCGGAAGCTAAGCAGGGTTGGGCCTAGTTGGTACTTGGATAGGAAACCAACTAGGAAGACCAGGTGCTGTAGGCGTAAAAAATAAAGAATAAGGGATTGTAAGCTGACAAGGTCCTTGCAATCTGTGAGATCAACCAAAGGTTGCCTCGCCTTAAAAAAAAAAAAAACCCCTCCAGAATCTCAAATACCCAAATACCCTTAGCCATCTGAGACTACAAAAGTAGCCCACCCTCCCTACAAAAGCACTCTCCTCTCACTTGAAGATAACGCAGAGGCCACCCCAACCTGCTCAGTAAAACAAACAGTGTTGCCTCAAGATCTGCCACCTCCATGCCTCCTGGCTATCAGGCCTTTCACTTCTAGTAGGTCACAGCATAACTGGACCCAGGCGTGCTGTGCCTGATAAGGTCAGAAAAGAACTACAACCTGAGGAAGCTGCAAGACTTAGCGAGTACTGGCAGGGTCCAGGGGAGTACAAATGTGACTGGATTCTGAGGGTGCCTGAACATGAGGACCAGAACAGAAGATTCAAAAGGAAAAGTAACTGATCATTCTCCAGAGATACAAGATTTAACACCCTGGCAAAAAACTCAGGATATGGTGTGAATTTACCACTAGGATGGTTCCTAAAAGCTGGAAAAGTCATGGCCTATGATAAGTAAAGGAGCAATGTCAAAATTGCAGTGGCAGACAGTGAAGAAAGGGATTAAAGGGCTTAGGGAAGTAGGCTTGTTGAAGTGTTCAGGAAAGCCATCAAATGATTATGTTCCTTGGAATGGCCAGAAGGATGTCATAAGGAATGTTCCAGTGAAAGGGGCACCTTAGTGTTCTCCTCCAAAGCAGAGGTTGTTACACATCTAACCTCACTGATGACAGGACCCTGAAACAAAGACCAGTCCTTGGTACTTAACTGTTAGAAGCCAGATGGACATAATTACTACCATGAAGACCAGCAAAGTCAGAGTGACAGTCAAAAGGATCTGACTCAGATTTATGGGGACAGTTAATAAAACAATGTCAGGAGAAGCAAAATGACAAGCACCTAATAAGAGCAGTTCTCCTCTGTTATGTCAACATAAGAACGTCCAAAACCTGTACAAAAATTTTTATAAGGGTTTACTTGAGCCAAAACTGATGACAATGGCCGGCAAGCAAGTTCTCGAATATTTCAGAGAATGACAGTTTGTAGCTTCTTTTACGCATTTGTAATTGAGAAGGAAAGGTTAAGGAAGATTATCTGAAGGTGGGAGAAAGCAAGGCAGGGATTGAATTATAGGATAGTTAACAATATTATGTGCTCTTTTTCAGGGGTCTAGAAAAAGGATTATTTCTGGCACTTCAAAAGTGTGTGTTCACCTAGATGCACAAGAACAATGAACAGGGCTGGCTTAAAGCTTTTACTAAAGAAGTTAGAAGCCTAGGGCATGACTACCCATCATGACCTGCCCAGTTAGAATTTATGATCAGATCATCCTGTGAGGTTACTTTCAGTTAGATTTAGTACAGCATCCCTTTTTCGTCCACAGTAACATCCAAAGAAATCAAGGATAGAAGATCAAGACAAGAAGGATGGTCACCCCAATAAATAATCAGAATCCCACACTCAGTTCTGGATCTTAGCCAGTTTTAGATCTGAATGCACTGACTGAAGGCCAGGTACCCAGGAGAAAAGGACCAGCAACACCAAAGCAAGTATAACAATTCCCTAAGAAATCTATGGCTCTAAGAGACCCATATGCTCTCAATCTCAGGGACTCCACACTAAGAAGGTCCCTGCACTTGAAGTTTCATGCTCTGCAGTCTCTGTCTTGAAATTCTTAATTTCATCTATGAATTTGTGTTCTGTAAGTGAAGTTTAATGGAAAAATGAAGGATGTGCTGGGGGCTTAAAGCCTCAGCTCACACACATGGTCCACTTCCTCCTGTTTTCCTGGGAGGGGGCTCTTGGTCACAACCTCTGGTCCTACCTGGCCATCCTTTCCCTGCCTCGGCTGAGAGTGCCAGGTACTTTTGGTGAGCATTTTCTCTCGCCCACTCTCAATCCATGAGTCCAGGCACGCCAATTATGTACTCGGCCCTGCTTATGGTCATTCATTCACTCAGGTAACCGTAAACTGGAGAAACAGGAACACTAATGTTTTGAGGACAGGTTGACAATGACACCTAGAGTTTGGAAATGTCATCATGACCTTATGAGGACAAGGAAATAAACTGAGTTCTGGTCAAGATCCAGTTCACAATGGGTTCACTGGGTTTGTGGACCTTCCTCGTGATCATTTTCCTGGTCCCTGAATGTATAATTAAAATACATATACTTGGAAATTAGTGCAACCCCCACTTTGAGTCTTTGGCATGTGAGATAAGAGTTATGACAGTGGGGAAGACCAAGTGGAAGGAAGCCACTAAAAGCTGCCCCACTCCACCTGCCAAGATAAGAAATACAAAACAAATCAATATTGCATCCCAGAGTGAGGGAGGAAAGATGACATAAATTAGTGCTACACCCTCGGAGGAAGCAGGATTTACCAGTGTGGTCACTGCAGAAACCAGACAAATACTGGAGGAAGGCAGCAGATTACCACAAGCTCAATCGAATAGTTGCCACAACTGCAGCTGCCAGTTTGACCATGGGAGACCAAAGATGCCATGTGGTATCTTTGATAGGGCAGATTAACACAGCCCCAGCAGCACAGTATGTAGCCAAGGATTGGAGGAATATGTTTTTCTTTTTATCTTTATAAGAAAACAGGACCAAAAATAATTCACATTCACATAGAATAGATTACCGGAAAGTTTACAAGACTATGTTGATTTTGCCAGCCTTTCACATAATATAGTCCTAAGAGATATGGGCCATCTGGACTTCCTGCAGAATATCACACTGACCCACTATATTAATAACATTGCTAATTGGCCCAGATAAGCAAGAAGTGCATAACACATTGGAGGCCTTGCCAGGACATATGTGCTCCAGAGGGTGAGAGATAAATGCTACAAAGATTCAGATACAAATTACATCAGTAAAATGTTTATAGGCCCAGTAGTCAGGGAGTCAGGGATTTGATAAAACATATTCAAAAAAAAAAAAAAGATGCCATTCAAGTAAAGGCATCCATTGAGAAGGAAGCACACCCGACAAAACCACTCTAGCTTTTATACTGAGTGACACAAAAAGTTGCCACTTTCGAGAGTAGCCTAAAACAGAAAAGGACTCTGCAGGCCTAGGTGGCGATGCAAATAATCTTGCAGTTGCTATGGCATTACACAAGCCTCAGTGGGAGAATCACTACACAGACCCATGGGAGTCTGGAACAAGGCCATGGCATTTGCAGTAGAAAATTGTATGCCTTTTGCAAACAACTCCTGGCATACTACTAGGTCCTAGTAGATACGGAGCACCTGACTATGTGACACCAAGTGACCTTTTGTCCATAATCACCCATCATCATGACCTGGATTCTGTGAGACTCATCAAGTTATAAGGTGAGGTGGACCCAGCAACAATCCAGCATAAAATGAAAGTAACAAGCACAAGGACCAGAAGTCACACGCATTAGTGGACAGCTCAAACCCTCATGTAATCTGCCACTGCTGTGCAAGCGCCACTCCCTCAGCTGATACCTCTGGCCATGTGGGGACCCTTATAGCCAGCCGAGACACACACACACACACACACACACACACACACACCCAGTTTTTCCAGATGGCTATTAAGTGGATACAAATCAAAAAATGCAGTGGCTGCACCACAGCCTTACTCAGGGGGAGGCGCTGAAAAGCACTGGTAAAGGACATCCTCTCAGAGAGCAGAGCTGTAGGCCATACACCTGACTGTCCACTTTGCATGGACAAAGAAGTGGTTTGAGGTTAGTACATATCAGTCATTTTCTTATTCCATAAAAACACCAATTACAAATTAAACTAGCCAAACAACAAGTCAGCTAAGTTACTTAACTGAATGCTAAAAATCTTGTTTTCTATAAACATAGGTTTTAACTAAACCTCGGACATTCATTCGTACAAGGATGTGCTGGGCCACACAACATAAACAAGAGTGGATTTACATAAGGCAACTGACTATAATGTTTTTACTTCCTAACCAAAAGCATCTGTTTTTTTTTTTAATATCAAACAGATTTAAAAATAACATTTTAGAGGCATATAAAACATGTGCCAATCTGGTTCACATTTAACTGGTAGCTGTGACCATGTCCATAAAATCTAGGACAAATAAATCATTTCGGTTTTATTTTATATCTGCAATACCAAAAGCCTTGGTCTACAGTTTACCTAACAAACATTTAATGCTGCTGTTGCGAGTGGTAGCCATAGTCTTGGAGGTATTAATATTAGCATATGAGAATTGTGAAATACATCTATGTCCTTCCCAGCTTTAGCCAAACACTTCATGTGTATCGGTTCCTCAACTTTAATAACTGTGGCTAGGTCAATCCAGTGGAACAAACACAGAAGCATGCACTACAGGCTAATAACTTCTGTGCAAAAACAAAAAGGATTCTTTCGTCTCAATCACCCTCTTTATAGCAGCTTTCATTCACTATTTCACTTTGAGTGTCCAGGACAGCCTTAAATTACAAATACAGATATAAATGAGTTTACCAAGATGTAAACGATCAAGTCATTATTTTGATGGATAAGAACCTTTTATTAAAGATTATGCTTCTGCCTTTTCTATTCCTTTCAATGCTACTTCCATAACACTAGATCTGCATTCTTCAAAACAACTGTCTTCCTCCTGAGAAAGCTCAGCAAGTGAATATATTTACTCAGGCAAAAACTAAAGAATGAAAATTTACTAAGAAGATGGTTAAGAGAACTCTGATTCCCTCATTTGACACATCAAAGCAAGTTAGATTCAAATATCAATCACTCACACTAGTCATTTTAGTCACAGAAGATAATATTGCAGATTAATTCACCCTCCTAGTCCTTGTGGCTTCAAGTGGGATTAATAATACCCACCCTCAAAGAGTTCTGAGAATCTCATAAAATAATATTTGTTAAAAATAAAACAGTAAAATATGGACTATTCCTGCACACAGTGGGTACTTAATAACAGCTCAGCTAAGCAAGTAGCTATTAAGAGCCAATTACATGCCAAGTGCCATCTTAGGGAACATACAAAGATGAATAAATTTATGGTTTTACCCTTATGAAGCAATACTAGTAGAGGATAAGAGACAGCCATGTTAATAAATAGGTATTATGATATGTGTAATAATGGAACTATATGTAAGCAAAGAAAAGGCTTCCCTCTTTCCTTTTTAATTATATGAAAAGTAGGGCTAGACTTTCAGGTAATACTCATAAGCTCATCTCACTCCTTGATTTTACTTCTAAAACAAAAGTGATCTACACTTGATCAAAATACATAACATCTAAAAACATTATCAAGACAATGAAACCAATTTACATTGGCAGAGAAGGGACAATTAAAGTATTATTTCCATTTATTCCCTAGATTTGACTTACATTATCAGAGAAACAAAATTAAGGCACAAATAGTGTATATCACCTGCTCTTCCAGAGTGACCTATAATTTTTCAGACTGATGCTACTACCTTAATATAAGGAGTAAATACTATAATCTACATGTATCTTTATTATCTGTCACCAGAGAATCTACTCTTTTGACTGGAAATTAGAAAACTGTAGAAAACCTCTACAGTTCTCTAAAATAACTTTCTTTGTTATTTCTGAACTATTTTTGTTAATACATTATACAGAAATTTGGTAGCTACAAATAGAATGAATTCATAACTTTATTTGTTTTTGCCTTACCACAAAGAAAACATATTACTTAAGGGTAAAGACATAAAAATGGAACTAATTTTCCCTTTTAAAGAAAACTGTGACCTCCTCCTCCTCCTAGTTAAACATGGTCCTTCTGTCACCAGAGACATGAATCATCTCTTTAAAATAGAGGTGTGGCTCATGGATAAGCAAAAGTACTCACTGGAAATATCATTAGTGAGTTATAAAGAACACTACTTTTGGGAAAAATACAGATCTCAGCAAAGGCAATTTGTCGTCAGTGAGCAAAATCTACACCCAGAAAAATGCAGCTGTTTCTTTCTTGCATTATATACATCACATTCTGAGAAAATGACTCAAAACAAACTTTTAAAAGTTACAGTATTCAGTGATATATCAAATTTTTTTAAAAAACAATTTTGGCAGCAAACATTAACTGGGATGAGAATACTATATATAAAATCTCCAAATATAATTCTATCTCAAAACTAAAAATGTAAAGAAACAAAGTTCACATTTGTTGTCAATCTGATCTTTTAAAATAGTTAATGTGATTAAGATACATGAACAAATAAATTGGAATAACAGGGAATTCACTGAATACAAACGGCTAATAAACATGAAATTATATTCGACCCGATTACTGATAAGGAAAATGCCAATGTAAAATGAGTTGTTTTGCTTTTTATTGCCTATCAGAATGGCTAAAAACTGAAAGGTTTAGATTTAAAATATCTAGTATGGGGGAAGAAGTAGGGAAAAAGGAGAGATATTGATCAAAGGGTGTAGGATGAATAAGTTCTGGAGACTTGATGTACAGCATGGTTACTACAGTTAATAGTAATGTACTGTATACTTGAAATTTGCTAAGAAAAGATCTCACATGTTCTCAACACACACGTACACACACAGAGTAACTGTGAAGTGACGGTTATGTTAATTAGCTTGGCTGTGGTAATCATTCCACAATGTATACATACATCAAAACATCACATTGTAGACCTTAAATACATACAATTTTTATTTGTCAATTATAGCTCAATAAAGTTGGAAAAAATAAAAACAAAAATAAAATATTCAGTATTGGTGGTATTCAATAAATGAATAAATGATGCTAATGTACAGAAAAGTACACTCTCATAAATTGAATCGAAAGGTAATTTGGTGTATCTTTTTGGAGGGCATTTTAGCAGCACCTATTCAATGCAAAATTTGTAAACCTTTGACCCCCTAGCAATTCTACTTCTAAACTACAGAAAAACTATCTCTACTCACAAAAGGTATTATGTATAATGGCAAAAATTGGGAGAGATCTGAAATGTGTGTCAACAGGAAAATGGTTAAAGTACAAAACCTTTATGCATTGAATACCATATAGATATTAAAAAGAATGAAAGATACCTACTATGTTCTAATGTAAAAGGATGTATTCAATGTTATTGGGAAAAAAAAAAAGAAAAGTTGCATAATAGGCAGGAATAGAAGGATATTCACTAATATTGTTAATCAGTGGGACAGGAGTGGAACTAAGAGACAGTAGGGTGAAGGTAAAGACTTTTGCTTTTTATTTTATGTGCTTCTTTACTATCTGAATTTCTATGTATATTTTCTTTTACAATTAAAATTTATTTTTAAGATTTTCAGATCGGAATTAATCATCTTATTTCTTCTCCTGGAATACTTAATACTAAAAATGAACTTCAGGCGAGAAAATTTTCTTTTTAATAAAGCAAGTTTGGCTACATGTTTATAAAGTGTTAAAAATCAAAAAGTGATTGATAGAAAGACTGACTTAAATGAACTTTTAAAAAAAGTTTCATGTATGCCTAGATTATAGTGATATCAAGTATGAATATTTCCGCATGACATATTTAAGTTCACTATTTACAGGAATTTAATATGGCATATTGATATTAGGTTAATCCTTTTAACCTTTTAGTTAAAAGGAAGAAGCTGTTCAACAACTGTTCTTTAATATTTTTCATTCTATTCTACACTCTAAAAGCAAGAGCATATACTAAAATATTTTATTTACCAAATCCTCTAAATCTTTGGTTATTAATTCCTTAAGTATCTGAAGAGATACTTATGTTATTAATTCTTTAAGCCCTGAAGAGTTAAGTGCTGCTTTTCTACTTTATTAAAATGGTAGCTTTCCTCCAAAGAGTTAAGAAGCTAGAAGGAACTTCTGATTTTCTACAAAATAAATGTAAGCACAAAGAGAAGATGATAATTTAAAAATATAAATAAGCCAGATACAAAAGTATAAATATTATTATTCCACTTATATGAGGTACCTAGAATAGGCAAATCCATAGAGACAAAGTAGAATGGAGGTTACCAGGGGCTGAGGAAGGAGGGCAATGTGGAGTTATTATTTAGTGGGTAAAGAGTTTCTGTTTGGGATGATGAAAAAGTTCTGAAAATGAATGGTTAGTGGTGATGGCTGCACAATGCTGTGAATATACTTAAAGTCACTGAATTATATGCTTAAAAAAGATTAAAATGGTCAACTTGACCATAATAAAAATGTATAGAAAGTATGCAATGATTAATGCAAAGACTTCTCATTTATCTCATGCCACAGTATGCAAAAATACATTCATTTAACAGAATGGTCTTAAGTGGTATGTGGCTACAGTGGAAGGATGAAGCCCCTCTCTCAATTATACAAAGATGTCCCAGAAGCCAGTTATCTTTTACTTAATTTTATGTAAGCATGTAGAGTATGCAAAAGGCTGTTATTAAAATTCCCAGTCTTATTGGTGCCACCAATAGGTAAGAGACATTGTATCATCCTTTAATACATACAGTAAAGGTGCTCTCATATCCTGAGTCATAATGCTTGCTCTCCCTCAAATTTAAATTCAGAGGAAGGGACAGGCGGTAAAGTTGGGTGTATCCAAGTAAAAGGAAATGAAAAGTATTCTTCACACCTTATGACTGGCTCTATACAGCAACTCTGGCATCTACTGGCAGCATTTTTAATAGGATTTATCAGTGAGGAAGGAGAAGAGGACGTAAGGCTGTATTTTCCCTTAGGAATCCTCCCCCTTTCTATCTGTCACTTACTGGACATGGGGAAAAGTGTTTCGGGGCTCCACTTTTTAACCTTATTCTATAAACAATCAACACACCCAAAGAACAACCATTTCTCTATGAACCCCATTCTGAGGTAAATACGAATGAAATACATCATCAACACTAATGTGAGAAACATACTTTATTATTTTTTAATATCTTTGATCCCTTATAAATAAGTGAAGGTTTTAAATTTCTAATGACCTGGGTGGATATTAGTATTTCAAGATGAATAAAAACACTTTAATTTAGTGTCTCCCAAAACTCAAAACAATTGCTACTGGGAATAATTGATAGCATTATGGAAAAAAAATTAGAATAACATTTTTATCCCATATGACAAAATTAATTTTCAAAAAGTTAAGAAAGATTAACAGAAATAAAAGTTGAAAAATTAATAGAGAGAGTATTTACCTATGGAGAAATAACTTTCTAATGATGGAAGAAATACAAAAATTACAATGAAAAGAGTGAATAGCTATGGCATGAAATATTTAGATTTCTGTACAAAACAAAACTAAAAATAAATACCAGAGTCTGGGAGAAATTTTTCAATAAACTTGAAAATAAATAATATTCATAACAAAAGGCTTACAAAAGTATCTAAAACCATAAAGACTCAAACAAATAAATGAGCAAAAAACAAGAATAAAATTTACGGTCATATGAAAAATTGTTTTTCTTAATAATTAAAATGTTAAAACAATAATTATGCAGCATTTATAACTGTTAAATTGGAAATATATTTATTTTTCCTTTCCTTATTCCCTTTCCTACAGCACCTGGTCTTCCTAGGTGGTCTCCCATCCAAGTACTAACCAGGCCTGACCCTGCTTAGCTTCCGAGATCAGTCAAGATTGGGCACGTTCAGGGTGGCATGGCCGTAGGCTATATTTACTTTAAAATATTAAAATCTATTACTAGTAGGGTTGGTTGTAAATAAACAAGTACTGAACTGTTAGTAGCGCCGAAAATTAGAATATTGATGTTGACAATTTGGTAAAGCTAATAAAGCTCTATATAAATGTTCATACCTGTTGACCCAGTGATCTCATATTAAAAAACAAACAAACAAAACAAACAAACAAACAAAAATTACATGTCCAAAGATCTATGTGGCAGCATTATTTGTAAAAACTGTTTATCATGTGTAATGATTAAATAAATTGAAACCAATGACAGGAATTTCTAATTCAGTTTTTCATATACAGGTACAGTTTAGTAGGGAGAATATCGAAAAGTAAACTACAGAGGGAAAAGCACTCTGCAGAGAGATATGGACAAAGTGCTTTGGGATCACTCAAGGTAAGGATGAATCATTAATCCCTTATGCCAATTTCTGACACTATGTTGCCAATCAACTTGCAAAGAAGAGAGTAAGCAAGCAGCAATGTAGGGAGAAGCAAGGACACTGGTTATCAGATGACATGTGTAGGGTAAAGGCAGGAAAAGGGATCTTCTGTAAGAGATTAAATATGTTGAGTTCCATCAGAACAAAGCATCCATAAGGAAACTAACAAACCAAGCAATGCACTTAAGTTCTGTCAAGACAATCATAAACTTGTTACCTACTCTTAAATAAAATATAGTCAACATCTATCTAAAAATCCTCTTGGAAATTTAGTTAACAAGTTCATATTTGAGAGAATAAATATAGAGAATCTTTAACAATAGAGTTTTTTAAGTCACAGATTTGATTCAAGATTAGATTCTATTTTAAATGTATACCTGAAAAAAACACCCAGCAACATAATATACTACAAATGAACTTCTAAATTCATTGCACTGACAGTTCACACCGAGAGGTTTGTTTCCCTTACCACTCAATACTCCAGAACCGAAAAATGTACTTTAAACCTGTGCTCTCTCCCTCATACAGCACTGATCACAGTACTACCTCTTTTCCTTTGCCAGGTATAACAACTTTTTTCATATTTATTAAATACTACACAGTTTACAAAGATCTCCCACATCTATTACCTCACCTGAAACCTCTGAAGAAATTATTACTATCCCTATTTTATAAATGAGGAAACTAAAGTTTAAAGAGGTTAGCTGACTTGGATATTCACAGCTAGGAAGCCATAGACCTGGAACTAGAACCCAAGTCTTCAGACTCCAAAGGAAATAAATGCTTCATATGGAGTAAATATGTCAGAACTTTCAGATTATCAAACAAACATCTGGTTTTGCTTTAAACATAATAGAGAAGTTAAACTGAAAACCACACTTGAATCCGAAAGCTGTAGTTTCGACCATCTCTTTCCTAAAAACTCAGTCACTAAACACGCTTCCTCTCCTAAAACCCCTTGGAATGTTTTTGGTAGTAACTTATAAAATCCGAGAATTTGAGAGATCAGCTAATACAGCAGACACTTTTAGAGATGAGAAAACTGAAGCACAAGACTTATGACTTGCTCAGAGACAGTGGCATCAGCGCCATCCATTACATTTAGTGTGTCTTCTGAGGTTCACAATAATATTCAAGAAACGTTGTCTGAGAATGTAGGAGACAGAATGGGTGGACTACTGGATAATCTGTGTCTGACTTCAGCTGAATGCTAAAGGCTGTTCAGCAGCCCTCTGGTTGACTTCCTTACCTTTTCTGCTACTGCTATTCCAAACTTTTAACACTCTGAAGTCGTCTAGCCTACTCTATCCTTTCATCATGCTGCAGATAACCCATTCTTTCAGAAAGGAAGATTAAAAAAAAAAAAAAAAAAAAGGTGGTCAGACATTACAAGACCCTATTAAAGCAGAAATTATGATCCTGAGCTTTGAAGTCGAAACATATGAGTTCCAGATCTCTTCCACTGACTCGGTGCCTTCGGGGCATTTAGTTCATCTGAGCCGTGATCTACTGTCAAATGGGAATGCCTATCCACTCTATAGAATTTTGTAAAGTTAAATAACGTATATAAAAATACATAAATTGGTGTGTGGATACAGAATAAGCAGTTGGTAACTACTCCAATTTCAACCTCCATCTCCATCACTTCTAAATATATCTTCTTCCATCCTTTCTTCATGTTTCCTTTTCAAGGCTCACCTCTTCCTCTTGTGTAGATCGTCAATATCTGCCTTTCTGCTGGCTC
>NW_011888817.1:6542620-6544926 GCF_000151845.1 Pteropus vampyrus | reverse complement strand
ACTACCTCTGCTTACTTTTTTTTATTCATTCACTCACTCAACATAAATTATAAAGTTCCAACGAAATACCTGGACTGTGTGCTAAGCAGTAAGGATGTAGACTAGGACACAGTCCCTGCCATTAAGACAGTTAACTGTGACAATACAGAATAATAATGGTCTTATTCGTTAAGTGCTATAAAAAAAAAAATGTCTGTATAAAGGGTTATGGGAGCCTATGCGAAGACATGATTAATAATCACAGACGGTTCACAATGGGACATTAGTTTCTCGTAGACCAGAAATTAGACTTTCTTTCTAAATAATCTTCTTTCAATTGTCCTTTCCCTTTTCTAATAGAAGTAACGGTAACTTACTATAGGAATTTGAAGAGTATAATACAACCAACCATATACTTATCCTGCCCGCTTCTGGAAACAATTCCACAAGCTAGGTAGAGAAGGAATCATTGCCTTCATGCTAAAGATGAGAAAACTAAAGTTCAAAGAGGTTACCCCTCAAAGTTGCACAGTAAATAAGAAGGGACTGTATTTAATACTTATTTACTGTCTGACTCCTCCCTCTTCCCCCACCCCCATCAGTCCGTAAGACCCCAAAAAGAAAAGACTTCTTTTGTTTTCGCTGCTTTGTCCTCAGGGTCGGTCTACAACAGTGCTTAGAACACAAAAGGCTTTCAATAAATATTTGTTGACTGAATTAATGAATTGACTTGGAAGTAAGACTACAGCAAAACACACACACACACACTCATGCACACACGCGCACACACACACACACACACACACACGGGGAAAAAGTTCCTTCCCATTATGATGGCATAATAAAAGAGAGATTTAAAACAGGCTTCTACTAGTTAGGAAAGCCAGACTAATTGTATTGACTCAATTCTATTGGTATGTTATGCATTTTACCCCAAAAGAATTTAAGTAAGGGAGGTGAAATAGGTTTCTATTTCTGATGTCACATTCATGGCATGTTCTAACATAAATCCAAGACTTAAACTGCAGGTCTGAAACTGATTAAAATTTTTTAGTAAGAGCAAAAACTAAAGAAAGCATTTTCTTGAGTCTTGACTCTTTGGCTAGAAAAGTATTTGAAAAGTTTCAGTTCTTCAATGTTCCAGCAGCCAAAGCTGCTGTATATATGTTCTCCAACATATTTCTTAATAAACCTTTAAGCAAAGATTAGTCAAAACCTCAGCCCAGGAACACACCATCCTTCCACCTCTAGGGATCCATAAATTTGCCATTCTGTCTAGGTACAAGATAATCACAGCACATCATAAGATAAAGTAATGGGACCAACATTCAGTATGACTTCTGGTTCAGAATGATTGTTTATAATTCCAGAAACTCTAGTTCCTAATAAATCGGTTTGCTGATTGGAAAATATTTTCATTATTTTTCTCTAATATTTAAATTGCAGTAAATCACAAGGTGGTATGAGGTGTAACAGCAATAGGTTTAAGGTAATGGAAAGAGCACTGGACTTGGAGTATGGTTTACTTTACTATTTCCTTCCTAAGTTAGTTCTGTTACCTTGGGCAAGTCAGCATTTTTGAGGCTGTAAATTTAACATTTATCAGCCATAAAATGAGAGAACAACCACTTCACAGAATCATAGTGAGAATTAAATTACGTAATGTATATAAGATGTTTTCAAAAAATAACAGTGATAGCATTGTAATGTTTGGAGAAATAAGTAACAGCCAGTCATTAGCAACTGCTGTTTTAAAACTACTGGAACAATTCAGTGGATGCTTCTTCAAAGCATAGTTAGGAAAACACAAACAATCCCCACTCACTGCTGGATTAAAAAATGAAGAACAATTGCATTAAAGACCTCTAGCCCAATAGGATATTACTAACACAATCTGGGATTCTCAGAATAAATCGCTTCCATTATGAAAGCAATGAAGTACAAAGGGCTTTATCTGCCTACTTGGCTAGGGTGGGAATTTAACCTATATTAACTTTAATAACTTTCCCTGATTCATGTAAAGAGGTCCTGGTTGTCCTCATTTCAAACTTGAAATACTACGTCTATTTCTCAAAAAGAGTACCTGCAATGACCTTACAAAGAGTTATCTTAAGCCGAATATCTAGCGATTCAGTCCTCCAACGGGACATACATAACGTAACCACTATCTAACAAAATTTTATCAAATCCACACATTCACCGGTTGTAGTAAGGATCTACCACCTCTCCTTCCAGCAAACTGGCTTCATTCCTATTACTTGGTGAACAACTAGTCCTTTCTGTTACTTTCTAGAAGCCACTAAGTTTCTGATTTCTCTACAAAGCAG
>NW_011888817.1:6539450-6541725 GCF_000151845.1 Pteropus vampyrus | reverse complement strand
TCCCTCCCCCGGACTGCGACCCCCTGGCGGAACCAAGAACGTGGCCCGAACCTAAAAGGCGCCAGCGGTCCGACCTCGCACACTCCCCGCTCACTTTCTCTCGCTCGCCGAACTCACCCGAGTCGCCGCCGCCGCCTCAGCCTCCACAGTAGTTTCCCCCGGAAATCCTACATGGCCCGCCGGCCACCAGCGGCAGCCAGAGCCTTCGGCCCCCGGGACGGGGGGAGAGGGAGCGGGCCAGACTGTAAGGGGTAGGAAGCGCCGCCGCGGGGCCTCACGGAACTTGTAGTCCCCCCGGGCCGCGCAGGCTGTGCCGCGGGACGGACAAAATGGCGGGAATCTCCGCGGGCGGTGGGCCCCACACGGCCTTTCCAGGCATGCGCCGCCCGGCTGTTAGAACCCCGCGAGTAGGAGTAGAACTTGGCCACCTCTCCTGGGCGGTACTGAGCGGGACAAAGGTCTTTGGACTTGGGAGGACAGAGTTCAAATACTGAGCTCCAGTCAGTGCCTGAGGAGGGAGCGGATGCAAGTGTGTTGTTTCAGAAAATTGTTGAGTTCCTGTGTGGCCGAATTTCAGCTACAATCTCCCCTAAAAGAAAAACTATTGAGGGCCAATTGAAGTGCAAAATTCAATTTTGTGAGTGAAGACAAACTCAGGAATCATTCTTGACACAGACTTAAGCCGCTTAAGTCCAGTTATTTTACATCCCAAATAGCTCCTTCCATTTTCTCCACTACCTTCACCTAGAGGAAGCCACCATCTCTCTCAAGTCTGTTTCAGGCCTCCAGGAGAAAGGCGGGGAAATCTATGATTGCATTCAGGTTAGTTAACAAGATTATGTGCTATATTGAGAGTTGGTACACTTTCCAGGAGTATGAAAATCAGGCATCTCAAAAGTATGTTAACCGAGATTCACAAAAACAGTGGACAGGACTTGCTTGAGATAACCTCTTAACTAGGCAAAGATAACCTCTTAACTAGGGAAGGTACAGGCCTGAAGCACTGACAACCCACCATGACCTGCCCAATTAGGAATCTATGATCAGATCACCCTGTGTGGTTACTTTCAGTTAGATTTATTACAGGGTCCATTGGGTATATTCAGTTTGTAGAAATTCAGCAATTGGGATGTGTATACTTTTCTACACTTATCTATACTTTTTTGCATATATATTATACCCTCAATATAATTTTTAAAATGGAAAGTGGCCTGGGCCAGGCCTCTCTTGTCTTCTGAGAGACCAATTAACAGTAAAGACTATTTAAACCATTACTATGTCTGGATTTGGGGGTTACGGGCACTGCTGGAGTATGATGTTAAGAGCAGAGGCTTTGGCAACAAAACTATCTGCCACTTCCTATCTGTGTGCCCTTGGCTAAATTTTTAAAACTTGTTAAAATTGTTTCCTCCTTGTACAGTGGGAAACATTATAATATCTAATATATAAGTTGGTGTGAGAATTAAAGTAACACATAAAGTACCCAATACTTGTATTAGATATATATTCAATGCTTGATAAACAATAACTGTTATGGTAGGTAATGTTAGTTTTCATCTATCTTTTTTTAAGCTTCCAACTTTCCAACCATAAATGTAGACACAGGCTGCAGCTATGAGGATGTTCATTGTAGCACTGTTTAAAATAGCAAACAAATAATAAAGGAGACAATCTAAATAGCTATCTATTGGAGATGGGCAAGTAGTCTGTGATATAGAATACTACGAAACAGTTAATGTGAACAAACTAAAGCATGGATAAAATATTGAGAAAAAATGTTGCACAAGGGTATACACAGCTTGATATCGTGTATATAAAAATTTAAAACATGACAGACAACACTACTGTTTAAGGATGCATACATACATGGTAAAAATATAAAATCGTGTGGAAATAAAATCTTCAGGCAAGGAACTTCTTCTGAAGAGAGGAAAGGGAATGAATGAAAGGAGGGATACACTGGGGTTTAAAAAGTATCTTTGACATTTTATCTCTTGAAAAAAATTGTAAGAAAATAAGGCAAAATGTGAAGGTTTGATAAAGTTGGTGAAAAGTACTTACATGTTTGTTATATAAATTTCTATTTTTCTATATGCATGAGATAGTTCTCTATTTAAGAGAAAGCATGGAGCAGAGCAGTGCACAAAATATGCTACCTTCTTTGTTTTTCTTTTGTAAGGAAAACAGTAATTCATTTGTATCAACAATTGCTTTTATGCCAACCTGAAATCAATGACTTTTGTGGTGAGGGTGAGGGGAGGAAGTATTGGATTTT
>NW_011888817.1:6534253-6539400 GCF_000151845.1 Pteropus vampyrus | reverse complement strand
ATTGTTTCCTCCTTGTACAGTGGGAAACATTATAATATCTAATATATAAGTTGGTGTGAGAATTAAAGTAACACATAAAGTACCCAATACTTGTATTAGATATATATTCAATGCTTGATAAACAATAACTGTTATGGTAGGTAATGTTAGTTTTCATCTATCTTTTTTTAAGCTTCCAACTTTCCAACCATAAATGTAGACACAGGCTGCAGCTATGAGGATGTTCATTGTAGCACTGTTTAAAATAGCAAACAAATAATAAAGGAGACAATCTAAATAGCTATCTATTGGAGATGGGCAAGTAGTCTGTGATATAGAATACTACGAAACAGTTAATGTGAACAAACTAAAGCATGGATAAAATATTGAGAAAAAATGTTGCACAAGGGTATACACAGCTTGATATCGTGTATATAAAAATTTAAAACATGACAGACAACACTACTGTTTAAGGATGCATACATACATGGTAAAAATATAAAATCGTGTGGAAATAAAATCTTCAGGCAAGGAATTTCTTCTGAAGAGAGGAAAGGGAATGAATGAAAGGAGGGATACACTGGGGTTTAAAAAGTATCTTTGACATTTTATCTCTTGAAAAAAATTGTAAGAAAATAAGGCAAAATGTGAAGGTTTGATAAAGTTGGTGAAAAGTACTTAGATGTTTGTTATATAAATTTCTATTTTTCTATATGCATGAGATAGTTCTCTATTTAAGAGAAAGCATGGAGCAGAGCAGTGCACAAAATATGCTACCTTCTTTGTTTTTCTTTTGTAAGGAAAACAGTAATTCATTTGTATCAACAATTGCTTTTATGCCAACCTGAAATCAATGACTTTTGTGGTGAGGGTGAGGGGAGGAAGTATTGGATTTTGTTTTTCAAAGTATTTTTTGTTTTACATACAGTAAATTTTATTCTTTTTGGTGTTCAGTTCTATGAGTCAAATGCATATACTTGTATAACCACCACCATAATAATCTAAATTATCCATTAGCCCCAAGTATTTTCTCATGCTATTTTTTATGATAAACTCTTCTCCCCCAATAATGGCATTCACAGATCTGTTTTCTGTTTCTGTAGTTTTTTTTTTTTTTTTCTGGGAAGTCATACAAATGAAATAGAAAAGTATGTAGCTTTTTTAATCTGGCTTCTTTAAATTAGAATAATGCATGCGAAATTCATTCATATTGTTGCACGTATCAGTAGTTTGTTTCTTTTTATTGCTGAGTAGTATTTCATTGTATGGATGTACCATAGTTTGTTTCAGCATTCACAGTTTAAGACATTGGAATTGTTTCCAGTTTTTGTCGTCTGTGAATAAAGCTACTATAAACATTTGTGTACAGATTTTTGTATAAACATAAGTTTTTATTTCTTTTAGGCAAATACTTAAGAGTGGGAATTGCTGAGTTTTGTGGTAAGTATACATTCTAAATTTATTTTAAAAAAATCCAAACTCTTCCAAAATGGCTACAACATTGTGAATTTGCACCATCAAGAATGAAAGATTCAGTTGCTCTGTATGCTTACCAGCATTTGATATTGTCAGATTTTTAAAAAATATTATTTGTTTTTAGCTATTTCTATATGTGTGTAGTGATATCTCAATGAAATGTACTTTTCCCTAATGACTAATAATATTCAGCCTCTTTTCCTGTGCTGATTTGCCATCTATAGATTTTCTTTTGTGAAGTATCTGTACTAGTCTTGTGCCCATTTTTTTACAGGGTTGTTTTCTTATTATTAATGAGTTATGAGTTTTTTTAATATATTCTAAGTACAAGACCTTTATCAGATATGTGATTTGCAAATGTTTTCTCTTGGTTTGTATTTTTTCTTTTTCATTCTCCTAAACAGTATCTTTCAGAGCAGAATTTAAATTTTTGATTAAATTCAATTTGTCCTTTTTTCTCCTGTGAATCATGTCACTAAGAAATCTTTGCCTAACATGAGATCACAAACATTTCCCTCTAAATTTTCTTATAGAAGTTTATAGTTTTAGGTTATCATTTATTTCTTTAGAAGGATATATGCATATACTTTTATATCCATAGTCTATACCTGGAAGGATACACAGCTTCCATCGAGGGTGGGAAAATAGTGTGACTTGGGGTAAGCTTGATAGAGAGACTAACTACGCTGTGTACTCTTTCGTGTTATTGAATTTTTCCTTAAAATTATACCTTATGGGACCTTAGAAACAGCAACAAAACAGGGATTTTTTTTTTAAGCTAAGAACTCAAAAACTGTTGTGGGGTCTACTGAAATACTGTTCCACCAAACACAGTGAAAATCACCACGATGGTTGTTGGACTGGAAGACTTCACAGACTTCATCATAGTTTCAAATCCTGTAGGCTCTCTTCTATCACAGTTGTAAATGGCTATATAAGCCTGGCAGTTCTCCCTGGGCTGAGAACCAAGTCCAATTAACTGGCAAATAATTAGTTGGGCCAATCAGAGAATAATATGCAAATAAGTGAATCTGACTGTGTAAAACTCCCTCAAGATAGTTTGAACATTACACAATTTAGAGACTTAATGTTGCTGCCACCTGCAGGCCACATCTCTCAGCACCTCTCGGAATTGAGTCCTCTGTGGGGCTTTGGATTGGAGAAAGAGTAACATGAATTTTTCCCTTTTCCCCCAGCTTGAATCGATTGGTGATTGGGGAGTGTGGCATCAGATTGTCTGGGTTTGAATCCTGTCTTTACCTGGGGTAAATCAGATACCTGTTCTATACTTCTGTTTCCTTATCTATAAAATGGGGATGATAACAGTAGCTCCTTTGTATGTTGGAGGATTGAATCAGATCACGTAAAGTGCTTAGCACGATGCCTGGCACATAGTGAGCACACAACAAATATTAGTAATTGTTGTTAGGCAGAACTTCAGAAGCCTCTCCCATTCTGAACTGACGATTGTACCTTGACACACAGTAGTCCAGTGGAAAGACCTTGAGCACTTGGCTCTACCACTTGAGGCTTGTAAACTTGGGCAAGTGTCTTAACCTCTCTGAACCTTACATAACCTCACAGGTAGTTTTGGATATTATATGAAATCATCTATGTAAAGCACCAAGCTCATTGAGTGGACAGTTAACAAATGGAATGATGATTAACATAGCAATAGTTGCCAATTATAGCCAAAGGTTGGACCACTCAGGTTACAAACAGGCAGGCCACAGGCGATCACTAACCTACAAATATTTTGGTTCGGCCCTCAGTATTTTATAGGATTAAAATTACCTGCCATCATTAAAAACAGAAATTTCACATTTAATCCAGATTCTTAACTTCTCTTTTAAAATGTGAAGCTCTGACAATGTATCACACCAGATCTACAAGGAAGATGGCATGTAACAATGAAACCTAATTTCTTCCAAGGAAGCCAAATAATGCTCCCAGAGGAAGTGATGTTAAAGTTGAGACATGAAGGTTGAATAGAGGTTAGCCTGATAAAGAGAGGGAGACAGTGCTCCAAGAAAAGAGACTAGGCCCTGAATCAGGGACGCTCGTGCCTCCTAGTAACTTCAGGAAAGCCTGGTGGCTGGAGCACAGTGAGCAAGTGGAAGGTGGGAAGATGAAGCTCCAGTCAGCACCTTAAGGATTTTGGACTGTACCATGAGGATGAGTGTAGTTCAAGTCTGGAAGCTAGGAGATAGCAATTGGTGTAACAAACTGAATAGCTAGACAGAGACAGAATGGAAGAGGGTCAAAAGTCAACAATCAGCAGCTGAGATAGTAGAGTACTAGGGCAGTAAAGGATCTAAATTTCTAAAAACTCTGGGAAAACACAGGATAGCACATCAGGTGCGGTTTGGCAAAGGGCAGACTTTATAAGAACCAAGTTAAGTTGGACCCCAGGGTGAATGTTTTACGTTCATTTTAACAGTGGAAAAATGAGAACAATAAGGATTTGGGCAAGGACATATAACAAATGAGAAACAGAGCTAGATTCACAATACCTGTCTCTAATTTGTCATTCCTCTTACCATATTATTTTTCTCAAGGTGGATAAACTCAGCATCAATACAATGTTGTTAATGATAATATACCCTATTTATTGAGAGCTTGCTAAATGTTAGGCTCTGTATTTATGTGTGTTATTATCTTATTTCACTCAGTTAACAAATATAGTCCACCCAAAATATTATGTACCAAGGGACTGTTCGCACTAAGGATACAGGGATCAATGAGACAGTTATCATCTCTGTCCTGTGGGAGTTCACAGTCCAGAAAGGAAGTGAGTAGTCGAAGAAGTAATTACACAAGGTAATTGGCAGTTACTATAGGGAGAATATAAGAGTGAACACGATCTACCACAGCAGCAAGGAAGCTTTCTGAAAGAAGTGACTATTCTCACAATAACCAAATGAGATAGAGGCTATGAATATTCCCTTTTCACAAATGAGAAGATGGATGTTCTGAGAGAGATTAAGCAACTGACTCACTAGGCCATGCTGGAGCCAGGATGTAAGCCTGGATCTATACCTAGACCAAAACTCATTCTCTTAGCTTCTAAAATATTTCTTAGCAGATGTTTCTATTAGTTTGTCCTTTTTTTCTAAGGGTCATGTGAATGGAATGGACTATTAACTGAGACATCTGCAATGCAGGAAGTTGAAATCATGGCTTACGAACTATGCAAACATGTCTGTGTCAGGGTTGGCTATCAGTTTTGGAATGACAGCTATTTAGTGACACAGCTCTTGCGCTAAAGTCTGAAAAGATGTTCCATTTAATTGAATATTCAACAGCTGTGTATTGAGTGCCTACTATATGATAGGATGGTGCCAGATGCTGTCAGAGTTAGAGGAATGAAACAAGTCCCTAAGTACTAGGCTAATGATTGTTTTCATCGCTAAAAAAATTTTAAAAATTAAAAAATAGAGCCATAATCCTGGCAGTTAGGAACTATAAGTAACTTATTATAATAGCTACCAAGTTTTGAGTGTCAACCATGTGCCAAGCACTGTATGAGATGCTTTAATGAAAGTATGATGAACATGATCGTGATCATAACTAAAAACTAAAAAGCATATACTGTGAGACTCTGTTGAGCAGTTTACATTTATTATCTATTTTAACCCTGTTCTTTTAACTCATGTTCATTCTGTATCATAGTATTAATGATACTAATATTG
>NW_011888817.1:6490137-6533618 GCF_000151845.1 Pteropus vampyrus | reverse complement strand
ATTACTTATGGCTGTGGGCAGGGAGGTATGCAGCTTCATTCCAGATATTCAGATATGGCCAGAGGAGAAATCTGTGTAGCTAAAGAAGTGCCCGAAATTGGCTCTGTGACACATAGACCAGGAAGATCACTCTTGTGTTCAAACATATGATGTGTACATTTTCACCTTCATCTCAATGTAAAAATGCAAAAAAAGACTATTATGGAGTGCCACTTTTTGTATACTATATGATTCTCCAAGAATTCATTTCATACTTTAGAAAGAGTTCAGAGATATAGATCTTCTATCACAGCAACTATAACAAATTATTATAATTATCCTATCACTAAAACAATAATAACTACTTCCATTCATTGAGTGTGTACTATGTGCAGGGCACTTCTCATACATTATTTCATTTAATCTTCATGATAACCCTGCGGTATAAGGACTATTATCTATTTTACAGAAAAAGAGACAGATGTTCAGAAGGGTAAGCAACTTCCCAAGGTCACACAATGAGCAAGTCACATCTGTTTACATGTCCATTTCCCCATCAATTACTATAAATTTCTTGAGGGTAAGGACTATGTCTTATTCATTTCTGTATTCCTATGCCTGGCACAGAATAGGCAGAATTCAGTACATATTTTTGAACAATATTTCCCAAGATAAATGGTAGAGCTACCTCTGGGATTTAGGTCTCCTGTCTTCAAGTCTAGTGTGCTTTCAATAATTACATATTGCCTGCCTAAATCAGGATCCTTACTAAACACTCACATGCCTCTTTCACTCTGGAAATTCCTATTAGACATACAGCAAGTGTGATATAGTGATTCCACTTCTCAGTTTTTCTCTTACAGAAATACTAGCACAAGTGTATAAGAATGAATTACTAGGGTGTCCACTGTCAGTGGACTTCAGAGAAAATTTTGAAAAATAAATGTCTACCAATGGAAGAATGATTAAATGGTACATCTATTCTATAGAATACCATGTAACTTTAAAGAGAGTAAGCTAGATGTACATCTACTGATATAGCATAATGGACACAAGATTGTATTAAGTAGAATAAGCAGGTTTCAGAATGTTAAGTATGGTTTAGTATGCATAATAATCCTATTTTCAACATTTATTACACCTTGTTTCAGACACTCTTCAAAGTGCATTACATGTATTATCCAATTTCACTGAATCTAAGATATTATTTATTGAATGTTTACAACATACTTGGACCTGTACTAAACATTCTGATTTTAGAGATTAAAAAAACATAGAGAAATGTGTTTCTTATAAACAATTAAATATGGCATTTTGCTTAATCCTCACACTAGCATAAGGTAGGTACCATCATTTCTGAGACTTTGCTGATGAAAAAATTGATGCATAGAGAATCCAAGTAATTTACCTATCTGTAAGTAGTAGAATATAGTATGATCCCATAAAAAACAACTAAAGAGTTCTGGATAAAGACAATGGCTGTAATTTCTCATGTAATTTTCCTATCCACTTCCTCTCCTCCCAATCCCACTAAAACTGCAGGAAAGGATTGTTTTAAAGCATAAGGAAAGAGTAAATACAACAGAAGTTAGCAGGTGGAAAGCAGATGAATGAATAATGATTGGCTTGGCAGACCCAAGAATGCTGAATCCTGGACCAGAAACTGGAGAAAGCTGAGAAGCATGATATGTACAGGAGTTAACATACCCGTGGTAACCCTAGGATGGGGTGAAGAGCAGCAAAAATAGGGACTGGTTGAAGCCCTGGTTCCCTTCTCTCACTATACCCTCTAGGTGACTGCCCGCCCTCCACCTCAGCAGAAGTATGGAGGTTTATTCTCTTGAGAGAGTAAAACAGGCACTCTCTGGAATAATGGTCGCTAGGTACAGTTAAGGGCATCATCCCCCCAAAAAAGGGTAATCAGTGGACTTTTCCCATACTCTGCTTCCAGAACGCTGGTAGCCGACATTTATCCTCTGGGCAGATGAGTCTTTTATGGAGAAAACAAGGCCCAATATGAAAGATATAAAGATAATGCCACTGAGATAGTGCTGTCAAGATGGGACCCCTGGACAGAGCAAGGAAGCTCTGCATCCTCCTTCTCCTATGCATCTCTTCTATTTAGCTGCTCCTGACTTAAATTCTATTGAATGGACTGAATAATATGTTAAGTTTTTAAAAATCACTGGTAACTACTGTTTTGTATGTTGCATTTAGAAACATCAATATAGAGAAAATCAGAAAATTTTAGAATTGGAAAAACAAAACGATAATGGCATTGAGCTCTTTCAGCTAATGGTGCCTCATGGTCATTGGCTCATAGACACATGACCTCATGGTCAATGGCTTCCATCTTCATGCACAGAGCTTCCAATCAGCGTTTAATCCCCCACTTTTATTTGTAAGCAGAAAGACAAGGATAACCAGATGTGAGGCTTTCCTCTAGCAGGAAAGAAAAAGACTAAAACAAACAAATCGAGACAATGCAGGGTAAACTTTTAAAACTATCATGCATATCCTTAAAGAGAAGAAATAATACCTAAATATAAGGAATGACAGCAGGAAACAAAAGAATATTCAGAAGGGAAACACATTTTTTTGAAATGAAAAAACATGAAAGCAGAAGTCATGGTCCAACAGAAAGATTGGAAGATAAAGTTGAGGAAATGTCCTAGGAAGTAGAGCAAAAAGACAGATATGGAAAACAGGAGGAAAAAAGATCAAAAAATTAAAGGACCAGTCAAGAAAGTACAACAGAATGTAAGTTCCATAAAGAGAGAATATTTTAAGAAGTTGAGGAAATCATAAAATAATTAAAGAATATTTCCCATAAGTTTCCAGATTAAAAAGATCCACTCTGTACCCAGCACAGTGAGTGAGAATAGACTCTCATTAAGACACCCCTGCAAAACATCAGAACACTCCAGCCTCTCTCTTTCTATATGACTCAGATACAGACAGATCCTCAAGGCTGGGCAGTGGGACTAATATCAGTGAGACATCAGACTGTCTTTTCCATGCATTCTTTTCTCTTCCTCATCAATACAAGCCCCTCAAATAAAAATGCAAATAGTAAGCCGTACAGCACAGCAGTTGAATCTTGAGAGGATATGTCTGAAGTCAGCCTCTTGCAGGTGTTTGGCCGTGTTTCTTCGTGAGGCTCAGTTTTTTTATCAGTATAATGAGGATAATAATATCTATCTCAAAATTTCGTTGTAAGGGTTTTTTGTTTTTTTTTTTTTTTAATTTTATTAAGATATATTTGACTTGTCTACAGCCATGCCACCCTGAACAGCCCGATTCCATCTGATCTTGGAAGCTGAGCAGGGTCGGGCCTGTTCAGTACTTGGATGGGAGATCATCTAGGAAGACCAGGTGTAGGTATAAAAAATAAATACAAAAAAATTAAGGGATTGTAAGATGACAAGGTCCTTGCAATCTGTGCGGTCAACCAAGGGTTGCCTCGCCTAAAAAAAAAAAAAGATATATTTGACTTATGGTGTAAGTTTAAGGTGTACAAAATATCGATTTGATACATTTATATTGCAATGTGATTGCCACTGTAGCATTAACTAACTCCTCCACCTTCTCACAGTTATCATTCTTCTAGTGTTGGGAACAATTAAGATCTAATTTCTTTTCAAGTTTAATGTTTATAATACAGTTTTATTGTCTATAATTCCTTAGGTATCCAGGATTTACATTGAGAGAGTTTAAAATTTGATAGATAGTTTTTGCAGAGTGTTTTTTAGCACAGCACTCAGAATATAGTAAGTGCTTAATAAGTGGTAGCGATGATTATTACCTATAGGCTACCTACCTCATCATACGTATCTAATAAGGACTGAATTTCAGGAGTGGGCCCAAGGTCAGTTTTAAGACTGATTCTTTAAAAAAAAGACACACCTTGAACATACAAACGAATATTATTTACTTCAAAGTTGTCATCACCTTGGAGGCAGTACACTTATTCCAGGGATGTTTCTACTCTCCAAAACATTTTTGAGATGCTCAATTCAGAAATGACTACAGGGCCTATGACACCTTCCTCCCCCACTACTATTGTAAAAATAGTAGTAATTGTGTATATATAATTTATAACATGCTATCATAAGCATATTTTCATGTTGCTGTGGAGGTCTCATGATAATTTTAATTAATGTGCTAGAATTTATACTTAATCACTTCTCTTTTGCTAAACATTTAGGTTGTTTCAAGTTTATTTTTTAAAATTTTATTAATTTCAGGTGTACAACATGATTCAATATTTGTATATATTGCAAAATGATCACCACAATAAGTGTAGTTAACATCCGTTACCATACATTTACAATTTTTTTCTTGCAATGAGAACTTTTAAAATCTACTTTCTTAGCAACTTTCAATTATGCAATACAGTATTATTAACTTCAAGTTTTCTATTATGTGCAATATGTAGCTTTTTCCATACTTTAGCTTATTTCCTCAGCCTGGATTAGCAGAAGAGGAATGTTGGGTCAAAGGGTATAAAGATTTGATTGTTCTCGATATTTATTTCCAAACTGCTTTCCAATAGGTTTTCACTGAATACCCATTTCACTGCGTCTAAAAAAAACATTTGGTATCACAATTTTAGTAAATTGGGAACTAGAAAAATATTTCATACAAACCGATTTTGACTTCCCTCATTGCTCCTGAAAAATAAAAAAAAAATTATTTGCATGGTAAAAATTTGTAAATGAGTATATGATTTTTCAAAATAAGTACTTTGAAGGGAACCACTCATTTAGATGTTTATCTTTAGACATATTTGTTTTTTTAAATTAATCTCATCACCTCACATTCACACCTCCAAGGAAAAACAGAGAAACAATTGTAGTCAACTTGACAAAATGTTAATGTGATGACTCACATCCTGTCACCCTCTAGAGTTCAGTGTTGGCTTTATATTGTTGGGCCCCATGCTGCTAAGAACCTGTCACTGCCTAAGGACATCCTGGATGTGGGAGCTTCTCCTCTTTGAAAAGGGGAGATACAGTTTAAAGTGTGTGGAGAAGACTGGCCCCTGCTTCCCACTCTCACACAGGCCACACTAGCAAAAAATCAGGGCATAGGTAGGGTGGGAAATTCTAGATACCCTTACTCCCCTACTAAAGCAATAATCTTTTTCTGTTTTGTTTTGTTTTGAATTTATTATTATTTTTAAATTATACCAGAAATATACATTCATTATAAAAAAAAAGACAAAAATTATAAAAAGTGCAGCATTTTTCCAATACCAAGCAATAACTACGAACATTTTGAAGTATTTACTTTCATACCATTTTCTCTATGTACATGTTTTATAAAAAATAGTATAACATACACATAGTTTTGAAATTTTCTTTTTCACATAATAATTACAGCTTATATCTATATAATGTTTACCATGGGCCAGGTAGGATTCCAAATATTTTTACACATAATAACTCATTTAATCATCATGATAACTCTATAAGGAAGGCAATATTAGTATTATCATTTAATGATAAGGAAACTGAGGCAGAGAAGTTAAGTAATTTGCCTAAGTTCACAAAGTTCATAAATTAACTATCTGGAATGTTTTTCCATGTCATTAAATTTATTTCTACAGATGTTGTTAAATGGCTGCAACATATCTCATTGAACGGATGAAGTATCATTTAATTATTTCGTCTCCTTTAATAAGACATCTAGATTATTTCTATTTTTTGCTATTATACCCATCACTAAAATGACCAGCCTTATATTACATCTTTGTGCTTCCTTAATTATTTCTTTAGGCTAAATGCCCTTAAAAACAGTTGCATCGATTTTTATTCCCTCTAAAACAGTATTCCTTTCTCCATTTTCTCTATGACCTTAAATGTTGTGAATTTTAACACTTTTGCCTGCAATAATTTAAAAAATTTCTTTTTACCAGTTCTGACAAATAAATTAGAGCACTAAAGAATGAGTGATTTCTCTAGAGTGAAAAAGCCAGCGGTTAAAAACTCCCTCTTTCCATAATCTCCTCTAGCTTTTCATAGATGCTGAATCTAATAGCTTACACACTAACTCATCCCAGAGGAATGAGGAATGTTAACCTGGGACAAAGACACTTACACAGGCAAGATTCTTGTGGTCTACAACTCAGCATTCACTAATTCACTCACTCATTGATTCAATGAATATTTGAAAGGTTATTATATGAATAACGCTAAGCTAGGAAGGGGTTATAGGGTTCATAGAAATGAAACATTTAGAACAAAGTTAAATAAAACATTTAGCACAGCACCTGGCAATGAATCAATATTTATGCCAGGTACTGTGCTAAAGGCTAAATAAGTGGAATATCTCATTTAGTACCTACAATCTCTAGGAACTGGGTTCTATTATCATTGCCATTTTGTAGATAAGAACACTAAGGCCTAAGAGGTTTACCCAGCTTGTGCAATGTATTTGTGGTGGAGTTCAGTTTGAACTCGACTCCAGGCTCTGCTTTTCCCTTCCTTAAGAAGCATACAGTCTTGTTAATAAGGCTAAAATTGAAAACGGCTAACAAGTATTAAGCACTTATGTATCAAGCACTCTGCTAGGTCTTTATGTATACTGATCATTTCATTCATATGACAACTTTGTGAAGTAGATATTATAACTATAATTGTTTTAAAGATGAGAAAATAGACATTCTGAGAGTTTAAATTATTTGTCCAAGACACCAACAGCTATTAAATGATAGCACTAGAAGCCAAGATAGAAAGAATTACTGTATAGGGAACACAAGGAAATGTGAAACAAGTGATGCACTCAGCTGCCATCAAATGTCAGAGGTCAGAGGAAAGAGACTTTGTGACCTTCTTGTGGTCCAGGAATAATCATAGTAGGACAGAAAGGGAAAATTCTGGTGACTTGTTAGGCCCTATGTTGAAAGACTTCACACAGGTTAGTGCATCATATCCTCTACATGATGAAGGTATTATTATTCTCAATTTGACTGATGAGGAAATCGATTATTCGGGAGGTGATGCAATATGTCCAAGGTCACATAGCTAGTCAATGGTATGACTAGAATTAGAACCTATTTGTCTCTCAAGCCTCAGCCCTTAACCACTATGTTACATGCTTTCCATTGTTTAATCTTGTTTTTTGGTATTGTAGGCGTCACATAGAGAGGGATGGAAAAGGCAAAGGTGAAATGGTATTAAGAAAGATAATACATAAGCAAGAGGAGTAAATTATAAACAAGGAAAAGGAAGGAGACCTGCTTGGCCAGTGCTAAAGATTCATTTGTTTTGGGAAGGAGCCCTTTGTTCACATAGCTTTTATGACTATACAAACTGTATAAATGTCTGTTTCTGCTATAATAATGGGGGTTATTAAAGATAGGGTCTGTATCTTAGCCATTGCTGTAACCCAGCATCTAGCACAGTGCTTAGATTGTAGTTCCAGCAGAGAGGTTGGAAAAATAGGGAGTAGTCTCATTGCATAGGTCTCTGGATGGCAATTAAGGTAGTCTACAATGCAGATATCCAGAACAAAATAATAGCTACTCAAGTCTAACAGTGTATTTAAAAGATAATATCATAATGCATAGGAATTATCCCAGGAATACAAGGATGGTTCAACAGAAAATCTGTCAATACAGTTCACCACATTAATGGACCAAAGGGTAAAGATCACATAATTTTTTTCTTACTTAATAGAGGAACCTGATGCAAATACATTAAGATCAGGACTAAGTCATGAATGCTTATTATTACCACTAGTGTTATCTAGAGTATTTGAGATTCTGCCCAATTCTTTTAGACAAGAAAAAGGTAAAAGATATTTGTACTCTTCCTGCTTACCATTCTTGTCAATGACATGATAGTCTATATGGAAAATACAACATAATCAGCAGGCAAACTATCAGACCTATAAAAGTTATTAATCAAGTTTGCAAGGATAAAAATTATCTTTAAAAAATCAAGTGTTCTTCCATACCAGGAATAACTACCTAATAATGTAATAAAAGTATAATACAATCTATAGTAGCAACTAAATGATAGTCTAGAGTAAAGATCAGCAAACTTTTTCTGTAAAGGACAAGACGGCAAAGTTTCTGCTTTGTGGGTCACATAGTCTCTGTTGCAGCTACTCAACTCTGTCATTGTAGTTCAAAAGCAGCAGTAGACAATATTTAAATAAATGAATATGGATGTTTCAATAAAACTTTACTTACAAAAACAGACAGCAGGTTGACGTGCACAGGTATAATTTGTTGACTCCTGACATATAGTAATTGGCCTAAAAGCTATGCTTTGGAAGTTTATCAAGAAAAAATTTAAACTCTTTTAAGGGATATAAGAACACCAGAATAAATATAATTGGGATAATCTCAGTAGTGTAAAAATTTATTCATTCGTTAAATATTCAGAATGACTACCATGGGCCAAGCATTGTTTTGGGTCTTAAGAGTATAGCAGAGAACAAAACAGAGCACCTCTCCTCATGAATCTTACATTTTTGTAGAGAAGCAGTCAATAAATAAAGTCGTTTAGTAACAAATGTTATGAAGAAGATTTAATAAGACAGAGAGTGATGGGTGGTGAGTGTGCTACTTAATTTCGGATGGTCAGGGAAGGCTTCTCTGACATGTTAGAGGTGAAGGAAGCTTACCACACTGAATTCTGGGGAGGCAGTGTTCTAGTCAAAGATGTCAGTTCTCCCCCAAATTAATCTATCCCTTTTCAATGAAATTCCAATAAAAAGTCTAATAATGTTGAGAAACTAAAACACTCTAAAATGAATATGAAAGAATAAAAGTCCATGAAAGCTAAGTCTATTTTGAGGGGGAAATAATACCTGCCTTACTGGTAGAACTGGCTCTACCACAAAGCCACAGTAATAAAAAACATTGTGTTGCTGGCAATGAAACAAAGAGACCAATGGAATAGAATGGAGAGCTTAGAAATAAAGTATATCCATGGGAACCTAATATGTGATAAAGGTGACATCACAAAACACTAGAAAGTTTGTTTTTCAGATAGTGATTGAAAAACTAATTTACCATATGTAGAAAAACTGAATTTTTACTTGAAACTATGTTAAAGGTGGACTCCAGAGGGATTAAAGGCCTATATGTGAAAGTTAAAACTATAAAACAAATACAGGAAAATCTAAGTTACCTACAGCTAATGACTTCTTAAATAAGACTAAATCATAAGGCCAAAATTTAAGACATCTGCTTAATTAATGACATCTCAAAGTTAACAGGAAGGTAATAGAATGGGAGAAGTTATCTACAATGTTTAAAATAAACAAGGAAGAATATCTAGAATACACACAATTCCTATAAACCAACAAGACATGAAATCAAGTAGAAAAAAGTAGGCAAAGGATATATAAATAGCTATTGGGAGAAGGTATTTGCAATGTTTAAAACTAACAGAGGATTAATGTCTAGAATAAACAAAGGATTCCTATAAATCAATGACAGGAAAGCAATTAGAAAAATAGACAAAGGATATAGATACCTTAGTTTCACATACTAAGTAGTCTATACAATTTCATATACAAAAAAGCACATAAAAAAAGGGCTCAAAAAAAATTTTTTTAAAAGGGCTCAAATTTAATTTATAATCAGAGAAATGCAAATCAAAACAACCAAGAGCTTTGGGGTAGGTGAAATGGGTAAAGGGGATCAAGAGTAAAGGGGATCAAAAACAAATTCCAGTTTTAAAATGAATTAAGTCATGGGGATATAATGTACAGCATAAGGACAATAGTCAATATTGTATTAACTTTATATGGTGACAGGATAACTAGACTTATGATCATCGTGCGATGCATACAAATGCTGGATCATGATGCTGTAACCTGAAACCAATATAATATTGTATGTCAATTATACCACAATAAAAAACAAACAAACAAAAAATCAAGAGCTGCCACTTTCCATCCATCAAACTGGCAAAAATTAGGAAGATGTATAACGCCAAAGACTGGTGATGATGTGGATGAGTTCTTGTGCACTGGCTATAGGAATGTGAATACTACAATCATTCTGAAAAGCAATCTGGCAATATTTAGCAAAATTCAACATGCCTGTAGATAGATAGCTCAAGGGAATATTCACATCAATTTACAAATTTGCTTATTTTAGCATTTTTTATGGTAATAGAGAGGTGAAGGTAATCTAGGTTTCTATCGTGACTAAATGAGTAAAACAGCATTTATATGCCTAGATTCTGGAGCTAGACTGCCTGAGTTGAAATTCAGCCTACACCAATTACTAGTTCTGACTTTGAAGAACGGAAGTAGAAAATTTGAGTAACCTCTGTCTCTTGCTCATCTGTGAAATGAGAATAGTAACATCTACCTTGTATGGTGGTTGAGAGAAGTACCTAAGTTAAAATATTTAAAGTACCTGCCACAGAGTTAAGCACTATTTAAGTGTTAACATTACTGTTAATATGAGAGTATATGCGAGTTGGAAGTTATGAGTTAGGTTCATATATAGCAATAAGGGCATTCACAAAAGCAATGTTCATTTTAAAAAGGAACATTTATAGCACAATATCACCTATGTGAATTGAACATATTCACATAACTCTACATGTTTTACAAGACGGGCACCAAAGACATACATTGAACATATCAGAATGGGCGCTTATAGGATAGAGGGAATGAGAATAGAGTTTAGGAATAAAGGGGAGGAGTACAAAACAAGAAAAGACTTTGCTGGAGTCATTATACCGATACACTGTGAAAGAAACAAGATTTACCAACTTACGCAATCTTCAACTGATGGGGGGAAAGCTATCTCGACAACATTCAGGGGAAAGCCAAGAAAAGGATCTTAGAGCCAGAGAAATGATGAGCTAGTTAACCAATTTGGCAAACACCCCATCTTAGAACTTATCATTAGATGAGATACCATCTTTACTGTTTAAGGCAGCTTTGGATAGGCTTTCTATTACTTGTAGTTCAAAGCATCCTAACAGTGGCAAACTGAGGTCCAAAGAGAAGTATGATTTGTCCAAATGCAGCTCAACTGGGGGCGTTATCTAAGTGGAGGTTCCAGAAGAAAATGAAAGTTTTGAGTAACCTATTTTTTATTTTAGCAAGCCAAACTCTCTCCAGTATATGAAAACTCTTTAAGTATTAAAAGCCAATATATATCCCACTAAGAACTGTCACTTAAAAAAAAAATCTATTGAAAGTCAAATGATAAATGAGAAAAATTCTATAAAATCTCCTTACAAATTAATAAAAATAAACAATGAAGGGAATTTACGTAAGAGAAAAATGTCCAATAAACATAAAAAATTTAAACCTCACTGATGAATACTTTAAAAAGAAAATTAACACTAGTTATCATTTATCATCAAATGGGAAAAACAAGATTTCAGGGTCACACTCGGTTCTGGCAAGTGTTGGAAATCTCAACTACAGCTGGTAGGAGAGAAAATCAGGACATTTCTGGAAGGCATTTGACAATGCATGGCAGAAGTCTTAAAATAGCTCAGATTCTTTGACTCAGTAGTTCCTTGGAATTTATCCTAAAAAATAGGCATAGATATCAATGAAGATTTAATTAAAAGCACTAACACTGCAGGATTGTTTATAAAAACAAACAATTGGGATCAAACTAATAATCCCAAAGTAGGAAAATCAATTAAATTATAGAAAATCCATACGATGTTTTACAAATAGTAATTATAATTCTCAATAAATACTGGCTCTGCTAATTAGTAGCTGTATAGCCCAGGAACAGCTAATTAATCTCTGCACTTCAGTTTCCCTGTTAACAAAATGGGCCAGTTGTGAGGATTAAATGAACACACCAAAGGCACTCAGGATAGCACTGATACATATAAGAACTCAAAAAATGAGTCTTCTGTTTTTATAGGACACAGTAGCCTAATGTCCTAGAAAGATGTTAATAATAAACAAGAGGTTACAAACCAATATATACAGAATATTTTTATATCATATATATAAATTTACAAAAATAAATACTAGAAGGATTATATACCAAAATAGAAATAGTACATCTCTTTGAATAATAAGAGTACAGGTTATTTTTATTTGTCTATATTTTAAAATTTTTCAACAAATGCTACTTTTATGAAAAGTAAAAACTATCACCTCTATCAAAATTAAAACTGAAAACTCACTTTTTTGCTCCGATTTGTATGATTCCATCCCAAATTAGCAGGGTAATGGGGTAGAGTCAGAAATACAGACATTTCTTTTCATAACCTTTATTACCACACAATATGAGCTCACAGTCTTATTTTACAAATCTTATGCATAAATTGCAAAATGATTAAGAGATTTTTCTTTCCAGAAGCTAATTTATACCCATTTCTTTCTTTATGCAGAAGGATTATGCAGATTCTCCACGTTTTCTTGTGCCTTAATTTAGAAAAGCTGATACAAAAATAAACTTGCCACATGAGGAAAACAATGAAAAGAACCAATTAAGTTTTCACTGTCCTCCTTCTTGGGAGAAGACTGCTTGGCCAGTGGTGGTGAAATGGGGCATTTACAACGTCTGCTTTTTTGTAACAGATGATAGGCCCAAACTGTGGACAGACTGTCTTAGTCACATGAGCCTTTTGGGGTCTATTTTCTCTAGGTGAACCAGAGGTTTCAGCTGCTCCGCAAAGTTCCTCATGTCATCAGATACCATGTCCTGCCCAGCTGGTGCAACAACACTTAATTCCACAAGAAAGGAGAGTGACAAGGCCTCAGTGCTGTCTGTGTTCCCTGGCACAAGGATGCGGAAGATCTTGTACACCATAATCTTCATGATGCCCTTACGGAACAAGTGTCCTTTGGCAACAAACTCATGGTCCATGCGGAAGCCCATTTCCATCAGGAAGTCAGTGAGGTTCTCAGATGTTGCAATGTCCACGCAGTTTCGCACCAAAGCATGGCGGTTCTTGTCTCCCATTTCAGGCTGTCCTAGGTAGCGCAGATGCCAGGGTGCCCCTGCCCTATCCATAGAGCGCCGGGCCCTTAGAACAAATGGACTGGCTTGCTGACCCTTAAGGAGGAATACCATCTCATGGTCAAGGAAAGTCTCAGGCTCCATGTTGTCACACAAACCACGAAGGCGGTGGATGAGGCTTTCCAAACTGTGATCTAAAACACTTCCTGAAGAAAGAAAAAGCACTGTTGAATTCCACCTTTCATTCTGGGTAATGGAATTAGCAAAAGATTGAAAAAAAAAGAAAAGAAAAAAACTTAAGTGAAAAATCCAGACTACAGACTCACACAACCGTTCACTCAACTTCTCCACTTGGAAGCCTCACAGACATCTTCATCTCTATGTGTTCCATTAAATCAACCTGTTGATATTTTTCCTTTTTTCTCTATACAACTGATAATGACACTCCTCTGCTCAGAACCTACCAGTGGCTTCCCATGTCATTCAGAACAAATCCCAAAGTCTTTAACATTGTCTATAAGGCCCTATATGTTGTGGTCTCTGCTACCCATCCAATATTATTTCCTTCCACTATCCTCCCTTATATCATGCTCTCCAGCCACAGTGATCTTCCTGCTTTTTCCTGAAAATGTCAAATATTTGACAAAGTACCCCTTCCCTCAATCCCTATGCTTCTCTCAGATATCTGCATATCTCAACCAGTCACTTTCTTCAGATGTTTGCTCAAGTGTCACTTTATCAGAGAGGTCTTTCTGATCACCCTAAAGAAAATAGTATATCATCCTCCAACCTCTCCTCTTCCCTGTTTTATTTTTCTTTAGCATTATCACCTCTATATTTTAGTCAATCTTCAATATATTAATTATGTATTGAATTTTAGTCATCTTTCTTCCTCCATTGCTGACATTCCAATGGTAGGAACATATTCAAATATTTATTGAATAAATCTGTTAAAGTAAATAAGAGTATATTATTTAACAATGGGAAATACTGATAGCGGGACTCACTTGACTAAATTTTTGGAAATAGGTAATGTTGAAAGAAAAGCAACAGATCAGGTCCCAGCAATCATAGGACAGATCATAGGAGCAAGGAACAAGTCCTACGTTCAATGTATTGTATCCTATATTCAGGACAGTGTCAAAAATGTGTCTGTTCACATTTGATGAGTTTTATGAGTTGGTTCACTCAGCATATACTTATTGAATGCTGTGGCAGGCATTATGCTAAGAAGAGGCCCTGACCTCACAGAGACTACAGTTTAGTGGGGGAAGCAAAAAATAAGTAAACAAATAGACATACAAGGAAATCAAAGGCAGATGGGATAGACAGCAACTGATGGGGGTGAAGAAGAGACCTCTCAAAGGGGTTAGAGTAGTCAAGAAAAGATCTCTCTAATGGAATGACAACTGAGCTGAGACCGGAAGGATGAAAATGAGATGATTATTTGAAGAGCCAGAAAAAGTACTGGGGTTAAAGGGATCGTTAAATGCAAAAGCGCGGAAGCAGGAAAGGGCCTGGGGAATTCAAGGAGTATGGCTGAAGTGTAGTGAGCAAGACAGAAGAGAATGAAATGAGGATTTGGCATAGGACAAAGCACGTAGGCCTTATATACAAACATAAAGAAAAGAGAAACTAATATAGTGACCTTGTATTTTATTCTAAAGTCATTGGGCAGCTATTAGCTCCATATTTTATTCTCCACACGATAGGAAAAGACATAAACAGATTTACATTTTAAAAAGATCATTCCAGAGAAACTGGTATAGACTCTTCAATAAGACATGGTCATGGGAAAAAAAAAGTGGGGGTGAGGGTAGACTGGTCCAAATTAAAAGAGACTTAAGAGACACAATTATCAAATATAATCCATGAAACTTGCTTGATTGTATACTGGTTACAAAACACATTTTTGGGATAATTGAGGGGAAACTTTTGAATATGGACTAGGTAGTAGATGATATTAATATAGAATTTTTAAAAACAATAATGATGGTATTGGGGTTGTGAAGGAAAATATCCTTTTTTCAGCGATGTGTACTGAAGTGCACAGGGGTAAAATGTTATGAGATCTAAAATTTTCTTTAAAAATGATAAAAGAAAAAAGAAGCAGCAAATATGGCAAAATGATAGAAACTGGAATCTAAATGATAGAAATGGAGTGTCCACTATATTAGTCTCTATTTTCTTTATGTCTGAATTTTTTAATAATAAAACAATTTTTTAAAAAGATTACTAGCTATTGTGTGAGAAGAGACATGATCAAAAGTGGAAGCAATGTATTAAGTATGAGGCTGCTAAAGTAGTTCAGTTAAGGGATTCAGGTGGAGAAAAGACATATTTAAAATATATAATTGGTAAGTAAAATGACTAGGTCTTAGAAATGGACTAGATATGGGGTAAAGTAAAAAATGGAGATTGACTCCTGAATGCTTGGCTTTAGCAACTGGTGAATGAAAATGGCACTAACTGAAATGAGAAATGACTAAAGGAGGGAGCAGCTTGAGGAATAAAAGTGAATAATCCTATTTTGTTCACATGAAGATACTATGAATGATCTGAATTGAAGCCTAAACTCTTTCACTAAACATTATATGACCTCCTGAAAATTGTTACCCTTTCTGGGTCTTGAGTTTTCTCACCTGGGAAAGTTATTTTACTTGTGCTTCCTGATCTATAAGATGGAGCTAATAACAGTATCATAGAATTACCGTATGCTCTAGTAATCTCACTTCTGGATATATATCCAGAAGAATTCAAAGCAGGATCTGAAGAGATATTTGCATATCCATATTGACTGCAGCATTATTCACAATAACCAAGAGGTAAAAGCAAACCAAATGTCCACTGACAGATGAAAAGATACAGAAATGTGGTGTGTGTGTGTATATATATATAATAGAACATTATTCAGCCTTAAAAAGGGGATCTTGTTGTGTGCTACAATATGGATGAACCCTGAGTACATTATGCTAAGTGAAATAAGCCAGTCATAAAAAGACAAAAGTTATATGATTCCACTCATATGAAGTATCTAAAGTAGTCGAAATCAGAATGTAGTTGCCAAAGGCAGAGGCAGGAGAAAGGAGAATTAGTTTTTAATGGGTGTAGCACTTCAGTTTTGCAAAACGAAAAAGTTCTAGAGATCGGCTATACAACGATGTGAATATACATAACATTACTGAACTGTACACTTAAAAATGTTTAAGATGGTAAAATTTAATGTTATGTGTTTGTGACCATAATTAAAAGTAAAAGTAAAAATTTAACTTGTTGTCTATTGGGTGCCAGAAGTTATACTGGCTGCCTTTGTATAACAGCCTCTCAGCTCCACAGACCAATAGAAAAAAGAGGAAAACAGGTAATCCAAGCTCCGTGGTTCACTTACCCTGCAGCAGGTACTCCATCATGTTTATGGTGCCCCCGGTGACAGGCATCATGGTGACAGGAGGTGCCTCCATGGCGTCTAATTAAGTTGAAGAACTTAACAGACTGGATTCGGGGTCCCCAAATCAAGCACAGGATACACCTGGAGAAGAATTACACTTAATATATCAGAAGATAGAGGCACCAGATCTGCTTGTGTCCTTGGCCTTGACCTCAAGATTCATTGGTCCATTCAATATTTTTTGACTAACTGCTATAGGCTAGTTTCAGAAACTAATGATACAGAAATACACAAAGGAGACCTCATCATGGAATTACAACATTATCTTCTAGTTTTAAGGTCTGAAACCTCTAAAAGTTTTCTGTTCAATCTTAAGGAAGTCATCAAATCTCTCACCCTGGGACTCAACGTCTTTCTTATAAAATGGAGTCAACGATATTTAACCCCCAAGGCTTTCTGACTCAGGTAACATAATAGCCATGCAATAACACTCAGAACTGAGTGGTGACTTAAGAAACTTGTCTACCCTTCAATTTCTAGATAAGGATATTGAGAAGTGATGAGGACCCCAAGGACACACAGCAAGTCGGTGGCAGAGCCTGTATCGGACTAAATTCTAGGCGTTTCGCTTTTCTGAAAAAAAGTGTTTTAAAGTGAGCCAGGAAAAGCGTGAAGGTAAGATGATGGTTTAGGTCCTCCTAAACCGGCAGCGAGAACACGTGCCCACTTACACTAAAAACACACCTCCGCGCGCGCCCTAACTTCTTCTCGCAAAGCGGAGAATTTGGTCCACTCACGCACCTCGGAGCTTTTGAGCAGCAATTAGCCCCCAGCCCTAAAGTTAAATCACCCAGAGCAGTGTAACACTTCTACCTCTTCTTGCTTCCGGCAAGAAGCCTACGTCACCAACGCTCCGCAACGTAAGGATGCCGAGAGGGCTTAAAAATAGCTCTTTCTCTGACAAGCAGAAACGCATGCGCGAGATGCGGTACCGCTGTTTGGAAGATGGCGGCTTCCTTTGAAGCGCTCTTCTGAAAGTTACAGGAGGTGGGGGCCCTTGACATCAAAGACTGTCCTTCAGGAAAATATTGTTTTTTCAAATGCGACCACCTGAAGATATTTTTGTCTAGGAAATTTGTCAGTTGGAACTGACAGGGGAGGAGAGAGCCCGGGGAAAAGAGCTGCACGGAAAAAAAAGAGGAGAGATCTATAAAAAACTTCTTTTTATTAGGTACCCGATTTGAAAAGGAAAGTCACCCTTTACTGTTTAGCATAATGTTCTGAACAAGGAGTTCAGCAATACGCTTAATATTTGTTTACTGTGTATATTTTACTTAAATTTAAAAATATAAGGAGATAAGTAAGTTCAATGAGTATTTATTGAACCCTGCTTATGTGTCAGGTGTGTAAGGTGCTGACAAAGTGGGGACTAAGTTAAGTGAATGAGGCACTCGCCTGGAACAAAAATTTTAAAAAGGGACAGAAAAACTCAGTAAGATAAATGATATTTTAATGCAATGATTTACAAATTTACAAAAAAATTCATAAGCAGAATATCAAAAAAATTTTAAATAATTCACTTTTCAGTTATAGTTGGCATACAATATTATATTAGTTCTAGGTGTATAACAGCAATTAGACATTTTTATCAGTTATGAAGTGATCCCGCTGATAAAGCTAGTACTGTCTGACACCATACATAGTTATTATTATAATATTGAGTATATTCCTTATGCTATACTTTATATCCCTATGCCTATTTTATAACTGCTTTTTGCTTTTTAATCTCTTCCTTTTTTTCATTCACCGTCCCAAACCTCCTCCCATCTGGCAACCCTCAAAATGTTCTCTGTGCATGTATGAGTTTGTTTCTGTTTTGTTTATTTTGTTCTTTAGATTCCACATGTAAGCGAAGTCATGGCATTTATCCGTCTCTGTCGGACTTACTCCACTCGGCACAATACCCTCGTGGTCCATCCATGTTGTTGCAGGTGGCAAGATTTCATTCTTTTTGTATGGCTGAGTAATAGTCCATTGTATATATGTATTGCCTCTTCATTAAAATGACAAAATTTTTAAATTTGATCTTCACAGCAGCCCTAGGACCCAAGTACAATTATTACTGTAATTTTAAAGATGGGAAAACTTAGGCAACAAGAAGTTAAATAACATGCAAGCGAGTGGAAAGGCAGGGGGATACAAATCTAAACTGCTGACTTCAGAACCCACACTCTTAATTACTAAACAGAACTGCCACTTATAACTCTAGTTCCTTGCTGTAACATATACTACTTCCCATTCATTTTTCTTTTTATTTAACATTTCTTTAAAGTCTGTTGTGTTCTAGACATTCTGTTAGCTGTTTACTTTATCTGTGCTCTCGAGTTTCTGGACGAGTTGTGGCAATCAGAATTAAACAGGCAGTACCATGTGATTCAATTCAATAGGGTGATGGGACATAAATAGCTCAACTGCTTTGGAAGCAATCAGGACACTTGATCCTTCTTAGGGGTATCAGAGAAGGATTCCTGGAAAAGTAATTAATGCCCAAATTAACTTGAAGGAACAATAGGTGTCAGCCAGATAAAGAAGGGAGGAAAGAGAATTCAAGATAATGGGAACAACACGTGCAAAAGGGCACTAAGTTAAATAGAATTATGATATAGAATCTGAGGCTAGGAGTGGTAAGAAATGAGTCTGGAGAAGGAGTCAGGTGCAGATCCTGGAGGACTTTGCATGTCAGACCAAAGCACTGATGAACTTTAAAAAGATCACTCTGGCTGCAGTGTGGAGAAAAGCCTGGGAAAGGAGGGCGTGGAGAAAGACCAGATAGGAGCTTTGGCACAACTTCAGCTGAGAGGTAATTGCAGAAGAAAAGATAGATTTTAAAAATATAATAGAAAATGATCTGATGAGTAACTAGAGGTAAAGACAGGGAGGAGTCACAAATGTTTCTACCTTGGGTGGCTATGGTAGTGCTTTTTTTTTTTTTTTTAGCTAAGAAACAAAGCATTGTGGGTGAGGTGGGAAAGATGAGTTCATATGTAGATACACTGAGCATGAGGTGCTTATGGAACACCCAAGTGACAGTGCACAGCCAGAGTTCAGGTGGGAGAGAGCTGGGCTAGAGGTAGAGATTTCAGAGTAAGGGCTTCAAAGAAGTAGCTGAAGGTATGAGAATAAATGAGATCACCCTGAAAGATGTGTGCAGAATAGGAAGAGAAGATGGCTAAGAACTGGACCTTGCATAGGACTCTGACATTTATTGGGGCTGCACATACCCCAGAGCTTAGGATGTGCCTCTTGATCAGCCTGGTGGTTCACATTATTGGGCAGAGTGACAAGCTCTCAGTGCTGTAATGATTGGAGGAGGTCGTTAAATTCCTTGGCCTCTCCTTTTCTATATAGACACTAACTTCAGAATGTAAAGTTCAGTGAATCATGAGTCCTTTGAGGTACTACAGTATTTACTCAAATTTTAGCTGGCATTGTGAGGTAGGGTTAAGCTAAAAAAAAAGATGGACAGAAATGAATGAACAATGTGGTAAAATTTGAGTAAGGACTAGGAGTTTCAGGGATGAGTTTTTCTGATAAGGATGTGAGGTCCGTAGCTTAGAATGGGGCTCACTTCTGTCCTCTGCCACTGCCCAGCTGTGCAACCTTGGGCAATTCACTTCCCTGCTCTGAGCCTCAGCTTCCTTCTTTTTGTAAAATAGAGATAAAAAACAAAACGTTCTAAGGTGGAGTTTGCAAAAATAAAATGAGACGTTTATGAAAAAGCATAGTAACTGGCTTATTTAAGTAACGAGTGGTAACTATTATTATTATTATATTTTATATCTCTCATTTGAGCAAGTACATTATGTCTTATTGAATATATTTTGTGCATGTCTCATTTCCCTGGATATAAACAACTTGAAAGGAGGAAATCATGTATTTTCTTTATTTACATATGTCTTAGCTTGGGCTCTTACAACAAAATGCCATAAAGTGGGTAGCTTTTAAATAGCAAATTTATTTTTCACAGTTCTAGAGGCCAGAAGTCTGAGATTAGGGTGACAGCATGGTCAGGTTCTAGTGACAGCCCTCTTCTGCATTGCAGATTGCCGACTTCTTGTGTCCTCACATGGTGAAGAGCAAAGCAAAGCAAACTCAGGACTTTTATAAGAGCACTAATCCCATTAGTGAGGGCACGTCCCTCATGACCTTATTTAATCCTATTCACCTCCTATAGGCCCCACCTCCTCATACTATCACATTGGGGAGCAGGGTTTCAACATATGAATTTGGGGGGAGGAGGGAACACAAACATTCAGTCCACAGCAGTGTGCTTTACATGTAGTAGGTTGTCAAAATTTTGGTGAACACATCACAATAGCTACCAATTATTGAACAGGTGCTACAAACCAGCAACTTTACACCATATGTGTATAAATATGCCAAATACTGCTAAAAGGAAGTTATTACCATCTCCACTTGACAGAGGAGAAAGAAGTTCAGAGAAGTGACTTAACTAAAGCCAAATGGCCACCAAATGGCAGAACTCAAATTCAAATTCAGTTCTTTCTGATATCACGCCTCTTTCCTGTGCTTTCTTCTGAATTCATGGGCTCTTTCTCCACAGCGAATTTCCCCATCATTACAATTAATGGCAGCAAAGGAGGAGAAAAGTTCATATGTTAATGATTCCCAGCCAATCACTAGACAGGGCTCTCAGAGTAGGACCAGTTCTTGGCCAGTCTTCATCAGGGCAGCTGACAGTCAATATGGATTACAAGACACCCCTTACTTATAGACAATTCCTTTTTCAGCTTTCTGGAATGATCTTATTGGAAATAAGATAGCTCTACCCTCCTATTATATGCAATGCTAGACTCTCAACCTTAGAGTACCAAACTAATATTTCCCTAGGGATGAGCTGACATTTATTGGCTACTTCCTATATGCATAGCCCCATGAGAAAGGTGGAACCGTTGCTTCTCAACCTAATTATCTCCAGTATCCTTATCAGTTCATGTTGTTCCTCCACTCAGTAAAGCCGGAGTCCTCATTATGCCTATGTGATCTGCCCCCCATCACCTGTTTCCTCTTTGACCATATTCCAACCATCCCCATCTGTGCCTGCCCACTCCCTATCCACTCAGCTCTAGCTATGCTGTTTTCATTGCTCCTACTTGAACATGTCACGAGTGCTTTTAAGTATTTTGTAATTGTTGTATAGTCTGCCTGGAACTCCTCCTTTTCCACTGAACTGCAGGATTCACTCCCTTGCTTCCTTCTGGTCTCTGCTCAACTCTTTATTAGAGAGGCCTTCCCTGACCACCTATTTCAAATTGCAATCCACTATCTGCCCTGTCCCCGACCCTCTTACCTTGCTGTATTTTTCTTCACAGCACATTTGATTAGGTGACACACTGCCTACTTACTGATTTATCTCTCCCTTCACCACCATCATAAGCTCCATGAAAGCAGGGGCTTTGTCTTATTCACTGTAATATCCCTAGCACCTGGAATGATACCTGACAGTGTAGGCACTTGATAAATACTGTTTTTGTTGAATCATTGGTAGAGAGCAGAGGTTAGCAGAGGGGTTATTAAATTATTTTGTTGGTCTCTTATATTTAGTTAGCACTGGCTTCAAGGGAGGAATCTAAGTCCTTAAATTCCAGGGACACTGCAGCTTTAAGTATGTGCTATTGAATATGGCAGCCACAAGCCATATGTAGTTATTAACCATTTGAAATGGATTAGTTTGAATTAAGATATGCTATAAGATACATGCTGGATTTTGAAGACTTACTATGAAAAAAAGGAATGTGAAATATCCTAATAATTTTTTACATTGATTACATGTTGAAATGAATTTCGGATATTTGAGGTTTAATAAAATACCTTTATAATTTAATTTCACCTGTTTCTTATTACCCTTTTTAATGTGGCTACTAAAATATTTAAAATTATATATGCGGTTAACATTATATTTCTATTGGACAGCACTGCTGTGCATTTAAAGCCAGATAGATCTAGGTTTGAATCCTAGCCACTGCTTATATGGCCCTAGGCAAGTTATTTAACTTCTTGGGCCTTTCATTCAGTATCTGGCACATACTGAATGTTGTAGATATACAATGAATCAGAGTTATTATTAGGAGAATGGTTTAGGAACTGAGGAATGTTTAATTTGGAAAAGACTTGAGAAGGGTGTGACATACATCTATCTTCAAGTATGTAAAATTACGACAAAGCCAACAAGGAGAGAGTGGAGAGAAAGAGGGGAGTATCTTACATGTAGTGAGCATCGGGTGCCAGATATTTTATACATCTTTGTCTTATTTAAATTTCACAAGGATAGGTACTTTAACCCACTTAACAAATGAGGGAACAGAAGTTAAGTTACTTGCTAATAACTGGTAGCATCAGGATTAAAACCCTCATCTGTCTGCCTCCAGAGAATTTGCTTACTGTCCTAAGCCACTCCACCTCCTAAGAAAAATTTGACTTATTTTGTATAGTTCCAGAGGACAGGACTAGAAATGTTGGGTGGAAATTACAGGGATACAGATTGCAGCTTCATATAAGGAACAACTGATCAGAGTGATGGTGTCCAGTAATGGAAAGGACTGCTTGGTTGAGAAGTAAACTTCCTTCCATTGGAAATATTGAAGCAGAGATTATGGTAGAAAGAATTCTTGCCTGCAGTGGGAGACTGAACTATTACATTGCCTCGATTCTTAGGCACTAGCCACTCTAAGTCACAGCATTTCCTTAATAACAAAGTTTCAGGCAATTGAGAAACACCTCCATATACATGTATGTATGTATTATAAGACAAAGCGTAATAAACATGGATACAAAGTACACTTTAGAGCTGAAAAAAATATAGTAGTTGAAACTTATGATTTCATAATTCATAGAGACACCTAGTTTTAGTAATTCTTCACCTTTGTACTTTTTTCCTATTATAAAAATGACAGCATCATTATTAATAGTAACCACCAAGAGCAAACATCCAATGACAAATAATAAATGATACAATATTTTCTCTTAAGGAGTTTGGTTTGCTGAGAGACAGGTAAGAAAGACATCCCTATTTATTTTGTGCCTAGTATTCTTCACTGGCTGCTGACTCAAGTGTTCATCTCCCTACCCCACCCCATATGACAGGCAGCATCAGCCATTTCATCCTCTTAATCTCAAGGTGGGGACCTAAGAAAGTCTATTGCAGACAGATAATTGACCTATTTACTTGCTCCTTTTTACTTAGCCCAGCCAACCCAACCCCAGCCTCTGGTTGACCAGGTGTTGAGGTGCCTCGAGGGGATAGCTATAATAGTTAATATATTACACATATCTATAAAAGATTAACGATTAGCTGTGTTTTAGCTGAACTGTAACTGTCTGTTTGGGTTTTTCCCCTCCCAGGTCTGTCTGGGGAAGTCAGTGTTGTTTTCTGTCTGAGGATAATTAACCCACTGGGTTTCAAATTTCCTAGATGGAGGCCCTTTGACAGCTCCCCTTCAGTGCATGCTTACTGAGTACTCTCCCAGGCTCTGGGGTAAGCACATTCTGTGAATCTGGATCACTCATTTACTCCTCATACCAGCCTTCTGAAGCAGGTGCTGTTCTTCCAGTCTCACAGCTGCAAGAACTACGAGTCTGTCATGTGGTATCTTTGGAAATAAGAGGGTTTGTTTCTGATCTCCTTCATCATTATTAACCCCTTCCTTGGGCCAGAGGGTCATATGCCATCATCTACACTATCAACTCAAACATTTCCTGGGGAGAACCTTTGTATAGTCCAGAGGAGATGAAGGTGACCAAGGAGACTCTGTGGAGAAACAGAAGGGCATGAGTTAACACACTAGTGCTTAGGATTTAAGATGGGCCATGGAATCAGACTGCTTAAGTTAAAATTCTCTCACTGTCTAGCCATGTAAACTTGGGTGAGTTACTTTGCCTCTGTGAACCTCACATCCTCATCTCTCCAATGGAGAGAATGCTAGTACTTCCCTCTAAGGTTATTATGAGAGTTAACTGATACACTTGGCACATAGCAAGTATCAGTAAAAATTTTTAACTATTTCCAATATTATTGTGGCAACTAGACTCTATTAAACATTGGTTAAAAACGAACAAACAAACATGGATCACATCTAGATTCAGCTACATACTGGTGTGTGGCCTTGAGCTAGTCACTAAATTTCTCTGATTCTGTTTCTTAATCTGTAAAACAGGGAGATTTTCTACTTGACAGAATTGCTGTGAAGAGTGTAGATGATATATACAATGTGTTTAGCATGTAATAGCTGTTTCAGACACTGCCTTCAAATAGCTTGGTTGAAGAGGCAGGACATAAATGTTGAAAAGAGGACTAATGAAAAGAAAATTTTAAGGAGAATTGATATATCTCTATATAAACATAGCAAAGCAATGCTATAAGAATAAGTAAGACAGCCTAAATCCCTCCTCTGACAAAGCCTACATTTTAGTAATAAAATATTATATAGCATTGAAATAGTTACAAAAGAAATAATGTGAAAAATACTTATGATGTCAACTAAAAAAGCCAGTTACAAAGTCATATGTACAATACGATTTTAGCTATATGTAGTTTCCAAAACATCTGTGCACAGAGGTGAAAAAACAAAAACACTATGATGCTAACAATAAATGTCTTTGTTTGGTTAATGAGACCAGAGATTATTTTCCCTCTACCTATCTCTATTTTACAAAATTTCTATGAGCATGTTACTTAAAAAACAAACAAACAAACTTAAAACAAAGCAAATGTCCATCAATAGATAAATAGTGATAGATTCATATAATGGAATACTATAAAAAATAAAAAAGAACTACTGATATAGGCAACAAGATAATTGAATCTAAAAAACATTCTAAGTAAAAGAAGCTGGACACAAAGAATATATATAATTCATGATTTCATTTATAGGACATTCTAGAACAGACAAAACTAATCTATAGTGGAAGCATTTAGATCTCCACTTGCCTGAAGTAAAGAATGAGAAGGAATGATTGCAAAGGGACATAAGGGATGTTTGGGGAAAATGAAAATATTCTATATCTTGATTGTGGTGGTCACTCAAATATGTATATTTGTCAAAACTCATCAAGCTATACATTTAAATTGTATTTTAATTTTAATTGTATGTAAATAAAGTTGATTGAAATAATGAAAAAAATTATAATTTTTTCTGGTTACAAGATCAGTACATGCTCATTATAAGAAATTCTAATTTTTTAGAAAAAAATTCTAACATTTAGTAAAAAATTACTTTCTTCACTTTGAAAAATGGCAAGTCACTGCAACTCTAAGCACAGGGTTTGGCACACAGTAAATACTGGTAAATTAAAAAACAGAATAAGAGAGAGAATTAACCCCATCAGAAAGGAGAGAAGAGTGAATGGAACAGAACACCCAGTCAAATATGTAAATCTAGGAAAAGCCCTGCTGGAAGATGAGTCTGTCAGGGTTGATAGGACAGATGCGTGACCTCTGTGAAACCCCAACTGGGGAAGAAGTGAGAATGGAGGTCAGAATGGGGGAACTGATAAGGAATTGTGTTTGACTGGCTTTTCCACTTGTTCCTAGGGTTCTCTCTCCCCATTTAAAAGAGTGAGAATGTAACTGTGATAAAAATCATAACAGCAGAGAAACACTGAGAATAAATAAAAGAGGAAATGGGCCTGGGGGTCTTCGGTAATGACCAAGTCGACCAGGGAGTTAATTCCCAACATTGCTGTCTTTCCTGCTTGGCCAAAGTATTGTTAACTGATCCCACTCCTTAGTCCTTGTGAATAGAATTCTATCAGTAGGCAATTATGTATCAAGAACCCATAGAAAGCCCTATCCTGGCATTATTTGCAGATGCAATAATGATTGAAGACTCAGAACCCAACTCCCACTACAGTGGGGAAAAGCGAACTAATAATAACTCTTAATAGTTCACATATGCACAGCAATTCTTCAGTTCACCAAGTACTTTTCATTCATTTCAGTTCATTCTCCCACCATCAGAAGTAAGAGATATGAGGAGGGGCAATGCGGCAAAGGACAAAGAGGCAGACGTTCCCCACCTAGGCTGAAATGCCAACTCCATCTCCTATAAGCCAGATAACCTCAAGCAGTGACATCCTCTCCTATGGCCATTATGAAGATAAAAGGAACTGCATATGACACACCTAGCACAGTGGTATGTACTGCGACGGGATTGCTGGTATTATGGTCATCCCAATTTTACAGATGAGGACATGAGTCAATTGAAGTCATGAAAAAATTATAAGCAAGAGCTGAGACTTTCTGAGATATCTCCAAGTTAGAAGAATTCTTCATCACTGTTGTCTGCTCTTCCCCAAGAAGAGGCAAGAGTGGGCTGTACAGGGAATAGAGACCATGCCCAAGGGGTGATGTAGGGAAAGACCTTCTGACATGAAATCATAGATCATAGACTTAAAAGTGAGCTTTCAGACTCATTAGCCCACAGAATGGATGAGGAAACCAAGGTCCAAGTAGCAGAAGGGACTTAAATAACTCAGCATAGAACAAGGAATAGTGGCCAGACTTTTGCTATTTCCTCTGAACCCAAGCTCTTTAGCCACACAGACTTGGGGTCGATTCTTGACCGTGAACTAGCTAGTTATGTGATCTATCTCTGATGTTCAGTATCCGCATTTGTAAAATGAATTAATAGCATCTACCTTACTGATTTGCTATAAATATTAAATTATATAGTGCATGTAGAATATACAATAATTTAAACATGCATACATTTCCCACTTTACAGATGAGGAACTGAGGTTTGTTGAAACTTCCCTTGGTTCAGGATTATACTTAAGGTCAACAACAGAGCCTAGAAGAAACTGAAGAAACCTCTGGGTGAGAATTGGGTGGACACAGGATGAGCTAAGCTCTCCTTGCACCTGTCAGTGGGATCCACCTTTCTATCCAGGAGTTCAAGAAGACATTAGCCACCCATAATGACCTTCCCTGCCTCTGCCACCTCAGTGCACAAACAGGTTGTGAAACAACCTGGGCAGTGACTCAGCCTGGGGGCCTGTTCTGCTGGTCAGTGCAGGCAGGCTGGGGCTGTTTGGTTGGGCTTTGAAAGGACATTGTGTCTAACAAACACATTGCTCGTCAAAGCCCTGACGGGGGTGCCAAGCACAGATTGTGAACTCTGGTCCCTGAGGCATCATAGATGACTGAACTGAGGTTCCTAAGTTGTATACAACATCTCCAGGTTGCTATTCTTGTCTAACAGCTGTCCAGGGCCAATGTCATGAAGAGGGGAATGTGTTAGAGGCTGGGGAGCTACTGTTTCTCATGAGGCAGTTTGATGTGGCCAGGGCCTGGACTTTTGGTGTCCACTTTATGCAGATCTGAGTTCAGACCCTGACTTCAGACTGCTGCTTATTGTCCTTGTGACCTTGGGCAGGTGGTTTACTCTCACTAGGTTTCAATTTCTTTATTCTATAGAATGCCCGCCTTATAAAATTGTCTTTTAGATTTAAAAGACATAAATTTCCTGGAATATAGAAAACTCTTCATAAATTGTTATTAGGATCCTGTACTGAAATACGCCCCCTTTTCCACTACAAACCGAAATTGCACCTCTTGAGCTAAGGGTATATATTGCAATGGCACTTTCCCACTTAGACAAAAGTGATGAAAAAGCAACCAGTACAACTGTCACATATACATGCCTCAGGCCAGTCGTATCATTACTATCGTACTGATTATAGGATCCATTTCCTTATATTAGAAGAGGAAGAGACATTTCTAATTAAGGGGTATGGTAGACTGAAAATTGGCCCCCCAAAATATCCAGGCCCTTGTCTCTGGAACCTGTGAATGTTACCTTATATGGTAAATGAGATTGTATGTGTGATTAAGTTAAGAATATTGAGATGGAGAGATGAGCTCTAAATGTAATCACAAGTGTCTTTATAAGAGGGAGATAGAGAAATACCTAACTACAAAAGCAGAGACTGGAGTGATGTGACCGTAAGCCAAGGAATGTGAGCAGCCACCAGAAGCTGGAAGGGCCAGGAAACGAAGTCTCCCCTGGAGCCTCCAGAAGGAACCAATTCTGCCACTTTGATTTTAGCTCCACAAGACTCATTTATCACTTCTGGCCTCCAGAACTGTATGTTTCTGTTAAAAGCTAACATTTATTGAACACTTGCCAGACAGTGTGCTATTGTTTAAGTGTCTTTCTAATTTAATTCTGGAATAATAATAATTAATAATATAATAACAACTAACTTTAGCATTTGCTACATGCCAGGCACTATTTTAAAGCATTTTACATATATTAACTCCTTTAGTTCCCCATATCAACCCAATTTTAAGATCTGAAAACTGAGGTTAAGTAACTTGCCCAAGGTCACACAGTTTGTAAGTGGTAGAACCAGGATTTCATCCCAAATCATTGGGCTTCTGAGCATAAGATCTTAATTATTCTGTTCGCCTGCAGCACACTTGCACCATGGGACTGGCCCCTAGATTGGCTGGTTGGATCTGAAGACCTTCCCATTTCTTAGTGTCAGTCTTTTGCACTGCTCAGCTGAACTTTTTGTATCTTCAAAATAGATTTCCCTTTTTAGCCTAAAGCTTGGCATGTTTCTGTTACTTACACCCAAAAAGGCCCTGATTCAGAAAAGGACAAATTCTACCCACACCAGGGCAGAGAGCAGGGGCTTCCTGAGGACTTGGTGAGTACTGAGCATGCTCTACTGACCCTGGCATCTGACCACATGCTGGAGAAAAGACAGTGCTTCAGCTTCTCCCAAGGTCAGCAGCTCAGCAGCCCTTGCTGTATGGGTTCTAATGTATAAAGGCCCAGTGAATATTTTTTTAATTAAAAATTAAAATTAATATTGTGGGGGTTTTATAAAATATATTATTATTAAATTCATTTATTATAAAATGGATATTGCAATGTGTAATATTATTATGTAATTATACATAATATTGTAAAATATTGTAATTAAAATCCTGGCCTCTGTACTCTAGAAAACAGTTTGGCAGTTTCTTAAAAGCTATACATGCAACTACCATTCAACACAGCAATTGCAAACCTGTACATTTACGCCAGAGAAATGAAGACTTACGCTAACACAAAAACCTGTACGTGAATGTTTAGAGCAGTTTTATTGGTAGTAGCTGAAACCTGGAAATAACACAGATGTACCTAAATGGGTGAATAGTTAAACTATGTTATATCTATAGAATACCACTCAGCATGGAATAGTACTCAGTGATTAAAAGGAATGACATCTGGATACACACAACAATCTGAATGAATGTCCAGAGAATTATGCCTAGTGAAAAAAGCTAATCTCAAAAATCTACACTTGGTACAATTCATTTACATTACATTCTTGAAATGACAAAATTACAGAAATGGAGATCAGATGACTATTGCCAGGGGTTAAAGGAGGGGGTGGAGGCAGGAAGGGACTGGATGTGGCTATAAAAGGATAACATGAGGAATCCTTGTGGAGATGGAAATATTCTGTATCTTGACTGCAGTCAACATTGTGATATTGCACTATAGTTTTGCAATATGTTACCACTGGGAGAAATTATGTAAAGGGCACATAGATCTCTTTGTATTATATCTTACAACTGCATATGAATTTGTAATTACACAGAAAGAAAAGGCTTAATATAAAAAGTTCTGGGCCCAGTGTTCAAATTATGCCTTAGCCATCCATTAGCTCTATGTCTTAGAGAAGGTTACTTTTCTTCTCTCCCTCAGTTTTTATTTGTCTTATAGATCTGTTGTGAGAAACAAATGATATAATGCATATAAAATGCTAAGTATGGTACTTGGTACATTGTAAGGGCTTACTAACTACTAGTATGATTATAGAAAAATTAGAAAATATAAATATTCAAAATGAAGAAAATGTTTTAAACAACTGTAATTCTACCACTCTTAACACTTGTATCGATTTCTATGATTTTAGCTGCAAGTGAAATAAAAAAAACAACCATAAAGAGGTACCACTTCAAATGCATCAGAATTGCTATATCAAAAAAAATGGAAAATAACGAGGATGTGGAGAAATTTAAAACCTCATATATTGATGGTGGGGCTGCAATATGATTCAGCCTCTGTGGAAAACAATTTGGCAGTTCTTTAAAAAAGTTAAACAGAATTACCATATGGCTCTGAAATTCCACTATTAGATATATACTCAGAATAATTGAAAACAAATACATATACACATATGTTCATAGCATTATTCACAATAGCCAGAAGATGGAAACAGCCCAAATGTCCCTCAATGGATGACTGGATAAACAAATTCTGTGTATACATACAATAAAATATTATTCAGCTGTGAAAAGGAATGATGTATAGATATATGCTACAACATGGATAAACCTCAAAAAACATTAGGCTAAGTGAAAGAAGCCAGACACAAAAGACCATATATTATATGATTCTATTTACATGAACACTCAGAATAGATAACTCTACAAAGACAGAACACAGATTCTTGGTTCCCAGGGGCCGGGGGAAAGGAGGATGGGAGAGATTGCTTAATGGGTAATGGGTTTTACTCTGGAGTGATGGAAATATTTAGGAATTAGAGTGGTGGTTGTACAACATTGTGAATGTATACATGCCACTGAACTATGGCATTTAAAGTGGTTAATTTTTTGTTACGTGAATTTCATCTCAATAAATTATTTAAAAAAAAACTACTCTCAGGCTTGTTTAAAACATTATTCTGTCTCCTATTATGAATTCCTGAGCTCTAGAATTATTTCAGTAACTTGAAGATTTCGTCAAGGACCCCAGTTCTTTCTTTCTCTCGATTTTTCCATTCTCAGCATATTGGCATTCTCTCTTTCATGGCTGAAAGATAGTTGTCACAACTTCAAGCACTGCAGGCTGATATAACATCCAGCTCCAGTAGATTGTAGTGGAACAAAGAGAGGATGCTATTCCTATAAAGGTATCTCTCTCTCTTTTTTTTTTTAAAAATAGCATTATTGAGATATGATCCACATACCATACGATTCACCCATTTAAAATATACAATTAAATATTTTTTTTATAGTGGCATATTTGTGCAACCATCACAACAATCAATTTTAGAACATTCTATTATCCCAAGAAGAAATTTAGCACCAATTAGTTATCACATTGTCCCCTAACACGCTCCCCATCATCAACCCTAGGCAACACTAATCTATTTTCTGTGCCTATAGATTTGCCCATTCTGGATGTTTCATTTAAATGAAATCATAAAATATGTGGTCATTTGTGACTGACTTCTTTCACTTAATGTAATGTTTTCAAGGTTCATTTATGTTATAAAATGTCACTACTTAATTCCTTTATATTGCTGAATAATATTCCATTATATGATTTTCTTTGTCCACTCAATAGCTAATGGACATTTGGGTTGTTTCCACTTTTTGGCTATTACACATAATGCTGCTGTGAACATTTGTGTTTAAGTTTTTGTGTGGACAGATGTTTTCACTTGGGTATATACCCAAGAGTAAAATTTCTGGGTCACGTGGTAACTCTGCTTTACCTTTTGAGGAACTGCCAGATGTTTTTCAAACTGACTGCATCATTTTACATTCCCATTGTATGAAGGTTCCAATTTTTCCACATTCTCCTCTGTCCTTTTTTCTTTTTTTTTAACCAGCATGAAACTTTTCCCAGAAGCCCTCCAGCAGACTCTCCTTCCTCTATCGACCATAAAAAGCTTGTATTCATAGCTGCCCCTGAAACAATCACTAGCATTATCATGATTGGCTTAGAGTTAAGTCTTCAGCTAAACGCTGGATTTGGACACCTATCCTAAATGACAAATACCTTAGCAAACTTGGAGTTCAATGAATAAAGAATAAAGAGAAAAGAGATTTTGGGCGCATAACAATATTCTGTTACAATGTCTTTCAGACCTATTTCTTACAAAAATATGAATATATCTGTAAACCAGAAAATGAGATCATACCATCCATACTGTTTTGTAACTTGATTTATCACTTGACGATATACTGGATGTATCTTCCATGATCACGCATATTCATTTATAACATGATTTTAATGGCTAAATAACATTTGTGCATGTTTTGAGCTCTATAACATGCAGAGCCTCTCTAAATTTGTCTCGGTACACTTAAAATCAGATTCATGGAAACGTTTAAGTGCTGACTCAGAGAGAAAGAGATGGATGATGGCAAAGACTAATTTCTTGGCTTCTCTATCTCTTTAAATCAAGGTAGAAACTCAGGTGCCCTCTTTCCCTGAGAATAGGGATCCATAGATGCTCCCTCTACTTTCCTATACTTTCAATTCTCTTTACCCCCCATGGAGCTTGCTTTAGTAATTATCACATCTTTTTCCTTCTTGCTGGCTGTCTGCCCTCTCCCCTTTCATGTTTCTCTAGGACCTATGTAGAACTCTTTAGAACAACATTTGAGACCCCTAATAATTGTATTAGTCAGAATTCCTCTAGTTGCAAATAATGAAAAAGCCAACCTCATGTAACTAAAGAGGATAAGTGAAGACTCAGGCATATGTGGATCTAGAGACCCAAAAATAATCGTAAAGAATTTGTCTTTCTCTCTCTAATTCTCTTTCTGTCTTTTCCTCTCTCTCTCTCTCTGTCTCACTTTTAACTTGGCTTTCCTTTCTCTTAGCTTCCCTAGTGAAACAGAGCTTCTTTTTTCCCCCAAGAGTTCCAAAAAAATGTGCTGGGGAAGATTCTCATTGACCTACCTTGGGTTATAGATCCATCTTTGTATTAGTCGCTATTGTGCTCTAATACTCAATGGTGCATCTACATCTGGAGACATAAAGGCAGGTTCAGGCTCACCAAACTACATAGAACAAGAGTAGTATAAGTGGCTTTCTAAAGTAAAATAGGAACATGCTGTTTCCAAGAGGTGTAAAGGAGGCTGGGTGGCCGTGGGGGATGTTTACAACTCAGTATCCATTCTGATCAGTTGATGCCTATGCCCTTCCGGTTTTTAATTATTATGAACATTACTCCTGCCCATTTCCACCAAATACTCTTGCCCCAATTTATTAACTTTCTTAACTGTTCCTGCCCTCATGGGCACACATTCTATGCCCAACCCACTGGTCACACTTCTCAGGAGCTCACTCTGATGGAAGACTGGCTGTCAACTTTCAAGCCTACTCATCTTCGAAGACCACCAATTCAACTACCATTTCTTCATTGCCCCCACCTGGAATTGACCTTTAACCTGCCCTACCTGAATGTTAACATCTCTCATTGTTCCTTTGCTTGGAATTAGACTTTGACCTGTCTTTATCTCTGAGACTCTAAGTTGGTTGAAGACAGAAAATGCCTCTTATTCATCTTTCTATTTCCCAAAAGTCTGTCATAGTGATCCTCTGCCACTTAATTAGTCCTGTGACATGGGGCAATACCCTTCACCTCTTTGAGCCTTGACTTATTCTTTTGTAAAATAGGGGTGATAATAGCTCCGACCTCAGTTTTTTTGTGAGGACTGATTTAGTGAGCATATATGTACTATATATCAGAGACATGAAGTGCCTTATAAAGGGCAAGTGCTGGCAAACCTGGGACTCAAATGACCTTTTTTAAATAGACTGTGCTCCTAACCACTATTCCAAATGGCCTCCCGCATAGGAGAGAGAAAGTGCCTGGCACACAGCAGAAATGCAATGAATGTCGCTTAAATGCTTAACTCTGTTGAATTGAATCAAATTCCACTTTGGCTGCACTTTCCCCTGGACTGTGGTTTGCCCCTCTCCAGTTCATCCTGACTTTGTCATCAGCCCACGTGAGGCACACACCCCTGGGGGCCCCACTTAATTCCTGCTGACCCTGAATGTGTCTTCCTAGCACTCCTGTAAACTGAGAGGAGCTCATAGGTAATAAATCCTGAATCTGGGACAGCCCAAAGGTCTTTATTTGCACTAACCCAGACAACAGCTGGAACTCTTGCTAAGGGAGATCTTGCCTGGTGGGGGAGGAGGAATGTGTGAGCCTTCCCATCCTCCCCCACGTAGAGGAGTCCAAGGTCCAAGGCTGCAGGTCTCCTGTCTTGAAAGCATTGCTCACCCTTTGGTTTCTGAGGAATTTGTGGTGGAAAACCACTTCTTCACTGCGAGCCTCCCCAAATATCTAGCGTTTACGGCTAGATATCTGGGAAAAATACCATGGGATCTTCATCCACCAAACTCATAGTCCTCCTCCTGGAAACATTTTTTTCCCCCAAAGTTATTTGTTTTCCGTTTACCAAGCAGTTGATATGTGCCAAAGTGTTATAGTGAACATATTGTGTACATTATTTAATTTAGGATTTCTCAACCTTGAGACTATACTAACTTTTGGACTGAATAATTTTCTGTTGTAAGGGACTGTCCTGTGCATTGTAGGATGTTTAGCAGCATCCCTGGCTGCTACCCATTAATGATAGTAGCACCCTGTTCAGTATCATTAGTCATCACAGAAATACATATTAAAAATCATGAGATAAAACCATTACATACCCATGAGAATGGCTAAAGTTAAAAACGCTGACAATACCAAATGTTGACAAGTATCCAAAGCCACTGGAACCCCTATATGTTGTTGGTGGGACTACAAAATGGTTTAACCGCTTTGGAAAAGAATTCCGAAATTTCTTATAAAATTAAATATATACTTATCTCATTTTCCAACACTCCTATGTTTTTACCCAAGAGAAATGAAAACCTATGCCCACACAAATAGCTTTATTCATAATAGCCAAAATTTCAAACAACTCAAATGTCCGTCAACTGGTGAGTTGATGTAGCCACACAATAGTAAACTCAGTAATAAAAAGGAGTGAACTACTGATACACACAACACAAAGAATCTCAAAAGCATTATGCTAACTGAAAGAAGCCAGCCACAAAAGATTACACAATGGAAACTTCTATTTATCTGAAATTCTAGAAAAGTCAAAACTTTAGTGATAAAGCAGATTAGTAGTTGCTAGGGAATGGGGTGAGGGGAAGGAACTGACAGTAAAGGAACCCAAGGAAATTTTTAGGGAGATTAAGATATTCCTATCATGATTGTGGTGATGGTGACAGGACTGTACACGTTGTTCAAAACTCAATGAACTGTACACTTAAAATGGATAGATTTTATTGTATGCAAATTCTACCTCGATGAGGCTCACCTTAAAAATTTCGATGCCATGACAAACCTGTGAGAACGGCTAAAATGAAAAAGACCAACTGTCTCAAGTGTTAAAGAGGATGTGGAGCAACTGGTACTCTTGAACATTGCTGGTGAGAGTATAAAATGGTACAACCACTTTAGAAAAGAATCTGGCAGCTTTTTGCAAAGTTATACATACATTTGTCATTCAATCTAGAAATTCCAATTCCAAGAAAAACACAAATATATGTTCTCAAAAACACTTATAACTGACTATTCATAGCAGCTTAATTTCAATAGTCCCAAATCGGAAACAAGCCAAATGTTAACCGGTGAACAGAGGAACAACTCGTGATATATTCATACAATGAAATAGCACTCAACTATAAAAAGGAAAGACCTACTGATATAGGAAACTTATGAGTAAACTTTAAAAATATGCTGAGCAAAAGAAACCATACACAGATAGTACATACTTTATAATTCCATTTATATGAAATTATAAACAGACAAAACTAATCTACTTGAATGAAAAACTAAAAGGAGTGGCAAAATAGATCCATTGAAGATGTTTAAGCAGGAGAATTACAGACACCAGACTGTGTTTGAGGAGATGACTTAAGACTTGTTTGATACGATTAAAACAATGAGAATATGAGTTGGTTTTCTTTCTCATATAATTTGTTGATTTTTCATATTTTAAAAAGTGTTAAAAATATATTTAAAAAAAAAAGTTGCCTTAATTTAGACCAATAACACCATCTAGGTATTGTTTCAGCATTAACCACCTTAAATTTAGAGAAAACATTTCTCCTGCTTATTTACTTATTCTTTGTTTGATATAATGATTATCTTCCTATTCAACAAGAGATCACAAAACAGAACTTTATCATTTTCCCTCATTTCTTCCTTGACATCTCTTTGAAATTTCAGAATTATTCTTAATTTGTATATCATGAAATTAAAAGACAAAATTGAAAAAATTGGATAATGACTATTGATCCTTAATTCTTTCTTTTCAAGTGTGTTTTCTTTAGAAATATTTAAATTAAGTAAAAATATTGCCTTATATATGTCATCATTTCTCAAGAAGCAATCGGTTATTCATGTACCTCTTGTAGCTTTGCAGGTATAGTTTTTATCAATGGTCAAACTCTCTTCACTAAATGGACAAATTTCTATTATTATTCTTTTCTTCAATTAGTTGTTGTCTATCTATCTGATGACTGCTGTATTCATTGGCAAATGCCCTAAACTGAAAATATCGTCTGAAGCCTGGTGATGTAATATGTTTTGTTGCATTGGTTTTTGTTCCAATTTTTGAATGCAAAGCTTTGCGATTTGCTAATAAAGAAATGAGTAATTAACAATAACAAACTAACCTGTAGTGATAGGAAGCAAAGAGAAGTTGACTGGGGGACACAGAAAGGAGATTGGGGGGTTCACTGCAAAGAGCCATAAGGGTACGTAGTCTGGGTGGTGGTTGTGTAGGTGTGTACTTCTGTCAAAACTCATAGAACTGTCTACATTTAAAATGTGTGTGTTTTATTATATGCAAATTATATTTCAATACGATTGATTTGAAAGGAAAAATAAATCAGGGTAGAGAAGTGCACGTTAGAGAAGAATATCAACCTCAGGGAGAATTAAGTAAAACTCTGACAGGCAGGAGGGTCCTGCTTTGGCTGGTTTGTGACTTTGGCTCTGAGCTTTGTTTCCCCTAAATCTTACCTCTCTTTAAGTCCTCGCCAAAGTGCCACAGCATCTAAGAAACTTCCCTGGCTTCCAAGCTCACAGCTATTTATCTTTGAAGTCAATGTTAATTCTGCATATCAATATTAAAAAATCTCCCATAAACAAGTATAGTGCTTTCAGTTTATTAAGTGCTTTCATCTCATCATCTCAGCTGATTCTCACCTTAACCACCAGTCAGGGCAAGGATTATTCTTCCCATTTTAGAGATGGGAAAACTAAGGTTTCTGAAGGGAAGTAACTTACCTAAATCTTATAGCCACACAAGTTGGAACAGAGCCTGGACTAGTACCTGGGCCTCCCATGTTCCTTCCCCTGGACTGCAATAGAGGAGTGGGTGGAAATAGCACTGACCAAAGAATCTAGAACTCCTGCTAATTTGCTTGGGACATTCCTGGGCAATACTAATATTGCTAGTCTTTAGCTGCCACAACTGTAAAATGGGTAAGTCTCTGCCTTGCCTGTGTCCCATGGTTGTGGTTAGAATTGCCTAGAATCGTCCCTGGTTGACAAATCAGTGATCAATTAATATTTAATGCAATTAACAAACATTTATTGAGCACTTACTGTAGCACTACAGTAGACATTGGGGGTACAACAGTGAACAAGGAGACAGGCAAGAAACAATAAAGATTATGAAAGATGCTAAAGAGAAGAGAAATGGGAGGGAATGAAGCTAGGTTGAAAAACAGGGATCAGAACTCTGAAGAGATGATATTAAAGATGAGAACTGAAGGTTTAGAAGGAGCTAGCCCCACAGAAGTCTGGGAGAGGAGCATTCCAGGTTGTGGGAATTCTATGTTATCTTGAGTTTCACAACTCCCATTTCACAGATGTGGAAACAGGCTGTTAGTCTAAGAAAATGACATTGCCCAATCCCTATCTTCCGCCAAAGGGAGGAACTAAATTAACTAAACAGGCACCGTATAAGCATTTTCTCATTTGATCATGACAACAATAATTTTTCATGGTAATGTTCCCATTTTATAGATGAAGAAATTGAAGAAAGTTATCAAATGTCAGATAGATACTTGGTTCTGTTTATTTATACTCTGCCTCATTCCAGATGGACCTGCACTCAGATTTGAGCCTCATCTGTCTGGTTCCAAAGTCCAAGCTCTTCTCCCAACACCAGACTGATGTCGAGTGTCTGAGAGCTGGCGATATAATCAGCTAGGGAGAGGCAGCCAGAGCAGAGGCCGAGTCTAAAATGTGGGGAAGCTATTATTTCTGGAACACTGCCACCCAAACCCAGCACTAGACCAGGCATCCTGGTGGGTACAACCATATATTCCACACCTATTTTATTTAGTCAATTCCTACTACATGTCAGGTCCTGTTGTAGGCTCTGGAGACAAAGCAGTGAACATGCTAAACAAAGACCTTTGTCTTCATGGGGCTTGCAATTGAATGGAGAGATGAGTAAGCCACACAAATGATTATAATGTTAACCAAAAAATTGCCTTGGTAAAACAGAAACGCTTACAATTTTAGGTCAAAGGAGGACGATATATGCTCAGGGTGGGGATGGGGAGCTAGATGGACCTTTTTGGATGAGAGAACTTTTGAGTCCGGCTTCCATTATACCCATCTGTCAAATGGAGATAATAGGCTCTACTATACAGGGCTGTTGTGAGGATTAGAAGTCATGAGGTCTTGCCTGTGAAGTACCTGTGGAGTACCTGGCAATAGGAAGTCCTATTACCTTCTCTATTCCTTCTAATAAATATTATTTATTGTTTTAGTCAGTTTGGGCTGCTTTAGCAAAAATACCTTAGACCGAGTGGCTTAAACAATACAAATTTGTTTCTCACTGTTTCGAGTCTGGGAAGTCCAAGATTAAGGTACCAGCCAAGTCTATTTCTGATGAGCGCCCTTGTCTTGGTTATGCCCTCACGTGGTGGGGTGGCGGGGGTAGGGCGTGAGGGGAGAGAAAGAGTGTATACTCTCTTCTGTCTCTTCTTGAAAGGACATGAATCGCATCATGAGAGCTCTACAATCATGACCTAATCACCTCCCAAAGGCCCCATCTCCAAATATCACCACACTGGGAATTAGGGTTTCAACATATGAACTTGGTGGGGACACGAATATTCAGTCCATAGCATCTATTTTGCAATAAACGAAAAATATTTGAAGACTTCTCACTGCCCCTGGGATAAAGTCCAAAATTCTTAACATGCCCTGCAAAGCTGTGCCTGATTTGCCCTGGCTTCCTTCTTCGACTCTCCCTTCCTCATATTCTGTCTGTTCCCTCTGTCTCTACTAGGCTGCCTTCTCCTTCCTGCTTCAAATATTCTCCCATGCTGTTTCTTCTACCACCAATGCTTGTTCCACACTCCTTTCTCCCCTCCCATCCTTGATCAATCCTTTTTTCTCTTTCAAGTCTGGGGTATTTCTCTAGGAACTCTGACACTGAGTGTTGGGGTTCACCTACTGAATGCTCATAGCTCCTTGAACTTTTTGTTCCCCCAGGATTCATCACAAGTATTTGTGTGATGTTTGTCTTTTCCATTGGACTTTGAGACCCATGAGGGTCAAGACTGTGTCTGTCTCATTCACTGCTGTATTGCGAGCATCTAGCAGTGTCTGGGACAAAGCAAACACTCGAGAATGTCGGCATAAACAAAGAAAAGGGATTCTTCCTTGAAATGTGAGTTTAGATACTCAGGATTGGGACAGAAGCTTAAGGCTTCCTCCAACAGAAGCCAACGGTTAGGTCAGAGGCGATGCAGGCATGAGGGGGAAAAATTTCTGCAGCTATAACCAATTGAGACATGGTTTTCTTCAGGACCAGAGGCATCACACAGAGGCTGACTTGAGAGAAGATGGAGCACTCAGGCAGTGTACTTGACCTTATCCCCAGAAAGGGGAAGTGACTTGTCCAAGGTCTCCCGCCATGGGGGTGGGGCTGGGAGTGAAAATCCATTCTGGCCCTTTCAGCATTGCAGCTGTTGCCTTCAACCTCAGGAAGAGAAAGTCACGACAAGAAGTTGTAAGACTCTGACACAGGGTAGTGACAAACTGTGAAGAGGCTCTGAAGGTTCAGACTTGTGAGACCTCAAGCAAGTTATTTCCCCTCTCTGGTCTTTATTTTTACCATCTGTAATAAGAGAGCATCAGGGTTAAGTTATATTGGTCAACAGACTCTGAGATGGAAATTTGCATACAGGAGGTCTATTGGGGCTCAATATCATAGGACAGTGGGAAGTAGGACTGGGCAGAAGAAATTGGGCCACAATGCTGGCCTCGGCTGATCCTGAAGGGAGCACTAGAGCTGGGAAAATCCTTTAGAGTTGTTTCAAATGGAGGCAAAGGGGCCAGGCCTTTGTATAGTCCTGTCCCATCTACCAGTCATCAGAGGCAGACTGCCTGGAGCAGGCATAAACATGAGCTAGGTAGCTGCCTTCAACCCAGCAAGAGCCTCAGCTGAGATCTTTCCCAGCCGAGTGAGGGTGTGGGAAGGAATGAGAGCCACAGTCAGGCTTGTACACCACAGATTCCATTACAGAGGAATGTAGATGAGCAGTTCTCTAACTGTTCCATGTAGCCCTCAAGTTCCAAGAAGGTACTTCAGTAATTGGGAAACTGCTCTTCTTGTGTGTATTTTAATTTCTGCAAAAATCCAACGTATTTCCTTGGAAGAAAAAGCTCTGCTGCTAGGTTGTAAATACTCTCGCCGCATCTTTTATTTCTTCTTTGAGGTGCTGATCACAGTTACAATTTAAATAATCGGTTGTGTAATGATCTAATGTCTGTCTCCTCCACTAGACAACAAATGCCAAGAGGGCAGCAACCATGCCTGTTTTGTTCACTGTTCTGTGTCCAGGGCATTTACATATTAGGTGCATATCTGTTGAACGAAAGCATGGCCTTGGCATCAGAACACCAGGAAGGCTGTTAAAGATGCAAATTTCTGAGCTCTACCTCCAACCACTGGTCTTCTAGGACAGTGGTCTCTAACCATTTTGGCACCAGGGACCAGTGCTCCAGTGAGAATCTAATGCCTAATGATCTGAGGTGGAGCTGAGACGGTGATGCTAGATTCTAAGGTACATAAAGTTTGTGAACCATGTCTTCATTCCACTCGTCCTAGGGCTCTGGTGTTTTAATCATACTGGAGACTCATCCGGCTTGTTTTTACCTACTCTCAGCAGTCCTCAATCCAAGCATGGCTTCAAAAGCCAAACTAAGGATCTGGCCACTAGCAACCTTCTGCAAACTCCAGTGTGGGTAGATGTGCCCAGGTCCTGGATTGCAGGCTGTGTAAGTCTAAAACAGATTCAATCTGGAGCCGAGTTTCAATTCTATGTGCAAATATACTTTGCATGATAAAGTAAAAAATGTGGACTGAGCATAGGGAGTTTGAGAACAAAACGTGTTCTGAAATCTGACCGACAATGGTTCAAATCCTAAGTTGCTTGATCTTGGGCAGCTATCAGAATACTGAATGGCTCACTAGTGCTACATGCTAGGTACCTTTGCATTCATTATTTAATGCATGCAACACTCCTCTGATCCTAGGTATTAATTCCATTGCATAGATAAGGAAATTGAGAAGGGAGAATTGAAGTAACTTGTTTATGGTCAGACATTAAATGTCAAAGCTGGAATTTGAACCCAGGTTGGTCTGTTGGTGTTCTCTAGACTCACTTGAGGTTTTTCTATATCTATAAAATGAGAACACCACTCCTTTCTCACAGGGTTGTGGTGAAGGTTGAGAGATTAAATTTGAAAATATCTGGCAATAGTCACTCAATGCTACCTTGGTAAAAAAATGAAAATGCTTTGCCTATTTCTATGGGAGAAGAAACTCGAGGAAGAGTGATAAGTGACTGAGTCAGGACCAGAATCTAAGTTTTGCACTCCAAGTCTGATTTACTTTCTCTCACACACTCTCAAGTGACTCTAGAACAAATGTATTGTGAACAATGCAAAAATGAAGAGGGTAGAGGGAAGGGACAGAGTCAGGCAGGGGAGGCTTCCTGGAGGAGGTTGTTTTCATTTTATGAAGGCAGTGTTGAGAGCTAAGCAGGAAAGGGCTTAGCTCCTAGTCATGATATGGTTTTCCTAAGCTTACTAGAGTTGCCGGTACTGAGTTCAGAGCTTGACCAAAGTCACACAGCTACTAAATGGCACTGGCACAACTTGGGGGTCACATCTAACTCCTATGCCTGGTTCTGTCTCCTTGGTACTGGAGAGGGAAGGGTGAGAAATCGGTAGGTATAATGTGGTAGGGCAGAGACAGAAGGGGGTCCCTCCAGAGGTTCTCAAACAGCCTCCTTCTGCCACAGGGAGAGCCCAGTAGTAGGTGAAACAGCAAGGTGAAACAGAGGCCTCAGGGTCAGGCAAGACCCTGGCTGGAATCCTGGCTCTAGCACTGATATGTGACCCCAGCAATGTCACTTTACCTCTGAATCTCAATACTCTTGCAGGATTGCTGCAGATTCAGAAAAATAGCCTCCATGTACCCAGTCCAGGGTCAGACTTGGTAAGAAAAACATGGCCATTGTTTTTCAATAGTGCCTAGACTGCCACAAATGGGCAAAAGGACTAGACACCCAAGGGACAGAAAGAGTTTCTTCAATGCCAACCACTCCCAATCCTGCAGTCGCTGGGCACAAATGGCCAGGTCAGGTCCATGATGCAATCACAGCTTCCTGCTTATGCTAAGAGGTGAACCATGACCCTTAGGAAATGGAAAAACAGCAGCCCATTAACAAGTACAAAACAAAACCTTAGTGAACTTTTATTTCTCATCATACGGAACTGGTAGCAAAGCCAAAGACTTCTGTACTTGAACACTGAATACCCCTCCCACCCACGGGACATTTACAGAGTCATCTTGTCCCCTCTTGAATCCGAACCCCAAGGCTAGGGCCTTTTCTTTCCTGCCCAGCTTCATTGCAGGGAGGGCCTTGAGGCCCAAGGTGCCAGTAGCTTCCCCATGCCTGCATGGGTATGAAATGTGGCACATTGATCAAGCCCCTCTTCTGCCCCACCCCCAGAGAGGAGTCAAAAGCAAGCAGCATCTTGGCCCCTGCCTTTCTTCAGTCACTTCCAAATGGGTCAGAGAGGAGGTGCACACTGTCAGAGGGGTGGGGGAAGTCATAATTCACAGCTTGTTTGCTACAGAAAGTGCCTGAGATCAGTCCTCGGCTGCTTCTGCCTCCAAGCAATCCACCTAAAATCGAGGAGAGGGGACAAAAACTGCATGGTCCTTGAAAGATGACCAGGAGACACTGACTGCAAGACTGCGGG
>NW_011888817.1:6486796-6489612 GCF_000151845.1 Pteropus vampyrus | reverse complement strand
ATCTGATGTGCTCAGTTTCTCTCCTGGGGCCTCACACCACCAGGAGTGGGAGAAAAGGTAAAAGGGCAAACGAGGTCAAAGGAAGCGAAGTAGGATTGGGGTGATCAGGAAACAAGGGGCTTCTAGGCTGCCCGACAGAACAAGTTTTTGGGGAGCCAGGTGTGCAGAGACTGGCCGTGACCCTGACTTTCACATTGATGGGTGAATGGTAGGTGAGCAATAATGAAATCCGAATGAGGGAGGAGGAAAAGGAAGGCTGCTTGGAGTGTCAATCCCTGGAGGTATTTGCCCCTCTCCTTCGGGGGCCAGCCAGGGACCTTCCCAGTCTAGGAAGGCCTCGGTACTTGTGGTGCCTGGGGCTCTGCCTGCTGGCGCAGAAGTCCGAGCTCAGCCCATTTTCCTTCTTGTGCACTCTGCCTCTGGGTTCAGGGGCAGGAAGAAGGGCATGGCCCTCGGTAATCTGCTAGTCCTCTTTTAGCCCCCAGGGGCAAAGCTGAGATCCCAGAGATCCTGTCCGTTCCAATGAGAAAAAGGAGGGTGTGGCTCGGGGGCTGCATGTCACATAAAGCCCACCCCCAGAGTGTGGTGGGTGGGCATGGGACAGAAAGGGATCGGGGTCTGTCTCCAGACAGAGAGGTCCTTGTAGGGAGGAGGATGCCTCCCTGGTCAGCTGCTCTAGGCCCAGGTCCTACACAGGAATCAGGTCATGTAGCGGGTGATGGCACGGAGGGCGTAGAGCAGGGCAGCTTGCATGCGGGCCTCCAGGAGCAGCAAGTTCACGTGGACCTGGAGCACAAATTAGGGCTCGTTGGCAACTGATGTCAGTCTTGGCCAACCCCATCCCTCCTAGACTGTCACTTTTCCTCATCGCTCACCTCATCCTTTCCTTCCCTATACACATGCTCTAACTTTTCCTAAGGCTCTGAGCAGTTGAGTGCAGTGGACGCTGAAGAATTTTAAGCACATTCATTTCTATCATGAATAATCCATCCCCCAAAGCTAAAAACAAGAGCTACCATCGAGCACATTCATTTTCTCACTTCATGCTACCAGCAACCTTGAAACGCAGGCAATATTTATTTCCACTGCAAAGATAAAATGCTCAGGGAGGCAAAGTGACTTGCCCCAAGTCACACTGCTACTGAGTGACAGTGTTATGATTTGAACTCAGGTTCTCCTGGCTGCCACTAATGACCCTGTGAAGCACATTCCCATTTTACAGGTGAATAAATGAAATCTTAAAATCACAGTGGAGTAGGGCTTAGACCTAGGACAATATCCCCAGGTGTCCTGCCTGGCAGTACAGACTCAGTCTAGGGTACTTCATTGGGTCCTGACCCCTTGGCCGCCTCTACTGGCCAGGCTTGTCTAGTTTCACCCTGTCCCTCTCCCAATGGCCGTACCTTCTCTGAGTGGCGGAAGTGCCTCCAGAAGAGGCTGTACATTCTTCGGGTGGTCTTCTCTGGGTAGCAGGCCACCGTCTTGATATAGACCTTGAGGTTCCGCTCTAGGAGCTGGTTCACCTCCCCATAGTCATAGTCATCGTATCTGGAATGGAAAGGCCCCAATAGCACCACTCACCCTCAGCTCCCAGAAGTAGCTCCTCTTCCCTAGCCCCACCCTACAGAAGGAGGAACAGAAAGTGGCAAAAGGCAGAAGGTAGGAAGCAACTAGAAGTCTGGTTCCTCTTAGAAAAACTGCTGATGTCATAAATCACAGGCCACTGGGGACTACTCTAAGGAATGCATAGAAAATGAGCATGCTTTATCGAGTACCGGCTATGTACCATGTGAACATGTACTCATGAAATCTTCAGAACTACTGTATATCGCTGTATATAAAACTATTGTACATACTATCATATACATCTTAAAGATGAAACTGACATTCAGAGACGTGAAGTCACTTGCCCTAGGTCACACAGCTGGGAATGAGATTCAAACCCAGCTCTGCCAGGCTCGGAGGTCATGTTCACTACTTTACACGGAATATGGAGCAGTAGGTCAGTGCAAATATTTACAGTGCAAATATGGAGAAGGAAGAGGGAAAGGGCAAAAAGGAGCTGCTACTCATTTTATAGATGGGCAAACTAAGGCCATTAACTTGTTTAAAGTCAAACAGAAAGTTGGTGACCAATGTAGAAGCTACTCTGTGATTCCCCAGTCCAGTGAGCCAGTGAGTCATCATGGATCAGGGTGGATGGGGAAGACTGGTTGAAAACTAGAGGACAGTTTCAGTCAGCGAAGATATAGGATGAAGAATCATGTTGAAGAGTGGAAGAGCCTAGTTCTGAGAGCTGGGCAGGAACTGGCCTGTGCCACTCTTAAGATGCCCCTCCGTCGTTAGCCTCCCCTGGGTTAGAAATCTGCCAATGATCAGCAAGATGGCAGCCAATTAAGCATAGCTCAACCCACCCAGTGAAATATGATTTACAGCTAGTCATACACAGAAATACACATTTATATCTTTAAAAAATCTTGGGGATTTTTTTTAATGCTTGTAATAAACTGTTAAATAAGAAAAAAAATCATGTGTTCACTAAAATGTGCTTACATTTGATTAAATGAATAAAATAAGTGAAATGAGGCAAGGAAATCTTGTTTTTGTAAAATTATATATGTTTTGGTTATTTGTGAATGAAAAGAAGACAGGTGGGAAACACCTGACAATAATAAGAGCTAGTAGGATTATGGATAATTTTTATTTACTTCTTTTTGTTATTTGTTTTCTAAATTTACTAAAAATCAAGCTGTTCCTCTTTACAGACATCAAACATATATATATGGTTTTTAAATAAAATAATCATTATAATTTCA
>NW_011888817.1:6462708-6486746 GCF_000151845.1 Pteropus vampyrus | reverse complement strand
TTGTTTTCTAAATTTACTAAAAATCAAGCTGTTCCTCTTTACAGACATCAAACATATATATATGGTTTTTAAATAAAATAATCATTATAATTTCAGCTATACAAAAGCAACTAGATAAAGAAAAAAGCAATAGAGAAAAATGTCGTAGGATGTGGATATGGTTGTAGAGCAGAATTTTGGGAAGTTGTTTTTTCCTTAATTCTTTAAATTTCTCACAATGTTATCAAAGACTCTTTTGAAATAAAAAAAAATAATCGTTCTGCGTATATCCTTGAAAAGCAATTTCACAATGATGGTTTATCCATGAGGATTTAGGTATAAGAGTTGTAATAGTGAAAAACTGCAAACTACCTAAATTTATTTAATACTAGAGAAATGGTAGAATAATTACACTACATCTAAAACAGAAAACTATGCAGTGGATTCAGTGGTTAAAAAAGCATAAAAGATCTATTTATACTGACAAGAGAGGCAGTAGAATATTAGAGGAAAAAAAAGCAACTTGCAGAATATACTTAGTATGATTTCAACAATTTATAAAAACCTACTCAAAAAAAAACAAACCAGAAAATACTTAGTAACAAGATGAAAATATAATTCATCACATACTCTACTGAGAAACCCATTATTAAATAATAATTTAGTGTACAGCCTTCCACACATTTTCCATGTATGTACACATTTTTAGTTAAAAAAAAAAAAAGGAAAAAGAAAATTCTGGACCAGCCTTCTTTTCTTTCAATACATTTTGAACATTTTCCATGGCAATATGAATAAAACATTATTGTAATTTTTAATAGCTGCATAATATTTCACTGAATGGATAGAATGGATACATCATTATCTAAAGTCCCCTACTGATGGGCATTTATGTTGTCCTTATTTATTATGAGAGAAGAACTGCTACTTGGAATGGAAATGCAAGCATTAATAATTCTCTAACTATATATTTACATATATATATTTATCTCTAGGGGGCGAGATTAAAGAGTTTCATTTACGAGGTTCAAAGAGTGATCACATATATTTTATAAACAGCAAAGAAATAAATTTGCTTTAAAAAACAGTATAGGCAGGAAGAAAGGAAAAAAAAAAAAGAGGAAAAGGAAACAACTGTGAGCTCAGAGTGAGGACTCGCAGTGCACACACACCCTGGATGAGGGGACATGTGCTCACCTGATGCCAAAGACGCAGTGGATGTAGTTCCAGATGGCCCTGCGGAGCACGGAAGTGTCCACTCCGCTGTGCATGGCAATGGTGTTGTAGGTGAGGCTATAGGCCGTCTGGAACTTCTCGTCCAGTAGCTGTCCACCCTCGGGGTAGAGCCGCTGAATCAGTGAGTAGCCATGGTCTTCCCAGGTATAATCCTGAGAAACATGGGACGCGGTCAGAGTGTGGACTCTTTGGGGCCCAAGCCTGGCCAGAGAGATGACATCCTCTGGAGCACACCTTGGCTCTCCATAATGCCCTTTCACCACCCACCCATCGAACCCACAGCTTGGTCTGGGCCTGAGAAGCTGAGGGGGATGTGCTTTGGTGGTGATCTTCTTCCTGTGATCAGCATCCCCTAGCCTAGGGCACATATGGGGCCCTTCATGATCCAGGGTCTCCCATTTCCCTCTAGAGGGAGAGAATATGCCCACTTCTAACCATTCAAATCATCCACCCCTTAACTGTAAATCTGGAGCAATGCCAAGACTAGCGGGGAGAGCCTACCTGAGCACGGAAAGTAGGGGGTGCCTGAGTCCCTCGTCGGGTGAAGTCCACATATCCGAAAGTGGGGTCTTCTACAAAGCACAACATGTCCGGATGTGGTGAGGGCTCCAGGATGTCAGCTGAGGATGTCAGAAAGAGGTCGTAATGAGGCCAAGGCACGGAGCCCTGATTAACCATTAATAGGGGGCTGGGCGATGCAGAGTGGAGGGTCAGAGAAAGCCCCTCAATACAGTGAGTGGAATGAGGACTCCAGCCTGAGCCAGGCACAGGGGGAAGAGGTAAATCAGGCCCATGGACCTGGTAATAACAACAGCAATCCTAACAATAGCAGTTCTTTAGAGCGCTTACCCTAGGCCAGGCTCTGTGCTAAAAGCTTTGCTTCTCTTGTTCCATTTACCCTACATATCAATTCTTCATGTGGGAGGAGACTGAGGCCTTGAGGCAGGAAGTGACTTATCAGTGGTCACAAAGCCAAAGAGGCTAACAAGCCAGATTCAAACCCAGATCTGACCCCAAAAATACAAGAGGTACAGTACATGAAGATGTCTTCTCCTCAGCAGAGATGGCATAAGAAGGAGGCAGCCCCTGGAACCTGGACACCTATAATCACGTACCTGAGGGGGTTACCAGTAGGCTCTCCGATTTCTCCAGCTCAAAGCGGCTTTCCATCTCCTCTTGGGATGCTCCCTCGTCCCGCAACAGGCTCTCCTGCAGCTGCCTCATGCGTTCCATCAAAGCCTCCACGTCTTGGGCAGCCTCAAAGCCCTGGACAGGGGACCCATTGATGACCAACTCCTCTTCCTCCTTCGGCTGCCCCCTCCCCTGGGAAACTCCACGGATCTTTCCCACATGCCAAGCCTTCCTGAATGGGCAGCTCGCATGGTCCGTGCTTCCCCAACTGAAGTTTATGAAGCTACAGAATAGACATGTCTTCTCTGAGATCAACTTTCCTCAGAGGTAAGGGATTTTAAAGTATCTGTATTTTTTATATTAAAACAAGGCCATTTATAAAATAAGAGGCAAATTTTGTGTTCTCAAAGTGCTAAAAACCAGGAGACTTTAAGCCTATGGGGCTATTTCATTTAACCCTCACAACCCACGATGAAGTAGGGTCTTTATTCTTATTTCACAGATGAGGAAATGAGCCTCGAAGTCAAGTAACTTTTCTAAGGCCTCTGAGTGTGAGACAGGGAAGCAGCGGCTTCCACCCAAGGATGAGGGGCCATGCCAGCTTCTTTCTCACAAAGACCAGGCCAGTGACTTACCCCAGAGTTGTTCAGTGAATCCCTGCTGGGGGGGCTGCTTTGCTCGCTGGGGGGTGAAGGTGCCTGGGGGGCAGGGCTGCCCTCTGGGTCCCCCTCAGGGAGGATGCCACAGCCAAACACGAAGGAGGCCAGTGAGTGACAGTGGGTGAGCAGGACTAGGGCCTGGATGAGCTCGGCAAGGGACCAGCTGTGTTCGCCCGTCTTCAGCAAGGCCTGGAGAGAAAAGATCAGTCTTGTTCAGTGCCTGCTCCTGGGCTGCCTGCCATGCCCCAGCCTGGTCCCTGTGCTCCCTCAGGGACCTGCCCTCTGCCCACTGCACCTGGATGTGCTCCTTGGTGATGAGCCACGGCCGATGTGCCAGCAACTTGTTGATCTCACTGAGCTTGCGCAGCTTCTCGGGGGCACGATGGAGTCCAAGCAGCCACTCAGTGTCACCGCCACTCTGCACAAACTCAGCCACGTGGGAACCCACCAGGTAGGAACACTGGTGGCGGGCAGCAGCCTGTGGAGGTGGTAGACAGAGTCTATGTCACCCTATTCTTTCTGTGCCTTGCTCAGGATGGGTACCCCATGGAAGGTGACATCAAGGGCTCACTGCTGCTTTTAGGTTCTAAGCCTAGGTCTGCCACTAATTTGTTGTCCTACCTTGGGCAGGTCATCTACTTCTTTATGCCTCAGTTTCCCAATCTGTAAAGCAGGCACTAAAGATGCCTCTCTTCAAAACCTAAAGTTCTGTGGATGGTCAGATAAAGCTAGGGCTTTCTTCTGTTTCTCTTCCTTGGCTATGGTCAGTTCAGGAAGTCCCCAGCAAAGAGATCTGTGGGCTGAACCCTCCCATGTGGCCACTCCTGCAAGCTCACCATGATGGCAATGTAGTGGCGCCAGGAACTGGCCAGGGGCCCATCTGTATGCAGCAGCAGGTAGTGTAGGCGCCAGAATCTGCTAAGGTAGTCAGGGTGCAGGCCCATCACCACTGCCAGGTTGTCCACCCGCCCCGAGGACATCAGTGCGTCCAGCCCCAGGTGCTGCTCAAGGCTCTCAGCTCCCTCCTGAAGGACCTGCCAAAAAAAGGTGAGGAGAGGATGGGTTCCCTCTGGCCTCCCCACCAAAGAGACCAACGTATTCATTGCAGTGGGATTATAAACGCAAGAAACTGAAAACCACCATCATGTCCAAAAAAAACAGAATAGGGGAGGAAAAGATATTTTACTAAGTGATTAAACGAACTTTAATTAGACACCTTATATAATAATAGCCAAATCTGATACAGCTCACTATGTGCCAAGCACTGTACAAGCACTTCTTTTCTGCTTTTATTTTTTTAAGCACTTTATATTTACTCATTTAATCCTCACAATTATGAAATTAGAATTCTATTTTCTCAATTTTTGGACAGGAAAAGTCAGGCACAGATATTAGAGTGTAGTTTCTCCTGCCTTTATGAAGCTTCCATTCTAACAGTGCAAATCCATACAGACATGGAAGGTGGGTGCAAAACAGTTCACGTTTTCTGAGTGCTTTCTCTACGCCAGGGCTGAGTCTGGAGCTTGCCCTGCATTATCTCATTGAATTTTCCCAGTTATCTTGTGAGGTGAATACTATTTTTCCCCCATCGACAGATGAGGAAATCAAGGCCCAGAGAGGTTTCACTCCTTGCTCAAGGTTACAGATTCAGTAAATGACACAAGCAGGATTCAAATCCAGATTAACCTCAAAACCTATTTCTTTCTTTTATTATAAAAGAGGAGTGATTATTTCTAAATGAAAAAATAAAATGTAAGAACAATACTTGATCTTAAAACTCTGGGCTACAGACATGAATAATCTGTGGGTGGTTGTTTGCTTTCCATTTACAAGGGGTGGAGGGAACTAGGGAGTTAGACATTTGTTAACAGCTCATTAACTACTTGGCTTACACATTTAGGACAGCAAAGAGGACCAGGAAACAAAACATTTGTCTTTGTTCCCTGAAGGCCAAAGAAAAAGAAGGAAACTTATTTCTTTATTTTTCTGCAGTGAGCTACGAAGGCATCCCACCACCACACCCACTCCACCCTGGAATGTCAGCTCCACCAAGGCAAAGATTTTGGTCTGTCTTGTTCTCTAGGCTACCCCAGAGCCTAGAACAGTGCCTGACACAGATTAATCATTAAATAGGTATCTGCTAAACAAAAATGAATGATCTGACTCAGAAGATGAAAGAGATCTCTGTTATAAACAAAACAAAACTTAACAATTCCACCCCCCCCTAAAAAAATAAATAAAAAATAAAAACATGTAAACTATGACCTTGGCTCTGTATGAAAAAAAGTCCAGAAAGCAGTGGCAAATGGTTAAGTACCACTGATTACATCTGTGGAGGGTGGGATTACAAGAGACTAGAGCTTTCTGAAACATTGGAAATTCTAAAATAATGAATATATATTGCTTTTGAAGTAGAAAAAAAATTTTAATATATGCACAGTCGGATGAGAAGATAAACACAGATAGTTCTATCTTCTTAAGTTAAAGCAGGCCTCCTTCTGGGAATCAAAAGTTTGTTCATTACCTAGCTGTTATCATCACTTTATCTCTTTGAGCCTGTTTCTTCCCAGCAAAATGGGGTTGTCATGCCTGCTTCACAGAGCTGTTTTGCAGATTAAGTGAGTCAGGACTACCTGAAGGGGTAGTTCCAAGCTGCTATTTCAAGAGGCAGGAAAAGATCCCCACCCACCCAATGTCCATGTCCTTTCTTCCCAGGACCAGCAGTTGCTAAACCCTTCCAAGCTTACCTCCTCCACTGGGATGAAGGCGCTGGGTCCCCGAGGGCCTCGCCGAACCCGGCTTTCACTCGGCTCCTAGAAGGAAACACGATCATGGTTAGTTGGAGGTAAAAAGGAAGACTAAAAGGATAGTTATCTCTCCAGTTTTCTCCTCCTCGAGGAGCCATGCTAAGCTTTTAAAACTCCCTTTCTCATGCAGCCTGCAAGGAGGAGCCTGGTGGGAGTTATACACCTGTTTGGTAGGTGGAGAGGGGATAATAAGCAAGAGAGGGGCCTAGGGAAGGGAAATACACAGCCACCATGTTGCACAACTCCAGGAGGCCACCTTCTTGGCAGCTCTGGAGCATCTATACAAGGAACCTCCTCATGTACATCCTGAAGCTGTGTTTACCAAGTACCCTAGATTCCTATGATGCAGTCTCTCTCAAATTGTCATTTTTTTTCATCCCTCCTGCCATCACCACCATCTCTGGTCTGGACTGCAACCCACTGGTTCACCTATGGTCTCCCCGCCCTCTCCTATCCATCCTCTACCAAATCAACAAAACAAATGAATAAATAAAACATCCCCCGTAGCTCCACCTCCAGGACTAGGAGCAGATTTAGTGAGTAAAAGACCCTTGTGGTTTCTGGAGAGCAAACTTTCAGTGGCCAGAATAAAAACCTTCTCAAATGCAAATCTGACTACCTGGCTTTAAAACCCTGCTTCTACCTCCCCATAGCCTTAGAGATAAAATTAGCAATTCAGGTCCATGGCCCTCCTGCCTGTCACTCCTTTTGCAGAGTTAACTCATAGTCTTTCAGGGCTTTGGAACCTTCTTTGGACCTTCATCTGTGACTCCACAATTCCCGGGGCTTTTGCTTCTGAAAACACTGTTTTCTAATGGTCTGATTTAGGTGTCCCTACCACCAGATCACATTTCGTGGTGAGCAGGGCCAGTTCATTCACACTCGCCTAGCCTGTGAATGAAGAATGAAGAGAAAGCAGAGGCATCAAGGGAGCCAGGGCAGGGCGCACAAGGCAGCCAGTAGCAGTTATTCTGATGTGTACGTATTGGAGCCTCTTTGGAAACCACCAGTTATGCACTCACTAAATCTGCTCCCATTCCTAGAGGTGAAGTTCAGGGAAGATGTTTTATTTATTCATTTGTTTTGATAACTATGTTTGGGGGGCTCTCAGCACTGGCCTTGGAAAGAGTTTACCCAAAGCGGAATTATGCCCCCAATGGACAGAGATAGTGTCCCCCTAATTCTTCTCAACTTATTAAAATCCAGACTTAGTACCAATGAACCCAGGTGTCCAGGGATTAAAAATTATAATTGAACCTCCCTTCTCAGATGGCCAGAAACCCCTAGGGGGAGGCAGAGCTCTCCAGCTCTGAAAGTCCACAAAGGAAAGAACAATGAAACCTGGAAGTCCTGGGTGTGAATAACAACTTTGCCACTAACTTGCTATGTGACTCTGAAAAAGTAACCTAGATTCTCTGCGCCTTAAACTTGGACCCACCCCGCCCCCCAAAAAAGGTAGTTGGGCTGATTGCTTAGGCCCCTTTCAGCCCACACTTTTGGGAGCTACCTGGCCAGGCTGGTCCAAGTCCAGCATAGAAACCACAAGCCCCAAGCACTCCCTGTCTCAGCTTCCCTCCTCCCTCACCAAAGAGAAAAAGCCTGACGGCTCTGTGTGGGAGATAAGAATTGCTGACTCTACAAAGAGGGCCTCCCCCTCAGGGAACCTGTGGGCAGAGAGAAAACCACAGCCAGGTGGGGTAGGGAAGGGTAGGGTAGAACTGGGGTTTGGGGGTGGGGGGACAGTAAGGGCCCATCAGGGTGCTAGTAAGGTACACAGAACAGCCTTGGGAGTCCCTTCTCCCTTAAAATTTGCCCCTTCTCCCTTAAAATCTGCCCCAGGTGCTGTCAAGGGAAGGAACTAATACCTGTGGGTCTTTTAAGTGATAGGTCTGGATCTACCAACATTTTAGGTCCTGATAATGATGATGATAATACAGTACAGGTAAAAGATTGGAGCTCTTGACAACAATTGTTTGGGCTTAAATGACATCTCCACCACCATCTGCTACCTATGTGAGCCTCAGTTTCCTCACCAAATAATGGGGCTAATAGTACCTACTTTCATGGGGTAGTGATGAGGATTTAATGAGATAATGCCCCTACCTCAATACCACTATCACAGCAAGCACTTAATACAAGTCAGTTATTATTTATCTCATTATTTCAAACAATGGCTTCTCAGCCCAGGCAGTACTTTAGAATCCTTTGGAGAGGCTTTTTAAAAAATACCAATGCTAAGGTCCTACCTCCAGTAATTCTAATTTAATTGGGTAGAGCCCAGCATAATTTACAGCTGGGGTAGAGGGCCATTGTTTTGCCCCATTTATTGATCACTTTCTCAAGTATAAGGCACTTTGCTAAGGGCTTTTGGAAACAAAATTAATCTGTTCATTCAACAAATATTTTTGACAATTACACTGCAGACAGCAAGAGTACAGGAGTGGAAAGATAAAGTCTCAGTTTTCACAGAATTTACAATCTAGTGGAGAAAGACACAAATGATCAATAGGATTTCAAATCGTAGATTATATAAAGTAAATAGAGCAATGAGAGAGTATGTGATGGGGTGAGGGTATGTGCAATATTTTAGTCTGAGTAGACAGGGAAAGCCATTGAGGTGGTAACCTTTGAGTTGATTATCTAAATATCAAATATCTAAATAAGTTGATGAGAAGACAGCAGGGCCTATAAAGATCTAGGGGACCAGCATTCCAGCCAGAGGGAACAGAAAGTACAAAGCTCTGAAGGCAAAACCAAGTAGATTCTTTCTAATCCTGAGCTCCAAAACACTGAATGCTTCCCTGACCTTGACACTCAGAATTTCAGGGGAAGCAGACAAGAAAGAGTCTCACTGCCAGGAGATGAAGCCTCCGAATCAACCCTTCCCTATTCCCTGGGGTAAAATGTCAATAATAATAATAACAATGGTTGGTAATACCCCTGATTACCACTGGTTAAGCACTTATTTTACATACACTTTAAGGCAGGAACTACTACTACTAAGGTTCGTATTTCACAGATGAAGACTAAGGCTCAGAGAGATCAAGTCAATTCTGGTCACTCAGCCAGGAAGGAGGAAGCAGAGTTGGGATACAAACCAGGTTTCTGCAACTGCAGAAATTATTCCCATTCTCTGAACTTCTCCAGGGCTCAACAGTCCCAAAGCTTTGCATCTGGGGTTCCCCAGGAGTGAGAAGCTCCTTCCCCAGCCCACATCCCCAGGAAATCTACTCGCCCCAAATCACAGCACCTGTCACACTGTGTTGTTTCTTCTGTTGATGGTGCAGGCTGGATCTAGTTACCTGTTGTTACTCCAGTGTCTAGCACAGAGCAGTACACCAGGACTTCCTGCAATGATGGGATATTCTATATCTGCATGGCCCAATAAAGATGGTAGCTCCTAGCCATAATGGCTGAGCATTTGAAATGTGGCTAGTGAGACTAAAAACCTGAATTTTTAATTTTTTAAAAAGTTGTCAACATTAAAAGAGGAAAATTTAAAAAAAAAAGAAAAATTATTAAAATGTAAATAGCCACATGTGGCTAAGGGCTACCATATTAGACAGTGCAGGTTCAGCACACCTGATAAAGGCAAGATCCCCACCTCTACTTTACAATTGAAGACAGGGAAACCAGAGAGGGCAAGTGATCTACCCAAAGTAACATAGTATGGGGAGGGAAGATCAATGATGGCTGTTCCTATAGTTCCAATTGAGAGGATCACATGGGGCAGCAGGAACAACAGCCTTCTGGGTGACCACTCAGCGAGGAGGGCTTCAAGTAAGTTGTAAAGAGGATAATCACCTCAGAGATCAGTGCCTGGCTCCTAATTTAAGAGCTTACTAAATGTTAATTTTTGTATTAGCACAGGCATTTGTGCATAGGTTCCATCTAATCTTCATCAGTTTTGGGGTGGGAGGGGGGTCTCTATTTTGTACTTAAGGAAAGATTAAGGTTCCAAAGGTTAAGTAACAGCTGACAAGTGGCTAATGTGAGATTTGAACTCAGCTCAGTTTGGCTTCCAAGGGTTCTGTCCACCAATCAAATCAGCCTCTTGGAGTAGCGCCAGTCTTTATCCTATCTAGAGCCTGCAACTCCCAGGACTTAACTACAGATACCTGCCAGCTGGGAAGAAGCAGACTCTCCCAGGCCTCCACACTATGGGCAGCTGTGGTCTGCAGAACTCAGATCTGTTCCTTGGTTTACACCTGAGAGGAACACAGCCCAAACAGCCTCTGACCACCCTTGTGGGGAAGGAATGTGAGTGCTGTCACAAACTTGTATGCCCACCATGGGCTGGGCATTAGGCTAAGTGCTTTACACATCTGATCTGGCTCATTTCTCACAACCACCTGTAGGGAAATAGGTCTTATTATCCCTTCTTCAGAGAGGGCTCATTGAGGCTCTTTCTGAGTCCTGTTCCAGACAGGCACAGCTCAGGTTGGACTTCAAAGCCTGCACAGTTCACAAGGGTCAGCTAAGTCAACAGGGGCAAATAGTTACAAGCACTTATTAGGTGCTAAGAACAGTACTGGGGATGTGACCTACAGAGTGTTTCTAGTCTGGAAAGGGAGATGGACAAGAAACTCCTGATTATACAACTGTTACACTATAATTGTGATAAAAGCTCCTACAAGGGAGAGAAGGGAGATTGGAAAAGGGTATGCAGAGGGGACTTTTCTGGTGGGGGAGGAAAGTCTTCTCTGAGGAAGTGATATCTGAGGAAGTGATTCCAGAGCCTAACAGAACTCGGAAAACATACTACCTATACTAGAGTGAAGCGTCTGAAGGCTTTGACTCCTTGAAAGGATGTGTGGTGAAGTGATGGGAGTTGAGGAATTGTACATGTGGATCTTCCCTTGGGCTACCAGGCTTTGTAAGTCCAGCACCCTACAGTCTTCTAAGATTCCACTTTAAGCAGACATCTTCCCAAGGTCCTCTTTTCTTGAGAGAGAACATATAAAAAGGATTCTGATATCACCCACTTTCCCCTCTGTGGACATATGGGTTCCATATACACCTCAGAGCCTGCCCAGACCATTTCCCAGGCATTGTCCCGGAGAGGGATAGACAAACTCTCACCTCAGGCAGGAGGGACAAACTCAAGGGCACCCTTGCGAGACACTGGGGAAAAGAGAAATGTGTGATAGCCACATTCTAACAATAGCTAGCTAGTAACATTTTGACACAGTTACCAAGTTCTAGGCACTGTGCTTTGGCCTTTGCTTGTATTCTCAGTCAATTCTCCCCACAATCCCTCAGATACTATGGAATCTCCATGGGAAGAGGTTATGGATCAGAGAAATGATCACTTGGCCAAGGTCACACAGCAAGCAAGTGGGAAGGCTAGATATGAACCTGGAGTTCTTCTGGCTCTAGGGCCCAGGTGCTCTTAAATAATATTACAGCAAGTCCTGAAATAACATCGTTTCAATGTTGTTTGTTTGCATCAATGAGCCTATGGTAAGACTGATCTCCTTATTCATCATTTCCCTTAAGGTCACAGAACATATCCACCACGTTTAGTGAGGAATTAATTGCATTTCCATTTTTTTCACAAAGAAACAGACTCAAAGAGTAGAATGACTTGGTTAAAGTCATACAGCTGAGAAGTGTCAGGAACAGGTTTTGTTTCTCCATGTGGGGCTCCTAAACCATGGTGGAGAAAGGTAAACAAGCTAAGAGGAAACCAAGGACACGAACCACCCACCTCTGTCTGAGTAGGACCCCCAGAAACCATGCTGCTTAGAGAAGCCCAGCAATTGTCCCAGGGTCACAGTTTAGGACTAGCACTTCCCTGACTCTCAACTCCAGTAATCACTTGCGCCCCTCTCCAGGCCTGGAAACGAAAGGAACGAACAAAACTCCCTGTAGTGCCAAGCACATTCAGAAATCCTGGAGACACCCAAGCCAAAGAATGAGCTACTCTGTGGGGTTAGCGAAGGAAGCTTCTCCATAGCCCCTCCTGGACCTCAATTTTTTCAGCCTGTAAAATGGGCCTATAGCATAATTCATAATTTTCTAGTTTAGTCCTGAGATCTCAGAGAAAAGGCAAAACCCGAGCCTGGCATATAGTAGGTGCTTAATAAACGATAAGATATCCATTATCGTGGGTGGGGTGATGGGGGGGGCGAATTGTCAGATTAGGCCCAGCTTTATTCCTAGCCTCACTGTAAACGGAGTCCCTAAGAAACTCCTGGGACGTCAGACCACTTGGTAGGGCACAGCCTACTCGGCGCTTGGTTTCGGAGCCGCGGCCAGGGTTTTCTTCCTCTCCCCCAGCTTTGGCCGCCGAGTATCCGGCAGTCAGCCAAGGACCGGGAGCGCTCGCAACTCCCCTTCCAAATCTGGGGTGCAGGTGGGGGCGGGGTACGGGGTCCACCTTCGCTGGCCAGTCCCAGGTGCCCCATTCCCGGCGCTGGGGGATTGGAGCCCGGGACGTATCCTTCCTAGAGTCATCTGCTCGCCAGCCCCAGCCCAGAGGAAGGGGGCGGGGAGGAGGAGTGGTCCGGCAGCAGCGGCCGGGATTTGCCTGGACTTGAAGACTCTCTCTACCAGAGCCCAAACCCAAGGAAACCTCGAGAAGGCTCTCCTCTCATTGGCCAGGAGTCCGAGGGAGCCCTGGAGGTCTCCACAGCCCCGGGGAGAGGGGGAGGGGTCGGAGAGGGCCGAGTCTGCCAGTTGATGCAACCCCACTGCTGGCTTACGCGCTCCGCTCCCCTTCTCCGAGCCCCTGCGGTGCACTGACTGAGCTCAGACCAGCCCGAAGCTCGGACGTGGCTCGGGGTTCAAGGTAAAAGTGGCGTAGCTCGGCCGCTGCTTACCTCTTCGGCCTGGGGGCCGCCGCCGCCGCCGCCCCGGGCGAACGGCAGGTAGCCCTTAAGCTCCGCGCGGCACTCGGAGTCCGCAACGATCATGGTGTGCACCAGGACCCGGCCGCCGCTCGCCGACGACCCGTGCACCGGAGGGGGTTGTGGACGGACGCACGCAGGAAGCCGGGACTGGGGGCCGCTGGGGAGGTTCTTGAGCCCCGGGGTGTCTCCCGGGGTTCCAGAAGGCTCAGAAAGCCCAGAATCCAGGAACGGCCGCTGTCTCTCTGGACTCTCCTCTCGTCTGGCTTCTGGAGCGGTGAATGGCCTCGGGAGACTGGGATTACCCGCGGTGCAAGGGTTTTCTCGGCCCAGAGTGCCTCGGAAGTCCGCAGTGGCCAGGGCTGCTCGCGGACTCAGCGCTTCTCAGCATCCCCGCCGCGGAACTGCCAGCGCTCGCCGGGATCTGACACCAGCAGCGCCTCTCAGCCCGTTGCGGTCCCTGGGGGAGGGCGGGGACACAAAAGCCCAGGGCCGCGGCCAATCAGATGCCTGTTTCCTGGGAAGGCGTGGCGACACCGCCCTCAGGAATCGAGAGCTCAGCCAATCGACAACAGGAAGCGCCCGGGAACTCTGGGAGCTGTAGTCAGCCCCGGACGAATGCTGCAAACTTTTGCAAGAGGGTTTAGTCAGATCGTTGGCAATACCAGAAGAGAGTGACAGCTCGGAGAATCATTACAGCTGCATGATGAAACGGGACTTCACTGGGCTGGGCCAGAGAGCCGTGTGTTAAGTCCCTCCAAGTACGTTCTTCAGCCTTATCAGTTCCTGGAGGGACTAGTTAGGGTTAAGAGAAGTGGTTTTAATTATAGAACTGAACGCCAGCCAGATCTGGGAACAGTCCTGTTCCCCTGGCCTCCGGGAGGGCTCCGCCTTAAAAGTGTATCAGACACAGGGAATCCACCTTATTTGTAGAGTCTCTGGAAAAGCCTTCATTCATTGGAATATTGTTGGCAACTTAAGTCTAACCTCAATCCCCTTCTGCTCCCTTGGGGCCTCCGGTCCTGTCTTACATCCCTGCCACCCCTTTCCAGAAACTTGTGCCTAGGCACTCTACTAGGTCTTTTCTCACCTATCTCTCTGGCCACTCCTTCCTTCTCTGACTCCTCTTTCTTCTCTCACCGCCTGAAATGTGGGCGTTCCCCTAGTTTCTGTTTTTATCCCTCATCTCTCCAGACATACTCTCCCTCCCTGATCTCATCCATTTCCTGGATGCAACTCTCCATTTGAAAGTAAGTCGCTTCCACCAGCCCCCAACACCTGGAAACTGAATTAATCTTCTGTCCCCTTCCCATAGATCCTCTTCCTTCGCAGTTTTTCTTCAGGGGTCCATTTTTTGTTTTGTTTTTCAATTCAAAAATCATTGTTAACTCTGGATAGAGAGTCCTGGCTGGACCTCCAAGGTCCCCTCCAGTTCCAAAGATGACCTTCTAACATAGTCTCCTGCCTACTTCTTAGGAGAAAGAATTAATCTCACCCTCTGCTGAGATCCCAGGCATTTGAGCTGAGTCTCCTTTGTAACACTTATCACATTCTACCTTGTATTGTAATTTTCTGTGTACATGTCTTATCTGACCCTTTTGATTATAAGCTCCTTGAGGGCAGGGTCTACATCTTGACATTTTTGTCTTCTGCCTTATGCCACCCAGCACAATGTTCTGCCAATAATATGTCCTTGGTGACTGAATCTTCTTTTAAATTGAACTCCCCTCTAAATTACCCTATGTCAGATTCAGCTTTCATTTTAAAAAGCTACTCTGTAATGTCAATGTTTAGATCAAAAAGATTTACTGATATCTTATGAGTTACAGAATAAAGGTCAAACTCCTAGAGTGACAGTCAATATCTGCCAAGATCTGCCTGAATTTACCTTTCCAGGCTTATCACCTGCCACATCTATGGTTCTTGTTTCGCCTTGGAGCCTTTCTTCCTGTAGTTTCCTCTTCAAATCTCTGCCCACTGAAATCCTACCCAGCATTCAATGCCTTCATTTATTTTTGTAGCCTGAATGAAGGCTTGAAATTGCCACTGCCTACTGAAAGCATTGCTTCTTTAGCTCAGCTGGAAGTCCTCTTTCCCACTCAACTCAACACATTGTTTCTGCTTCTTTATAGGGCTGATCTTCAAACTTGATGCAGCCTTGTGATCATGTCTACATATCTTTGCTCTAACAATGGAATACATGTTATTGACCACTTTTGCAAAGGAAGGAAACTTGAGCTTACACCAGGCTATGTCAGAGCTCCCTTAAATCATGTAGTGAGTCCTCAGTAAATATTTTTGAATGGATGAATATGAATTACTCTCCTATGTACAATAACCCTTTAGAATCTTCAAAGAAGCAGCTAAATCATTCCCAAGACTTTATACAGTTAGTGATTTCGTGAAAGGAAAATATTCGAAATTGCATGAGCTTTGTGACTCAGTCTCCAAGGAAGGAAAGCTGGAAAGAGGCAGAGATATAATTTGCTGAACTCAAACAACAGTCCAGGATACATGTTATCTCGTGTAACTCTCACCACAACCTTTTGAGGTAGGCATTATGGCCCCATTTGACAGATGAGGAAACTGAGCCTCCAGAGGTTTGTTAGCCATGGTCAGATAGCTTAGTAATATGTTGAGTAAGGATTCAAACCCAGGCAGGTATGACTCCTAAGCAGAAACTCCACTGCACTACTGATGAGAGAAAGACTTGAATATGTAAGAAGCAGGCTGGCACAAAGAACTAATCCACAAAGCAGAATTCCAATATATGAATTGAGAGTGAGAAACACAATTGTCAAGTGGCCTATAATTGATGGGCTAGTACATTTCTCTTTATAGGAAGGCTTCTGTGAAAAGCCAAGTTATCTGAAGGTGGTTAGGGCAGCTGGAATCTGAGCAAAAGGAACAAATGAAAAGATCAATCACTGAACCGGCTGCACACAGAGCAAACTTGCTGGTGAGAGCTCCAGTTTCTTCCTTCTCTTTCATTCAGCAAATATTTATTGACCATCTAGTATGTACCAGGCACTGTGCTGGGCTCTGGAAATCCAGCCAGTAAAGCTTCCAGACCGGTGGGGGCATAGCCCAGTGACATTGGCTGGGCTTATTCTTCCCTTCCCCCATGCCTAATATTTTTGGCTCAGTAAAAATCTCCACCTCCTGTTGCCATACTCTCTCGACTCTTGCATCAGCTATGCTGAAGCCAATGATTGGCCAATGCTTTTATTATTCCTCAACCACATTCCAGTCCTGAAGAAACGTCTAGATTGGATTTGAAATGCTTTCGGTTTCCTCAGCTTCGGAACCTCTCTGTTTTTAACTGTAATGGGATTCTTATCTGTTTTGAATTCATTCTTTCTGCATTAATTTTCTAATCCCAAATTGTGGGATCAGTTTGCTATAATGACCTTTTCTCTGGCCATACCTGGGGCTGTGATTTATCACCTAGTTGTAATTATCTGAGCTCTTCTTATTGTTCTCACCACAGTCTCCCTTCCTATCTCAGAATACAATTCCTGCCTTGGGAGAGCTTTCAGGTAAGAAGCCTTACTCCAAAAGGTTTTATAAAGCCAAAGCCGGCTCAACCTCTGTGGCTCATTCACACATTCATCCATTCAATCACTCATTAAGCAGGCATTGTGCTAAGTGCGGAGGAGGTCTTTCGGAGCTGGCAGGTGCTGAGCTCTGAAGCTACACAATTAAGATTGAAATTGTCTCCTGGAGTGCTGCTGCATCAGCGAGGCAGAACAACCACAGACTTTCAGAAACAGCTAACTATCTCTTAAGGGCACTGCCCAGGAGTCCTGAGTTTTAGCTATGTGACCCAAAGAGAACTTTTTTCAGTTCTTAGACTCTGTTTCCTCATCTATATAACAAAGGAATTGGAAATAAGCTCTAACCCTAGAGACGCTGTGGAGAGGACTGGTGTTGATAAAGGCATATAACTCGGTTTCATCGATTGTGTATACTGACGGCAGAAACCAGGTTTCAAAAAGCTCGCCTGTCTTAAAAAAAAATAAATTAAGTAGAAAAACTGATCAGCTGGGATAACTCTCTAAGAATTCCAGTTGGTTTTGTCCGCTGAGTGAGCCCTCAGCGCCCCCTGCAGGCAAGACCCTACTGTAGCCCAGAACGGACTGGCAAGGATGAAATGAGGGCCGCCTCAAAATGTTTTGAGTTTATAGGATTGTCAAGTCCCACGTCACTGCTTGAAGTCCTGAAAAGAGGCCAGGCAACAGCTAAGTAAAAATGGGTTGCTGAAGATTCTTCTGCTGCCATCAGGGACCAGACTTCCCAGAGACCTCCCAGCCTGATTGTGCTTCCCATTGCTTTCGCTTACCCCTGCATCTTGAGGTTCAGAGAAAATAAACCAATTGCCTAAGGTTCCCAGTAAGTTGGTCACAGAACGGAGACTAGAACCACTTGCACCGAAAGAGGTTGCCCCAGGAGCGCCATATATCCAGAAAAGAACAATTCTTTTTGTTCCAGTGTCCTCCTCTCCCTATTTCCCTCTTCCACTCCTAGAGGCCCTAGGCTGTCCTTGGAGTAACGCCCCTAGCTCTTGTCACCATCTTGCCCCCCCCCTTCCTACCTTTAAGACTTCGGTATCCCTACACTTCTCCCACCAAAAAAAAAAAAAAAAAAAAAAAGTTGTACTTGAAATAATATATCAGAGTCGAAGGTTTCAGTTCTAACGTTTCCTAGCCGTGAACCTGTGCAAGTCACTTCACTTCTCTGAACCTGTTTCCTGCTGCGTAAAATGGGGCAATAAATGAGGACGAGAGCTAATGCATACGAATCCCTTAACAAGGCTTGATGCAGATTAAGTGTTTAACAAACTATAGTTGTTATTATTTATATGGTTACTGTTTTTATTTTAAAGTATCTAGTGACAGTGTGTGTTCAAGAAAGATGGTTATCGCCATTTAATATTTAAAAGTCTGAAGCACGGAGCCTGACATTCAGCAGGAATTGAATACGTAAACTGTGGTTAGTATTTTTTCTTTTTTAACCCAAGGGCTCCTAGTACCTTTGCAGTTCTAATTTATCTCTTGAGCAAAAGCTGCACCACTTCTTTTCGCTCAGCAACAGGCTCCTCTTAGGTAAACACAGCGGCCAATGAACAGGAAGATGGGCGGGATTATCTGACAGCCAATAGCAGCCTGTAGCGGCGCGCAGGCCCGGCTCAGGCTGGTTTCCAGCTTGTTAGAAAAGCTAACCTCCAGGCTGTTTTCGGGGAGGGGAGTGCCTCCAAATTCTCCTGGATCTGCCTATCAACCAGGCTCTGATTGGTGTGCACCTTGGCGGCCCACGCGTCCCTCCTCCCGGCAGGGTCGGGACTTCCCCGTCTGCTTTTCATTTTTCTTTTTTTTCTTCTTTCCTTTTCTTTTTTTTAAATGAACTTTTGGTTATAGTTACCGCCCTCCTTTTCAAATTATGTGACATTATTGCAGAAAATTTAAAATATACAGAAAAATATAAAGGTAAAACATGATTTCCCCCCCCCCCTTTTTTTAAATGGTTTTCAGGCTTTCTAACTTAAGCTGGTATTACTTTTGTCCGTTGCACTATTGTTGTGAAAGCGTAAAACTGGAAGCGACCAAAATGCCCATCAAAGAAGACTGGTTAAAGTAACAAGCAGATTCGTCCACACAGTGAAACATCACGTAGCAAAGAAACGGAAGGAGTTAGCTCTCTGTGCTCTACGAAGGTGCTCTACGTGAAATGAAGAGGTGTGCAGGATTTAATGTTAGGTTAAAACAAAAAACAAGTCGCACAATAATACATATGAAATGGTCTCAAAGTATTTTCGTACATGATTATATAGAGGCAACAAAAGTCTGGAAAGATGAGCAGTTTGCAACAAACTTATCCGGTTACCTATGGCATAAAGAGAGCTAGAGAGATTATACAACTCTATGCACTATTTTTTTCTATGCACTTCTTTAATATTTGTTTTTTTATGCCAAGATATATTATGTTGAAACTTTTAAAGAGTGGGAAAAACCCTTCAAAATCCTAATCCTACTAGCAAGAAAAAACCAGTGATAACTTGTTGGTTTTTATTCTTTGCATATATTTATTTATCATGTAGTACACAATATATTACTATTATATATTTATTTTGTCTTTAACTTACGCTTATCTTTCTAGTATATAAATAATATATATTTGGTGTAGCCTGGTTTTTCCACTTACTACATTTCATGGTAATTATAATATTAAATATTCCTTAAACATAATATTTAATGGTTGCAAATGTTCATGTGTGATATAATTGGTTCATTAATCCCTATGGCTGCAAATTTAGGGTTTTCTTCCCAGTTTTTCATTATAATATGATATAAGATGTGATAAAACTCTTACATAAAAAATATTGCATTGTATCCCTGATTATTTCCTTTAGTTAAATTTCTAGACACAAATTCATGATTGAAGGCTATGAACAAATATATTTAAGACTCTCGATGATAATTGTAAAAACTTTTAAAAGTTTGTGAACATTATTGATGCCTGTCTTAGTCAGCTCTGGCTGCCATAACAATATGCCACAGACTGGGTAGCCTAAACAACAGAAATTTATTTTATCACAGTTGTAGAGGCTGGAAAATCTGAGATGAGTGTGCCAGCAGGGTCGAGTTCTGGTGAGAGCTCTCTTCTTCGTTTGCGGGTGGCTGCCTTCTTGCTGTGTTCTCACATGGCAGAAAACACGAGCAAGTTCTCTGGGGTCTTTTCTTATAAGGGCGCTAAGCCCATCAGGAGGTACCCACTCTCATGTCGTCATCTAAACCTAATTACCTCCCAAAGACTCCATCTCCAAATACCATCACATTAGGGGTTAGGGCTTCAATACCATCATATTGGGGTTTAGGGCTTCAATACACAAAATTTGGGATGAGGGACACAATTCAATCCACAGCAATGCTTAAGATGGGCCTGATGCTATGCTTAGGGTGGGGTACAGGGCTGAATAATATCCCAAATCTGGCTGCTGGGATCAGACAGGTGAGAAAGATAGATGCAAATATAAGTTGCTCAGATAAGCAAAGACTCCTAAAAATAATCTGACCAAGTCACTACTGGACATAAAACTCTTCAATGGTTCCTTTTGTCCAGGTTGGGTCTGAACATTTGACAGGTCATATTTGGTTTGCTGATATATATATTGTTCAGTCCTCTGGTTTAATAAAAAATCGAATAAGTTGGTAAGATTTTAAAATTTGGAGGTTTCACACAAAATCCCCAATTTACGAATTTTCTTAGAAAAGAGGAGGATGTATTACCACTGGGCCTGCATTCCTGGGACCTCTGGTAGGTCTAAGTAGCTGGGCTTGTCTTCTGCATATCTCAGTTCCCATAACAATAACACACAGACCACTTGATCATTTACATTACCTACCTGGCTTCTGTAGGAACCTGAGATAGAAACCGGCTGAGGGGGCCAAGATTACTTCACATGGCATTCGAAGTTCTCATGATGTGCCTTCTCTTTTACCTTTGCTTCCTCTTATTCTTGCTCAAACACAAACACACCCTTGCATAAGGTCAAAGTGTAAAGCAGTGGCAGAATGGGGATTAGAACCAGGGTTTCTCATCTCACTCTCCAGGCACTTTTAACTACCTTATTTGGTTCTTCACTCATTAACTTGAGGTGTTTATTTTTCTTGATAAGACCAGGCCAAAGTCAGCCAATTTGCATAAAACCAAATGCAACGGAATGTCCAGAGGTGGAAATTTTGCTACTGGATGTGCAGTCTCATATATGGCTCTCACCAGCTTCTTACTCCTCTTACTTCTGCTCCAGTTTTCAGGCCACTCTGCTGTTCTCAGGGCCTTTGCCTTTGCTGTTAGATAGATATATATGTTCTGTATCTTCATAGCTCATGTTATTATATTCTTTAGGCATCTCCCTATCAGCTTGCTCTGTAAGGTGACAACTTTATCAGATCACATTATATAAAATGGTTCACCTCCAGCTACTTTATGTCCCTTTATTCTGCTTTATTTTTCTCCCACCTAATATACATACCTGCTTATTTTTTGTCTTCTTCATATTATGGAAGCTCCATGAGGGAAGGTTTGCTGTTGTATTTCCAGCACCTAGCACAGTCCTGGCATATAATAGGCATTCAATAAATATATGCTGGTTTATGGGCTGTGGCCAGTAGTTTGGCTGGATGGTCAGGGACTTGAAAGGAACATAGCCAGAAAACTGGTGACAAGAAAATATGGGGAAGAGGTATATGGATAGACTTCTCTAAATGGGCAAAAAATTGTGAAGATATTTGTGTCCCATGTGAATGCTCAACAAAGAGTGACCTCAGCAGGGGAAATGTTAATAATCAAGTGGACAGGATGACCTATTATGTGGATACCAGTCAACCTCTTTCTACAGCCACCCCTGTCGCTGAGTGGTGTTCACGGGCTCATCAACAAAGTGGACATGGTAGCAGCAAGGGAGGTTATGCCTGGTCTCAGCAACATGGACTTCCATTCACCAAGGCCAACCTGGCTATGGCTACTGCTGAGTGCTCAATTTGCCAGCAGTAAAGACCAACACTGAGCCCCTGATTTGGCACCATTCCCCCAGGGTGATCAGCCAGTTACCTGGTTGTAGATTGATTACATTGGACCACATCCATTATGGAAGAGGCAATGTTTGGTTCTTACTGGAATAGACACCCTAGGTACAAATTTGCCTTTCTTGCAGGCAATGCTTTTGTCAAACCACCATTTGTGGATTGCAGAATGTGTTATGTACATAATAGTATGTCACATTGATTCTAATCAAAGAGCTCACTTCTCAGTAAATGAAGTGCAGCAATGGTCCCATGCTCATGGAATTCACTGGTCTCCACCATCCTGAAGCAGCTGGCTTTAAACAATGGTGGAATGGCTTTCTGAAGACTCAGTTACAGTACCAGCTGGGTGGCAGTACTTTTCAGGGTTGGGGCATGGTTCTTCAAAAGGCTGTATATACTCTGAATCAGCATCTAATATATGCTGCTGTTTCTCCCATAGCCAGTATTCACAGGTCCAGAAATCAAGGGGTGGAAATGGGAATGACATCACTATTACCTCTAGTGATCCGCTAGCGAAATTTTGCTTCCTGTTTCTGTGAACTTATGCTTTGCTGGCTTAGAGATCTTAGTTCTAAATGGAGGAATGCTTCTACTGGAAATCACAGTAATTCCATTGAAGTAGAAGCTCAGACTGCTGCCTGATTATTTTTGACTCCTCATGGATCTGAATCAACAGGCAAAGAAGTGAGTTACTGTGCTGGCTTGGATGACTGATCTTGCCAATCGGGAAATCGGGAAAACTGGACCACTACTCCACAATGAAAGTAAGGAAGAATATGTCCAGAATACAGATTTCTTATAGTGTCTCTTACTATTACCATACCCTGTGTTAATGTCAATGGAAAACTACAACAGTTCAATCCAGATAAAACTAATGGTCCAGATCCTTTAGGAATGAGGTTTGGGTCACCTCACCAGGTAAAGAACCACAAACAGCTGAGGTGCCGGAAGGTTTCCTTTTGAAGGCAAAGGGAGTAGAGAATGAGTAGTGGAAGAAAGTAATTATAAATGCCAGCTACAACCATGTGACAAGTCATAGAAATTAGGATTGTAATTGGCATGTGTAATTCCTTCTTATTTTGTTATGAATATGTTTGTATGTCTGTGTGTATATGCAAATACATACACATATATATTTTTATATATGTAGCAAATATCTTTGTATAGATATGTAGAAAATATCTATATATGTAGCAAATTTCATATATAAAATGATCTTTTTAATTATTACGACTGCAATTTCTAGACAGCAATTTCTAGATGCTGGGTCTGCAGACAGGTCTAGTGCTCAGAATATATAAAGAATTCTTAAAACTCAACAACAAAAAGAGTTGTTGAGTTCAATCCAGTTCAAAATAGGCAAAGGACTTGAATAGATATGTCTTAGAAGAAGATATATATGTGAATGACCAATAAGCACACAAAAAAATGTTCAAACAAAGATGGTTCAACATGTGCAAATCGATTAATGTGATACACCACATAAACAAATTAAAAAATAAGAATCATATGATCATATCAATAGATGCAGAAAAAGCCTTCAACAAGATCCAGCATCCATTTATGATCAAAACATTTAACAAAATCAGTATAGAAGGAAAGTACCTTAACATAATAAAGGCCATCTATGACAAACCCTCAGCCAACATTATACTTAATGGTGAAAAATTAAAGACCTTCCTTCTAAGATCAGGAACAAGGCAAGGCTGTCCACTATTATTCAATATAATCGCCACTGTTATTCAATATAACATTGGAGGCCCTAGCGAGTGCAATCAGACAAGAGAAAAATATAAAAGGCATCCAAATAGGAAACGAAGAAGTCAATCTGTCACTATCTGCAGATGACGTGATTCTCTATATAGAAAACCCTAAAGACTCTGCAAAAACACTACTAGAAACAATAAGCAAATACAGTAAAGTTTCTGGATATAAAATTAATGTTCAAAAATTCATAGCGTTCCTATATTCTAATAATGAAGTGTCAGAAAAAGAAGTGGAAAAAATAATTCCTTTCGCAAATGCAACAAAAAGAATAAAATACCTAGGAATAAATTTAACAAAACATGTGAAGCATCTATATAATGAAAACTACAAGACCCTATTAAAAGAAATCGAAGAAGATGCAAAGAAATGGAAAGATATTCTGTGTTCTTGGATTGGAAGAATCAACATAGTTAAAATGACCATATTACCTAAAGCATTATACAGATTTAATGCAATCCCCATCAAAATCCCATCGGCATTTTTTAAAGAAATAGAACAGATTTGTATGGAAGACCCAGAATTGCCAAAGCCATCCTGAGAAAAAAGAACGAGGTTGGAGGCATCATTCTGCCTGACTTCAAATTATACTACAAAGTGACAGTAATCAAAATGGCATGGTATTGGCAGCAAAAAAAGACACATGGACCAGTGGAACAGAATCAAGAGTCCAAAAGTAAACTCGTGTTTATATGAGCAAATAATTTTTGACAAAAAAGCCAAAAACATACAGTGCAGAAAGGAAAGCCTCTGCAATAAATGATGCTGGGAAAACTGGAAAGCCACCTGCAAAAGAAAGAAACTAGACTGTTGTTTATCGCCACACACCAAAATTAACTCAAAATGGATTAAGGATCTGAATATAGACCCAAAACAATAAAAATGCATAGAAGAAAACAAAGGAGCTAAACTCAAGGACCTTGGATTTAAAGAAGATTTTATGAATTTGACCTCAAAGGGAAGTAAAAGCTAAAATAAATGAATGAGACTACATCAAACTAAAAAGCTTCTGCACAGTAAAAGAAA
>NW_011888817.1:6462317-6462658 GCF_000151845.1 Pteropus vampyrus | reverse complement strand
GTCAACAAGGTAAAGAAACAACCATCCGAATGGGAAAATATATTTGCAAGCAACGCCTCCGAAAAGAGCCTAATATCTAAAATATACAAAGAACTCATACGACTCAATAACAACAAAAAAACCAAACGATCTAATCAAAAAATGGGCAGAGGACCTGAACAGACACTTCCATAGAGGACATACAAATGGCTAACAAATATTTGAAAAGATGCTCAACATCGCTAGCTATTAGGGAAATGCAAATCAAAACCGCAATGAGATACTATCTCACATCTGTTAGAATAGCTATAATCAACAGGACAAGTAATAACAAATGCTGGAGAGGATATGGAGAAAAAGGA
>NW_011888817.1:6456941-6461362 GCF_000151845.1 Pteropus vampyrus | reverse complement strand
TACAATGGAATATTAGTCTGCCGCAAAAAGAAATACTAAAATGTGCTACATCAATAAACCTTGAAAACATTACACTAGGTGAAAGATGTTACAGATACAAAAGGTCACATATTGTATGATTCAAGTATATAAAATATTCAGAATAGGCAAGTTTATAGAGACTGAAAGCAGACTCTATAAAGTAGTTGGGTGGAGGGGGAATAGAGAGTGTCTGCTTAATGGGTATGGAATTTTGGGAGTGATAAAAATATCTCAAACTACTAGAGGTAATGTTTGCACAACATTGTGAATATACTAAATGGCACTGAATTTTACATTTTAAATGGTTAATGATTAATTTTATGTTATGTGAATTTTACCTCAATTAAAAAAGAGTAGTGAGCAAGGAGGAATCTGTGGAATCTGCTAATTGTGAGGTTGTGCCAGGTGACATCAAGTAAAGCATGTGTCCCCATGCTTCTTTGTCTGCTCCCAAGCCTTTTGTCCCTTTCCAGTGCTTGAAGTTAAAGATTCCTTGAAGTGGGATACAAATGATTTAGGTGTTTTCTGCTCTAATAAATGACAATACCTAAAAAGAAGAAGGAAAGGAGAAGGGAAGGAGAAAGGACGGAAATAAGGGAGAAGGAAGGACTGAGGGGCAGGACACAGTAGTTACACTTGTAAGTGGCCAATCGCCCTTGGAAGATTGGTAAGACCTCCAATCACACTACCTCCTCCTTACCCATCATTCCCTTCCATGCTCCAGGCTGAACTATTGTCAGTTCCGCAATAGCCCATGGTCTTGCTCAGTGCCAGACTTCTTCAAATGCTGTCTCTTAGCCTTGAATGCCCCACATCCTTTCTTTTTTACCTGGCCTCTGTTATACCTTCTTCCACCATGAGGTCTCTTTGAGCCCCAGGACTGGGTGGTGCTTGTCCAGTGTCTTCCCCCAGCATTCTGCACTCATCCCTATCAGAATATTTCCAATATTGTTGTTTCACCACTTGTTATTCCTAATTGGCTATGGGTTCTGTAAGGACAGGAGCTGTGATTATTTTGTAGTTGTATTCTCAGTGTTTACCAAATGCCCAGCATATAGTAGATGCTAAATATAATTTTTAATATATTTTAAAAATCTGAAAATGGAATACATAGGCTATGCAGCAATGCATATTCAACTATAGTGGAATGACCTAGAGTTCTCTTTGTGAAAGTTAGACAAAAGACATCTGTTTTCAGAACGGATGTCACCCTAGAGTACACTGCTTGGTGGGCAGTATGTGGGCAGTCCTCCCTGGCCTGAAATTAGGTGTCTTATGCAGTGAACACCTTGCAGCCCATACCATGTGCAGCAGATCTGGAAGGATCCTTCATACCAGTGGGTCTCAACTCTGGCCACATATTGCAAAAACCTGGGAAGATTTTGAAAATAACCATACCCAGGCACCAATCTCAAAGATTTGGATTTAATCGGTCCTGAGGCAGTGGCTTAATTTTAAAGCTTCCCAGGTATTTCAATATTCTGCCTAGGCTGAGATTTACAACTTGAGTTATAATATGAAAATCTCAAACTAGGCACTATTGCAAATATGTGTTCATACCACATAGGCATGCACTGACAGGCTGATGGGATTCATGTCACAGCCTAAATGCTAACACAGTGGCAACCACTGGCACTTCTACATTTACTACCAGGAAACTTCACCTTTACCACCCACCCCCAGAAGTCCAGGCGAGTCCCCTCTCCCCACCCACCTGTCTCACACTGAGGTGGGAGCTAACAGGCAGCTGAACCATTTCACTGGAACTGCAACTTGAGATTGTGGGACCAGGAGCTCTGAAGTCCTTGCTTAGCATAAACCTGGTTGTGTGACCTTGAGAAAGTTACTCCACAGTTCCTTGCTTTAGTTATTATTAACTTATTTTCCACAAATACCATGATATTTAATGAGTAAAGTAATTGTAAAGCACTCTATAAACTATTGTGCAACTGTTAAGTAACTTCATTACATAAAATTCCATTGAAATCTTTTAAAAATAGCCCCAATATTTGATACAGATGGTTAGGAAGCTGCTTAGATTTGCTCCTGTAGTTCTCAGAGCTACTCTGGTCCTTGCCTTTCTCGAGTTTTGTTTGTTCAAGTCTTGAGAGTCTGAGACAATAGCCCCTGTTCTTTCAATAAATTACTTTTTCTCCTTAAGCTAGCCAGTGCTGGCTTGGTTTCTGTTCTTGTAAACAAGGAGGATTTTAACTAATGCAATAAACCAGAGTAGCATTTTTCAAATTGTATTCTGTGAAATGCTAAGTCCTAAATGTTTTGTACAAGAATAATTTTTTTTTAGAATTCTTAGCATATTTTTTTAAATCCTCAAATAATATTCATATTAAGAACTATATTAAAGTTATACTTGATAACCTGCCTATGCCCAAGAATGTCAGCAAATTTCAAGAAACTATTGTACCTATAGTACAATGGTCCTCAAACTTCAGTGCACATCAGAATCACCTGGGGTAGTTTGCTGGGTCCCACTTCAGACTCAGCAGGTCAGTGATGGGGCCTGATATGTGCATTTCTAACAAGTTCCCAGATGCTGCTGATTCTGCTGGCTTGTGGATACTTGATAGTCTTAAATTAGGCTGCTCCAAAAATTATTCATTTTTCCTTTTTAAGAATTTAAGCTTATGATTCTTCATCTTCACTTTAAAGTTTCAATTTTTTGCTTGCTTTACTCAATCATCATTAGACTGATTTTCAATTAAAATATCAAGAGCAGATGGTATACCTTTATTAAGGAATCATCTCAGGAATATCATTCTTAATAAGGCAATTGTTGATTATGTCACGAAAAACACTATCATCTATAAACTTTGGGGATTTTATATGCGTTTTAAATGTTTTTGGTCACAAAAATGCAAAACGGATGTTTTTATTTGTTCAATTATTTTTTAAACTTTTCAAATTTTGTACTGTTGTAAAGTAAAAAAAAAGCATATGACTAAGCACAATCATTTCTTGCACTTCATCTTTGAAGTCATTTTGTTGTTGGCCACTTGAATTTCAGCATTCACACCTCGGGATTGTCTATAAACTTTCCATCAGCAGCATCATGGACAAGAGTTTTAGACACAGCCAGGGTCTTGTCTTCAAGGGCGGGGTCAATGACTTGTATAAGCTTTTATCATTCAACAGCCCTAAAATCCTTTATAGGGTCTTGCAACATGATTCATTGTAATTCTGGAACAAATGATCTATTGATCTGTCACATTGAAAGATGTCTCACTAATGGCCCAAAGTGCCTAGAGAAGTTATGTAACTAGTTTGTATAATTTAAACAAGGCCTTAAAATCTAATTTGAATCATGAACATACTTGGCAAAGCAAAATATAACCTAAGAAATAATTCTGATTCTCTGCTAATAGACTTGGATTAGGAGTCAAAATATCTGAATGCCAAATCTCAACTCCAATTTACTGAATAACCATAGGCAATACATAATCTCTAATTCTAGTTCACTCGATCTACATAAGGATAATTAGAATGAGGATAACTACATCATATAGAGTTCTTTAATCCATTTTATAAATGCAAAATGGACTGATGGTGCCTTGAATTGTATCTTTTAAAAGACTCATTCCTGTTTTCCAGGCTGTCTTGACCTTGGATTGAGTTTATCCTTCAAGCTTTCCCTGAACCTCTGACTAATGTCAGACAGGCAAAGGGGCTTTTCCCTGTATCACACCTGCCTCCTCCAAGTCCCCCTATGTGGTATAGCACTTATGCTGTGCTTTTTCTTCAAGCTCCCTATTACAGATACACTAATTCATTTTAGCAGTCCAGTAGTGTGTCCCCCTACCCCTCTCCAGATAGAAGACATTAGACACAGTTCACTGATGATAATTTATTATAGTCTGTTGGCAGCAGACAGATATTAGAGCAGAACTATGTCTCCATAGAAATGGGCAATGATATATAGCCATTAAATGGGGAACTGTGTGTACTTAATCATCATCATGCTCTTTTAGTTTCTTGATAGTCTGCTTGTGCCGTTCAATTTCTTTCTGCAGACGCTCAATCTCTTTTATATGATGACTGATCTCTTCTTCATGGTGTTTCTTCAAAGCTGCCAGTTGTTCTTTAGTCCGTGCTCTACAAGTACACAATGACTCTGGGTTTAATCCTAATACTTCACCTCAAAGAGATTTCTAAGTAAAACCTGTATTACCTAAGGCAAAGCAGTCTCAATCCTGTGGGAGTCTGGCTGGTCATCTTTTTCTAACCCTTAAGCCCCACCAGTGAAAGAATACTCCACCTTCAAATGCATCCATCTTTAGATAACCAAGATGATTCAATTTTCCTGGTGTTAGTGCCTGAAATTCCAGCATTCATGAGCTATTCCTTTCAGAGTCCTCTTTAGAATAGAAAACTCCAGAGAGGTGTGA
>NW_011888817.1:6425430-6455946 GCF_000151845.1 Pteropus vampyrus | reverse complement strand
TCAGCAGGGCCTGGGAGCGAGGGTGTAATAGGTTCCCGGACCCGGGAGTTTTGCTGGGGGATGGGGTGCCCCTCGGCGCCGGAGCAGGATGGGTTGGGCAAGTGGACGTTTAAGAAGGGCTGGAAGGCCCTCTGAGAAATCTAGGCCTGGACTCGGGACTGCGTGGGCCTCACCGGAAGTATCGTTCCTCTTCGGCCTGCTCTCTTTTCCCGAAGGCCCCACCGGCCTCCCGGATTGAGCCCGCGCCGGAGTCGAGATTCCCTGACTGAGGGAAGAGACAAGGACATTGGTGAAGGTGTGGAGGGGGATACGGCATCCGCGCTCGGGGCCAAGGCGGCGGACACTGCAGCGGGCATACCCGTCCGGAGCTGAAGCTTTGGGCTTGCGTGGCCCTCACGCCCCACACACCCAGCCGCAACCGCGCCGCCAGCGCCGTGACTGCCATAGTTGTCAGTGCTGCACTTCGCAAGTCGCAGGTGGCGCAGCCTCCCTGTAGGCGCAAACGGCTCTGATGGAGGGGCAGCCAATCCTTGAGATGGAGAGGCGGGATGAACCGAGGAGGACCCAATCATGGAAGGGAGAAGGCGGGGTTCCTCTAGTTCACAGCGAATCCTGAGCAGGAGACTCGCGCATTCTTAGCCAACCCCTAACAAGGTCTTCGGGGCCAAAGGATTGGAAAATAATGGAGGAAGTTGTAAGGGAGGGGCAAGAGAGGGTCAGAAGCCAATGGAATGAGTCATGGCGTCCACCCCCACACCACGAATCCGATCCTAAACTTGTTATTATTTAACACCCTAAGGAAGCCTTCTCTTTCCTGGACCACTAGCATCAATAAGATGCTATAAGAGTAAGATAAAAAAGATCAATAAGATGACATAGGGGTTGGGATGAGGAATATCTATGCCCAGATGCCGACGTCCAGCATGCCCAGACTTAGCTAAGTTGTATATGTACATGAATGTGGTCTTTTAAGAGGTGTCAGTGTTCTTTTGTTGCATTGATATTTCACTCTCAACTCTTAGCTTAAATGTCACCCCAAAGAAACCTTCCATGACCTCCTTAGTCATTCTATCATAGCTCCCTGCTTTGTTTGATCTCTCTGTACTTTTTACCTTCTGAAGTTATCAGCCTTGATCTAGTAGGCACTGAAGATCTGTAAAATGCATTAATATATTATCGAATGGGCTTGATAACTGGCCAATGTGGTGCAATGAAGTGGAGAAAAGCATGAGTAGGAGTTTAAGGAAGGCTTTGCCATGACCTTTCTTCAGCCATCTAACAAATGTGAACATGAAAATAGTAGTTTATAACCTTTGTCTGCATCATTTTCTCTCTCTGGGTCCAGTTGTTTCTCCTTTAGACGAGAGGGTTGAGCCAGATTATTTTATTCATAATTATAAAACGACCTTCTTTGCTTTCTATGAAATTGTAGAACAGTTTTTATTACCTTTTGGTTGGAAAAGTACCAGCCTTGGTTTGTATGACTTAGATGGGAAGGGTTCCTGCCGGGCATGTTTTCAAATGTTCATTGCAGGAAACTTGGAAAAACATAAAAGCAGAAAGATAGACATAATAATAATTTATAAGCCCACTACCTAGTGATAATAATTTTGTTTTTAGATTATGTTTAAGTGCCACTCCATTGCATTTATAGGAAATGTCCAGAATAGGTAAATCCATAGGGACAGAACACAGATTGGTTGTCAGGGGTTGGGAAGTAGGGGAAGGGGGAGGAACTGCTTAATTTGTGCCAAGTGTCCTTTTGGGGTGATAAACTGTTTTAGAACTAGATAGAGGTAGTGGTTGCATAACACTGTGAATATACTAAAGGCCATTGAATCGTGCATTTTAAAATGGTTAATCGTATGTCGTGTGGTTTACCTCAACTTAAAAAAGAGCCTATTTAGATTAGAGGTGTCTGGCTGGGCTGCGAGTTCTTTAAAAATCGCAAGGGAGGAGGCGGGGCTAGGGAGGTGGGCCTGTAAGAATTACCTGAGACAGCGCCTGCGCAGGAGAGTCACGTGGTGGCTGGCCGGGGAAATGGCGGCTCCAGGAGAGAGCGGGGCTTCGGGTGGCGGAGGCAGCACGGAGGAGGCATTTATGACCTTCTACAGTGAGGTGAACCACGAGTGAGGAGTGGTGGTGCCAGGGTGATCCCGCCTGGGCCTGCTCTCTCAGTGGGCCTAAAGCAGTGGTCCTCCTGGCCTGGACCGTTGGGAGGCTCCTCTTGTCTGGCCTTCGGGGTGTGGGGGCGGCGGAGGGGGGGGGAGAGGTGTGTGTGGGTGTGTATGTGTGTATGTGTATGTATGTGTGTGTCTGATAGCTTCTGGGGGAGCCCCTGGGCAACGAAAAGAGGCCGTGTGTGTGTGTGTGTGTGTGTGTGTGTGTGTATGTGTATGTATGTATGTGTGTGTCTGATAGCTTCTGGGGGTATCCCCTGGGCGACGAAAAAGAGGCCGGGGTCCGACGTCTGCGGGTAGATGGCGAGTGTGGCCAACGAAGTACCTGGGCGCGCGCAGAGTTCCCCAAGTCCGCGGAGTCGAGGGCTGGCTGAGGCTGGCCTTCTTGGGCTCGACTTAACCGTCTTGGCCCCCGTTTATATTCTGAACGGAAGGACTTTCTACTTAGTCCTCTGTGATGAGTTGTATTAGTGGTTATTTCTGCCATTCGCGAATGCCAGGCACTGTGCATTATGCTAGGTAGGCATCATCTCCATATAAAGGTGACAAACCTTTATATGGAGGTTTAGCTGATGAAATAATTTGTTCTGCGTCTTACAGCAGGTAATAGCTTGGTATTGTGTTAGGACGGGAATAAATTTGTTCAGAGCCTCGTTTACTATGGCATTTCCAGCTCCTACTACGTAGTGGTTAGTAAGTATTTGTTAAGTACATTAATGAATGAGTAAATGAAAGGAAAGCATGCCATTTGGAATCAGGACCTCGGATTGGATTAGCGCAAGGCAGTTAGTTAACTTGACTGTTCAATTATTTCAAGGCACTGATTTTGGAGATCTTCAGTTTCTATGTCTGTAAAACGAGAGTTAATAAAACGACTTTTTATGAAGGTTAATGAAGATAATGTATAAGAAAGGGTTTCATAAGCAGAAGCATTTCTCTAAGACGTAAAGCTGAAGATGGAGCTCTTAGGTTGGCATGGATTTGAGGACTGGAGTTGCTCTCCATCAGGCTGTGAGCTACTCAAAGGAAAGCATATCACTTTCATCTCTGGTATTTGTAGTTTCTTGTTACAAGTAGTGCCTGTTACATAGTAGTTTCTCCAAAGTATTGAATTTTAAAACAGAAATTAGCACATCCTTCATAGTATGTCCTTTTCAGATGTCTCACTTGCAAGTGTTGATACACTGGTACCAAAGTTTATTGGCTTCCAATGACTACTCAGCAATTATAGTGGAACTTATTTCACTTACCAACTATTATTAAAAAAAAAAAAAAAAAAGCTATCCTGGTTTGTTTGAATTGGATGGGAAAAAGTACCTAAAGAAGGACTTTTCAATCATCCTTCCACCAATGTTTATTGAGTACCTGACATGTGCTAGTATACTGTTTAGGTGCTGGAGATATGGTAATGAACAGCAAAGAGAAAAATCCTGTCTTCTTTTCATAGAGCTTGCATCCTATAGAGAAGGATAAACAATAAACAGATAGATGTACAATGTAATATCAGGTAGTGATTTAAATGCTATGAGGAAAAATAAATCTGGGAAAGAAGATAGAAAGTATGGAGAGGGGAGTGGCATGTTATTTTAAAAAAGCAATGAGGGAACATGCTGAAAAGGAATGGCTTTTTCCTGAATGTTACTGAAATTCTTTCCAAACTTGTTTGGTGAGAGGAATAAAGATGGTAAATAACATACCAGGCATTCATTTCAGCTAGCATTCCAACTTTGACAGTGGCACTAGGGAAGTCTTTGTGGGACTGCCTGGTGTCTGTTCTCCTTAGCCTTGTCTTCAAGTCTGGAATTTTTCTAACTCTTAGAGTTTGGTAGGCAGTTATTTGTGCCCTCCCACATACTTTTTAAATGCTGCTTTTAGTATATATTTCAGTGCAATTGTATTTTTCCTTAAAAAAAGTTGTAAATAAAATATGAACACACGTAAGTACATTTTAAATCATTAGAGTGGAAGCTCTTTGTAGGTGGTGGCTGTGACTTATTTTTTTTTGAGTCTTCTTGATACCTGCTCTGGAATCAATGTTCAGGTTAAAATTCTGGTTTACAAGTTGGGTAATTGAGAACAAGTTAGTTAACGTCTCTAAGTCTCACCTTATCTGTGAAATGGGGAAAATAGTAGTATCTACCGTATAGGATCATTGAGGGGAATAAATCTGTGTAAAGTTTTTACAGTATTAAAATTCACATCTATGGCTACGCCACCCTGAAAATGCCCGATCTCGTCTGATCTCGGAAGCTAAGCAGGGTCGGGCCTGGTTAGTACTTGGATGGGAGACCACCTAGGAAGACCAGGTGCTATAGGCATTAAAAAAAATTCACTAAATGAATTTGTTCAAAGTGGTTAGCAAAAAAGCTTGCACACGTAGACTCACAAATGTTTGCCGAACATGTCAGTGAGTAACTTGTTAAAATGACAATTCAGAATTTATATTTGAGCTTTACTAATGAAGTTTCTATCCCTTTTATTTTAGGTGAAACAAATAGAGAAGAGAGATTCAGTTCTAACATCTAAAAATCAGATTGAAAGATTGACCCGTCCTGGTTCCTCCTACTTTAATTTGAACCCATTTGAGGTGAGCTGTCTGACGTTGTGGCCTGCTGATGGGGAGCTTTGCATAGTTGGAAGTAGACTTACATCAGAACACACACCTAATTTGTATCGTAGTTGGAGTTGAACTTGGGTGGCTTTATTGTGAACAGAGCTTGAGAGGCAGCATGTTATAGAAAGTGAGATGGTCTTTGCCCTATCAATTATTCCATCATCTTTTAGCAACCCAAATATATATGGATATATTTTTCAGATATGAAAGGATAAGCTAGCCTTGATAAATTTAGGCTTTTTGGTATAATTTGCTTGATAAAACTTTTGTATCATCACAATAAAAAATATGAAAAAAACTAACAATCAAAAAATGATCATAAGCTTATAGACAAGCAAATATATTTTTGAGGTTTCCTTAGTTTTATACACTTTTCCTGATTATAGTAAATCATACTATTAAAATTTGAAATATAAAGAAAGGAAGAATAAATAATCATGTATAATTCTACCTAAGAGAAATAACCACGTCTAACTATTTATACTTAGACTGTTTTTTAAAAAAGTTTTATTTAGAAACAGAGAAGATCATATTCTTCATGCTATTTTAAATGCTGCATTGTTATATAAAATATTTTTATACATTTTTTAAAGCCGCTGTAATTATTATTTAAATAATTCCTTTATTGTAGAATATTTAAACTAGCTTCTAATTGTTCACAGTTATAGTTTAAAATGAATATTGTTACTGCTTATAAAAATAACATTTATTGAGCACTTATAAAAAACTTTTTTTTATTGTGGCATAAAATTAACCATTTAACCCATTGTAGGTGTAGAGTTCAGTAACATTAAGTACGTTCACAGTGTTGTACAACCATCACCACTATCTGTTTTTAGAATTTTTTTCATCATTCTAAATAGAAATTCCAATAACTCCCCATTCCTCTTCCTCGTTTCTCCAGCCCTTGGTAACCTCTATTCTTCTTTCTGTTTATGAATTTGTCTTTTCTAGGTGGTTCATATAAGTGGAATCATACATATTTGTCCTTTTGTGTCTGACTTATTTTACTTAGCCTAATATTTTTAAGGTTTATCTGTTTTTTGAAGAGTAATTTTTTTAAGAATTTTTTTCATTTAAAAATAATCTCAGATTTGTAAAAAGGTTGCAAGTACACTCTGAACACTTACATGAACTATTTGAGACTAAGTTGTCAATAATGATGCCCTATCACCCTGAAATACTCATGTTTTTCCTACAAATAACATTCTCCTACTGAACTATAATATAACCAACAAAATCAGGAAATGAATATCGATACAATATTACCATGTAATCCTCAGACCCCATTCAAATTTGCTAATTGTCTCAATAATAACCTTTATAACAAAAGGATCCAGTCCAGAATCTCCTGTTATATTTAGTTTTCATGTCTCTTTAGTCTCCTTCAGTCTGGAACAGTTCCTCAGTCTGTCCTTGACTTTCATGACGTTGAAAACATTTCTGAAGGTTACAGGCTAGTTATTTTGTAGTGTATCTCTCAACTTGAGTTTATCTGATGATTCTTCATGTTAGGATTGGTTTATGCAATGTTGTCATGAATATCACAGAAGTCATATTGCATTGCATTCTTCTCTTTACAACCTATAAAGTGGTATGTGATTTTGATTTATTGCTTTACTAATGGTGTTAACTTGATTGTTTAAATAGGTGCCCGCTAGGTTTGCTCATAAAGTTCCTTTTTTTCCCTTTGTAATTAATAAGTTTTTTATGGGGAGGTACTTTGAGACTTTGTAAATATCTTGTCCTTATCAAAGTTTCAATTAATTCATTTATTTGTCAGTAAGGACTTGGGGTTTCCTAATTTATTCAATGGGTTATATTTAGAAATCATTTATTTTGATGCTCAAATTGTCCCAAATTTGGCCAGTGGGTTACCTTTCAAGCCAGCTCCTATCTTTTTTGATATGTCTTCATCATTCTTTGATTACTAAGCATTTGTGTACTTTTCCTGACCCAGCCTGGAATTAACAATCATCAAGGAGCCCTGGTTCCTTTTAGTGAAGAATGTCAGGGGTGGAGGGGAGAGAGACTATCTGTGTGTGTGCACACACACGCATTTACATTCAATTGTAATCCAACACCATAAGATTTACTCTAGCCCCTCCCCGCCCCCATGTTCATAGTTCCCTTTTCTAGTGAGAAATCTGGCTCCCACTACCTTTAATGTATATTTACTTAATTGATTCTACTGTATCAACTGATCTCTCATTGCTAGTTCTCTCATTGCTAGTTTTCTCAAATGAATGCCCTTACCCTGCTTTCCTCTGACACCAACACCAGGCTGCCTCACTGTGCAAAAAAACCCTTCTCTCCACACCTGAGTTCAAAATTCCCATGCCAGGCCGCCCTTCCATGTGGGTATGTTTTTCACCTGGCTCTGGTTCCTTGCACCTGCCCTCCACCTGCTGGAGGCTCTTTTCATTCCTCTTGGGCTCCAGCATCCTCTCCACCAAGCAGGCACCCTTCCTGCCCTGCTGTGGCTTTGACACCCTGTGTCAGGCTACCTTCCTCTGGGAACACGTTCTTCATCTTACTTGGGCTTTGACTGCACACCCCCCTGCATGGAGGCCCTCTTCCCTCTGCTTAGATTTCAACTCTCTGTGCCAGCCATACTTCACACAAATGCTCTCTACACCCTGCTAGGGCTCCAGCACCTTGCATTGAGCTGTCCTTTTACATTGGATGCCTTTCTGCATGGGCACTCACTTCACTGTGCAGAAGCTTCCACTCCTTTTGGTGGAGATGTCCTTGCTTGGGCTCCTGTACCCTGTGTCAGGCCACCTTTCCTTCTGGACACTCTTGCCCTGCTTGGTCTCAAACACCCCATGTTGGGCTATATTTCCATGGAGATGCCTTCCCCATTCCTCTTGGGATCTCATACCCTGCATTGGGATACCCTCCCATGTTGCCAGTCTCACCCTGCATAGGTTCTAACACCTTTGCCAGGTTGCCTGTCTAACACTCTATGCCAGGATGCCCTCTCAACCCACTTTGGCACTCCATATTGGGCTACCCTTCTATGTGGATGCTCTTCTCACTGTGTGACTGGCCACCATTCCCAGTGTGGTCACCGTCTTCTCTTCTTCATTCCAGGTGGGCTGTGACACCCTGCTCTTGGGTCATCTTGACTCCCCACCCAGAGCAGATGTGTACTTTGTCGGCTCTGCCTAATGTATTTGGATTACATTGCTCAGAAAGGAAAGGGGAAGATGAAAAACTTAAGGGTATTTTTGATAATGATTTGGAGAAGACATAAGGGAGATAATTTGAGAGGTAACAAAGAATTTGATGGTATGTTCTATTTAGTCGTACTTTTAATTGAGCATGAAAGGGGGACAAGTAATCATATAACTTAGCCATTTATTTGTTAAGGTAATTAGTGTTTCTGTGGAGATCTGATTGACAGGTCGTCAATCAGATTTCTGTGGAGATCTGATTGACAGAAGTGACAGATTGTTGGGACCAGTATGAGGGCTAGGATTTTAATGCCCTACTACATACCATGGTTTTGGAAGTGGAACTGCACTTCCATAACTCCTGTTCTGAGTATAGGAAGTATATTTGGATGTATAAAGATAGATGGTGAGGTTGGCACACTCAAGAATGTGTGAGATTGTGTTTGAGTGGGTGGGACTCCATGATTGTCCGTTAAAATTTTGTCTTTTCTGTTTCATACAAATGTGCTGGCCACTTTATAGAGTCGGTGTTATAAAGTTGCTTTTTGACTCGAGTCAGAATTAGGTGTTTCTAGCAATTTAGGAAATCAATGATGACTTTTCATGCAAGAACTACTGAGACATCTAAATGAATCAGATTTTTCTACAGAGGTAGACAGACTGATCTTTTTCTGGTGAGTTGAAGTAATGCAGTAATAGTTGTCATCTCAGCTATCACTTGAAATGTGAATAATCTTCCTATACACCACCTTACTGAGTAGCAGGTAGAAAAGGGAAAAATTAGACGGGGAATCCTTTTCCAGGGAGCAGATTATTTCCTTTCCTGCCATCTCGACAGCTGTCTATTTGGACACATTTCTAATCTTAAGCCGTTTTACAATCATCTTTTTTATGCATTCTACGATTATTTTGGGGTTAAGGGACCTTCCTGCTTCCTTCTATAAGCTTAGATGAACCTGTGCCCCTGATTGTACCCTTTTCATGTTCCTTCTTTTGATTTAACTTTAAGGCCCCAGCAGGCAGTACCACAGACTTTATTTTCTGTTTATCTTATTCAGCACCTTGAGAAAAAAGGTGTTTATCTCACAGGACTCTGAAACTTGCATATTATTACCATTTCAGAGAATTCAAGTGTGATCTAAGACTGGATTCCTCTTTTAAGCAGAAGATCCCGAAAAGAGGAGACTATTATAGTTTATTTGAGTTTGGGAACTTACATAAATACCAAAGTCAAGTATTTTTATTGCTGTGATGATTAACTCTTTGTGTTCCAGGGCTGTGGGTTTTTCATTGCAGTATCCCTAAAGTGCGAGATACAGTAGGAATTTTGGAAAAACCTTCCAAGGATAGGAATATTCTTTGTGCTTCCTCGGAGCTATATTGATATGGCATTTATAATTTTCATAAGAATTACTTGTTTATTCCTTCCCTGCTGGACCTTAAATTTGATGAAAACAGTAGTGAGCACAGTTTCTAGCAACCTTTGTGTCCTAAAAGTTGGTACTGAATGTGTAAAGCTGGCTTCAAAGAGCTTTGGGCCTCAGGTGTAGGCCCATTGTCTTCACTGTGTTTCATGGCCATTGCCAGCTCTTAAAGATAGAAAAGGAGTTGGATTAGCTTTGAAGGCACTTGGCGAATTTTATTGCTAGCGTACATGATGATATAATTCTTGGAAAAATAACTTTTGGGGGGTGTGTGTATATTTTTGTATGAATACATACCTTCTTTTGCCAAATCATCTGAAAGGAAGCTGCTGACATTGTGATGCTTCATGCCTAAATACTTTAGCATGCAGCTCTTCAAAAGCAAGGACACATTTCTTTTTTATTAATTAATTTTTTAAATGGTGACATTGGTTAACTAAATCCAATAAGTTTCAGCTGTACACTTTAGCAGTAAGGCATATATATATTTACACTGTGTGTTTACCTCCCATAGTTAGATTTCTTTCTGTCACCACATATTTGACCCCCTTTACCTCATCTACTTCCTCCCTCCCCCTTACCCCCCTACCCTTTGGTAACCACTAGTCTGTTGTCCATGTCCGTGAGTCTCTGTCCTGTTTGTTTGTTCCTTTTAGGTTTATATCTCACACATAAGTGATATCATGTGATTTTCAACTTTTTCTGTCTGGCTTATTTTGCTTAGCATGATTATCTCGAGGTCCATCCATGTTGTTGCAAATGGCAGCAAGGACACATTTCCACATAACCACAACACCATTGCCACACCTAAGAAAAACATTAATTCAGTATCATACAGCATAGAGTCCACATGCAAATGGCCCCAATTGTCCCTGAAAACCTCAATTATAGCTTTTTTTTTTTTTTAAACTTGGGAACCAATCAAGGTTTATAAGTTATATTTAGCATGATTAATTCTAGGCTAGTTTTATTGGAGGCGTGTGTGTGTGTGTGTGTGTGCGCGCGCGCGCGCGCGTGTGCGTGTGCGTGAGAAAGAGAGAGAGAGGTTTTACAGCAGAGAGAGAGACAGAGAGCGCGCGCGCTTACACCTAGGGTTTGTTGATTTTGGTTTGCTCTAATACATTCCTTTTCACCAGAACCAAGGTATGTAAGGTTCTTCTCTGAATATTTATGTACATATAGTTATCTCCCTTTATCTGTAAATCTTATATGGCTGCATTCTTCCTCTCAAGTGACTTTTTCCCAATTCCTTTCTTCCTTGGGAAGGTATGAAGGCATGCACTGACTCCTGAAAATTTTTTGTTTTGAAGTTCTTCCTTCTCCTACATGCCCAGTTGTGTCCCTAGCATTTGAGAATGGGTATGCTCTCGTCATAACCTTAAAGTCTGTTGAATGCAATGGTGATTCAGCTTTATTGCCTACTGTTATAGGTGGACTGTTTGAATATTTTGAAAGCTTGCTATAAATCTCGACATTGCTAAGACCCTGTAAACATCTGACTAAGCTTAGAAAATTACTTTTCAGTTTTAATTTCTCTGATATGCATTTTTCATTTCAAGATTTATTTTCATTTTTTTATCTTTACCCCCCTTAATAACTGATCCTCAGTTCTACTAGCTTCAAAGGCAGTTATTTCTAACTGTAATTATTATTTTGTATCAGTTCTGCTTAAACTTTTCATGTGATTCAAATCAACTGGGGATCTTATTAAAGTGTTGATTTAGGATGTAGTCACACTAAAGGGGGACCTGCTCTTCTGAATTTCTAATAAACCCTTCTAACTCTTTATCCTTTCAACACCTTTCTCTGGCCTTGAATATCAAGTAAACATAATAGGTGCTGTGTTGAGTCCATGGACTACACTGTGAAATCATCTGCTTTAATTGTATATCTTATAACATTTTCCTTCTAAAAAGGCATTTATTTTATGGTAACTAAAAATATGTTTCTCTTGCATGTTTATCTTTACATTTCTAGTATGTAGCAGTGTGTTCAGCAGGCAGTAACTACTATGTAAATATTTGAATGAATGTCTGTATTTGTGTTGATAGGGTTAGCATCCTGGATGAGGAATGTCAACACCAGGATACCTAGGCTTGGAGAAGAATGATTAACATTATTTTTTAAGGCAGAGTTGCTCAAAAAAAAATACAGATGTTTCTGCCATTTGGAATCAGACTTTTCTAGAGAGGGCCCCGGGAGGACGCACTGATCACAGGTTTCCACAGGTGATTCTGATGTTCACTCTGGGCTGAGAACTGTTGGGCCATGTAAATTATAGATGTAAAGTAGAGCCAAGTGGGCATTTTGGATTGAGGTGAAAATTAGGTAGCCAGCGTAACTTTTTCCCTGTTGAGTTCTGTGCTTTCTCCACACTTGCAAAGATAAGTAGGGGTTTAGGGGGTGGGTACTTAATGACTGAGGGAGAAATGCAACATTTTCTCATTGTCTGGAAACATGTCTCTGGGTATAGGGGAAATTATTTTTCTGATGGGGTGAAAGTAACTGCTGTATTAATTGAGAACCCTAAAACAGTATAGTTATTATTTTATTGATTTGCTGATTTATATTTCTTGATCATTTTTTAGAACTGTGCGCTAAGTACTGTTCCAGAATGCTGAGTACTATTATAGATGTTTATAATATGTATAATTATTGGGTACGTGTTAAATTTATAAATTCTTTTAATTTCTATTACAGTTTTGATTTTGATTCTTTCAGGTTCTTCAGATAGATCCTGAGGTGACAGATGAAGAAATAAAAAAGAGGTTTCGGCAGGTATGGTCCTAGTTCCCTGTGATGGATGCAGTTTGAACCTTTTGAAAGTGCGAGCACGTGATGATTCTCTTAGAAGTTGGCATACAACTTTTGGGCCAAAATATAACCTTTTTTTTTTTTAAACGTAAAGCTATGTAACTTTTAGATAAAAAACCTCATTGTGACATAAAATATTAAATAATGACCATAGCTTACCTCTGAATTGAATGAATTTTATTCCAAATAGAATCTTTCCAGCCCCTTAATTAAGAGGGAGAAGTGCAAAGTAGAATAGTAGAGCTTCACATGGAGTCATACTTAATCCTCTGGCTTCCAGGAGAGAACGTGTTAAATGATTTGTGCAGTTTTTTAATTCTTAAAACCCCATTCCTCATCAATTTTCTTTTGCAAATTTAAATGAATACCCAAGAGATAACTAGTTTAATATAAGGAGTGCTTTCTGGAAATTCTCTAGGAGAGGAGATCCACAACCTCTGATTCTTGTTCGTTCTAATGTTTAATAACTTGAGCTACAAAGTTTTATGGTAGCCTTTTTAAAGACCCTTCTAGTTTTGACACCTGAATAACTCTCCAGCCTTTCCTTCTGTGAATTGAATAATCAAAGTTCCTGTAATCTGCCTTTGCAAATTGGGTTTTCTACATATTTCATGTCTTCTTTTTTTTTTGTACTTTCTCCAGTTTCTTTATATCTTTTATGTTCTACATATTCAAAAGGGCTTGATCAATGCTGAATATTCTCAGATCCTGCATGACATACTTGGTTTTATTTTTATTTTTATTTTTATTTTTTTTAAGTTTATTGGGGTAATTTTGGTTAATACAATTATATAATTTTTGGTTATACATTATAATTTTACATCTATATATTCTATTGTGTAATTACCACCCAGAGCATACTTGTTAACATCCAGTGTTATGCTTGCTTTTTCAATACAGTAATTGCCCCCATGTTGCTGATTCATAATCATCTAATGATGTACTATTAAACCAAGATTTTTTTATCTTTGCCTACTCAATCATTTCCCATTATATAACTATATTTTTTTCTTCCTGAGTTCTACTCTGCACTTATACTCAGCTTTTTTCCTTTTTCTAAAATTTCAAGTTTCCTAATGTTATGTATTAGCAGTCTTTTTCAATTTAATAAGCAAGCAGTCAAATCCATAGTCAAAACAATGTTTTACGTACTTATGCAAATAACTCAATAAGAATTCTTATTTAGCCATTATTATGACCTAATAGTTAACATAACCTGGAGCTATATGACTTGAATTTTGATCTTGGCTGTACCTCTTATAAGCAGTATGAACTTGGGCTAATTTCTTTCAACCTTTCTGTGCCTCTTACTTCAATTGTGGAATGAACAGAATGATGATGTCTACTCCTGGGGTTGTTATGAGGACTTAAATGAGTTAATACAGAGAAAGCACTTACAATAGGGCTTGGCATATATTATTTCTCTTTATATGCTAACTGTTGTCTGTGTTAGACAGTATGCTAAGTTCTTTACTTGGGTTATTTCATTTTATCCTTAAAACAACCCAATGAGATGTAGGTACTGAGTATTGTCCACCTTACTGAGGAGGATGCTGAGGCAGAGGCGGGTTAAGTGAATTGCTCAAGGTCTCACAGCTGGTAGTGAGTGAAGTTGGAATTAGACCCTGAGATTCTGTCTTCAGTAATGCAGGATTTAGCCTTAGATCCCCACTTGCTCAACAGTTCAATCATTCCTCAACAGTTCCTGTGTTCTAGTTAGTTGGTTTCTGTCTGTTAATGACAGTAGGTCAGTAGTCCTTAACTGTGGCAGTCTGAAAGAATCACCTGTGGAGCTTTTCGTTTTTTAATTTTAACAAAAAATATTTAGTTATATGCATCTTTAAAAGAAAGAATAGAGCAGTCAACTCCCATGTACTCACCATCTATATGGAACAGTTTGCTTCGTTAACTATATGTTTTTGGTTGAATTGTTGAAAAATAAATTATAGACGCCACGGTACTTCACCCCTAAATACTTCAGGATGAATCCCCCCAAATAAAAAAGGACATTTTTTTGCATAACTTCTATCACCCCTAACAAAATTAACACGAATTTCTTACTATTATCTGATTCCCAGTCTAGTAGAGATTTAACAAGTACAGATGCCAGAGACTGATTCAGAAGTTCTGAGGGTAGAAAGCACTCCTCTGTATTTTTTTAAAATGTCACAGAATTGGAGCACAACTATCAGTGAGAACCATGGCTTTATATTAGGAGTTCTTTTCGGAAATAGACTATGTTTCATACCTGTTTCATCCTCTTTAGTGCTCAGAATAAGGAACCTAACAGGAACTCACTACTTTTAAATGTCCCTCTCAAGTCATCACAATATCTTCATAATTCTAGGCTTACATTTATTCTCTACTTTGTGATTAAAACCCTCAATATTTCCCAGTTGTGCATTTATCTTTTGGTGCTTGAATTTTGTATTTCTGGGCATATTAATTTTTTAAAAATGCCTCTGGCTAACAGTCTTTTTTGCCATAGTACCTTAGAGCTTTTGGTTGTAAAGAGTGCAGACAAAGAATAAATGTTCTTTTTATTGACAAACCTAAACTTTCTCTTATAGTTGTCCATACTGGTGCATCCTGACAAAAATCAAGATGATGCTGACAGAGCACAAAAGGCTTTTGAAGGTATTTGTAGATTTACCTGCTTCTGAATAACATACTGTCAATGTTAGGGACTAACTGTTCCTTGTCCTGGATCAAGAAAAGAATGTTATAGTTTTGTCTTCTGGTCATGAAGAAGTTGTGGTTTTCAGTAGAACAGTTGTCATTCCAAAGCAGAATACTACTGTTTAAGAAATAAACCTTAACTTTGTTAAAACTTTTATGTGCCAACAAAGACTGTTATTGCATAGGATCATTTTTTTTTCTTAGAACATAAAAAAATAATTGGCAGTATTTTATCACTGAATTAAATCTAGATGTGGTATATTTAGCCTTGAGTGTATATTTAACTTTTTCCAAGGCTCTCAAGGAAAGTCATTGCTATAGTTGTATATTTTTAAATTAGTTTAACAACAGTAAATAATTTAACAAAGTAGGGAATGCTTTTAGACGGCACAAGTCCATTTACACTGAGTATAGTTCAGACTTGCAGAGGGTGTTTGCAGAAACAGTTAACTTCAATGTTTTGCATTAGCTGTGGACAAAGCTTACAAGTTGCTACTGGATCAGGAACAAAAGAAGAGGGCCCTGGATGTAATTCAGGCAGGAAAAGAATACGTGGAACACACTGTAAGTATTTATAGTGCCGCTGTGTTTATAGGAAGTATTAGCAAGCCTTGGGCACGTCGTAGGAGGGTAAATGCTGACATAGCAATGCCTGCTGGCATGATTGTGACTGCTTATGTGGTCTCCAGCACTTTGTTGTGGTGATCATGAATAGTGTGTGCCTAAAGCTATAATTCACCCCTAAAGCTCAAGATGAGGAGTGGCTAGGATACTGCTCCATCCTCTTTCCTTACCAGTCCTGTGTTGTGGAGAAAGGGCTTTTCTTGTCCTCTCTGTACATGTCACATTACCCCATTATGAGAGTGGAAAAATAGCCGTGGTGACACTTGGCCCTTGATTTTTACCTTGTCCCTGTGAAGGGGTTGGAACATGGGCTTGAAATAGTCTGGCAAGGGGATATGAGTAAGTGTTTTAGAAAAATAGGAGGAGCTACATGTCTGTGATAACAGAGAAGGACTCAACTGAAATAAATTTTAGTTAGAGCTGGTGTTATTTTTTGATTTGCATTACCTAAATCTGAGTGGTGGGAAATGTTAGGGTGGTTTGCTTGAGGTAAGAAAGGTTGTTGCTTTAATTTTTTCCTTGCTGGGGCAAGAATCTTGAGGCCATTTATAAGAGCAATGTTAATTGGAAATGAATATGGATGTGACCTTTCTTTAACTTTGGAATCTGAAACAGATTTTATAACCAATAATAATAATGAGTCCAATTTAGATGAGGAAAATGAGTACAAAGAGGAGATGGATGGCCATAACTGTGACCTGCTGGTCATGTGTTGGAAATGGCACCTGTAGGCCCAGTTCTGGTAAAAATCAGAAAGCTACCTGACAATTTGTCCTTGAGTCATTGTGGTCGTGATAGTTACCCTTTCTGTGTATTTCATCTGTAAAGGAGCCATCCATCTTCAGTCTTTCTGACCACAAGGTGGCAGTGGGGCCTTTCTGAGCTTGGAAAGCTCTTGGCTTTTTGCAGCTGTAATACACCAAATGATTATGTAAATGGGTATATTTAATTTTTTTGGATCTCAATGGTTGCCAAAGTGATAAAAAAAAAAAACCAAAAAACAAAACACCAATTAGCATGATGTGAAAATTATTGGTTTATAGGGATTTCGCAGTGAAAATGATCAATAATACAGTTGTAGTAATGCCAGAAAAACAATACTTAACATATTCTGTAGCTTTTTCTAAAACATGACAAATGTATTTTCTTTGCTATAAACACGTAACTACAAGCTGTGAAAGATAAATGGCTTATGTGTTGAATTTATCAAAGGCTCTTTCTATCTGGCCTAGGATTTGGTGAGGTGGGGACAGCTTCCTCACTGGTCCCTTTTCATCCTTCCAGATAGACTGGATTTTTAGGTGAGGTTAGAGAAAGAACTCCAGTTCCCTGTTTTCCTTGATTGCATTGCTGTTTTGTATGGGAGGGCAGCGGCTCATCATTTTTCAATGCAGGCTTTTTGTTACACCCATACATAGAGAAAAGTGCACATGTCATGTGTGGTGCTTAATGGATAGTCTCAAAGTACAGGTGCTCATTTTCTGATGAAAAAAATTCTTTTTAGGTGAAAGAGCGAAAAAAGCAATTAAAGAAGGAAGGAAAACCTACAAATGTGGAGGAGGATGATCCAGAGCTGGTGAGTTAAATGTGGTAAAAGTCACCTTATCTTGTGTGTTTGAGTTCACTGATTGGTGGGTTAAAGAGAGGGAAGCCTAAAGAATGATGCATACGTACTACAAACATTTTATTTTAATTTGAAATATTAAATTACACTCATTCATTCTTTTTAAAAATTCATTCTTTTTTGACATAGGGCTGTGGCCTTTTGAGTATGTGTCAGCTGATTGGAGTTCATAGTTGACTTTATTTTATGAAACACACACACAAAGCATTATCCATAGTTTCTAGCACTTTTAACGTATGTTAAAAACTTAGGTACGCATGCAAACCCAGAGTAAAATCCTAGATACTTATAATTTTTTTCTAGTATTTTCCAGATGTCTCACCTGTACCTAATTCAACAGCAGTTAATTTTAGGGATTCAGTGTTCATTGACTCTTTTCTAAAGCATTCTATTTAGTTTTAAAAGAAACAACAAACATTTGTTTTCGTAACCACATTCATCAATTTCTGTGATATTCAGATTATGTAAGTACAGTGGTAATTGCAGCTGCCACCCGACAGCTGTGTGAGTGACCTCAAGTGGCTCTTAAACAGCTGCCTACCAGCATATGTTCTCATCGTGCCCCAGGTGATAATTTACAGAGCTGTGATGGAGAGCATTGGGTAATCTGGTGGGTTATTTAGTGGAGGCAGGTTAGGAGAGAGATTCTACTTCAATGTTTATGTCTGATTGCCTCACTAGCCTGAAAAATTTAAAGTCATAATCTCGCCTCAATTTAGGTAAGTATGTAACTTACCCGTGTGCCTGACTTGTTTTTAAAGATTTATAGAGGAGAGGCCTTCTTGCTAGGGAAACTTCTTGCAACTTCTCTAGCTTCAATGATTTTGCTAACAGTGACCGATCTCATCTTCCATGTGGTGACATTGCTTAAGAACTGTTAGGCCATATTTTCCACTAGCAACCTGTTTTGGGTTTACTCTGTTTCAGTATTTTAGTTTTTTCTCCTCAGTCTTAATTATTCTCTCTAGTACTACTTTTCTGAAGACTTTCTTATTAATGCTCCTTGGTTCTTTTAAAGTTGTTAAGAATCCTAACTTTTTTTAGTTGGAAAAAGCAGAAAAATAAAACCAGTAAAATGCACCTGAGCCATCAAAAACCCAGAAAACTATAAAAAATTAAAAATCACCAATAACTTTTTATCTAGGAGAGTTTAGAGCTTTTAAAGATACTCATTTTTTACTCCTTTGATATTTGTCTTATTAGAGACTGGAGTTTTGTCAGCATCGCTTTCATTGAACAGTGCCTGGCAGGGTAACAGCATTAAAAGAAGTGAGAAAATTTGAGACTCCTTTACTTTCTTTTATCTTCACACATTATTCTCTGCTCCATTGTGTCTGATTTTAGGATATAGGCCCTATGAAATCTGCATGATGGGTTATTTTCTATATTTCTTTGTATATTTAAAATACTTTATATTTGGGGAAAAAGTTTTAAAGACGGAGTTCTGGTTTTTTTTAATCTAATGTGTTATCTATTTCTGTCAGTGTACTAGTTAGAATATAAATTCAGCTGCATCATCTGAGACCCAAAATGTTGGTGGTTTGAACAAGATAGCAATTTTGTTTTCTCACCTATATAATAGTCTTTGGGAAGATGGCCATTGGTATGGCAGCTGTGGACCATGTATTGTCCAAGGACTCTGTCTTCTCATTCTTGTGACTCTGCCAATACGGATATTGCCTCCAGTCCAGAATAGAGAAAGGGGGCAAGGAGGGATAAGCCTGCTTCTTCTAAGAATATTCCAGGAAGTTGCTACATCACTTTTCCTAATACCCCGTTGGCTAAAACTTAAATTACATGGCCACATCTAGCTACAAGGAAGTCTAGGAAACACAGGCTTTTAAGGTAAGGAATTTTAGATGGAGGGAGAACAGATAATGAGGTGAGGTGGACCAGGCGACAACTAGTAGCCCTGCCAGTCAATAGACCCCTAAGACTGGTCTGCTTGATAATATCTTCCTATCTCTAGCACCTATTTCTATGCCTAGCACAGAATAATTATAAAATATTTGTGAAAAGAATGAAGGTTATTTTTGCAAGGTCCTTGGAGGAAAGGGCCCTCCAAAATCTCAAGTGGTTATTGTAAGCAGGTAGAACTTTTTCCTTATTGGTGCCTTTTATGAGTAAATTTTCTACGTATCATCTGCATGGTGAAAGTGGCAGAAAGATCTCATAGGTGGATCTGTTATTTATCTCCCAAGAGAGCATCATTAAATGGTTCTCTTGAAGAATCTTTTTTCCTTGCTGAGTTCTAATCTGCTTGTATCTTGGGCTCCATCTAAAAGTACTTGATTTAAGTTGCTGGTAAAACATTTACTTTAATTTTCTTTCGTTCTTTATTTTCTTGTAGTTCAAGCAAGCAGTATATAAACAGACTATGAAACTCTTTGCTGAGCTGGAAATTAAAAGGAAGGAGAGAGAAGCCAAAGAGATGCATGAAAGGTATATCTCAGATTATTTACTTAAACAATGTCTAAATACAATGTCTAGATACCAACATTGCTCTTTGGGTATTTTGAAGGAATTATGTGATATGTCATGTAAGACAGTGATCCCCAACCTTTTTGGCACCAGGGACCAGTGATCTTATGAGAATCTAATGATGATCTGAAGTGGATCTGAGGTGGAGCTGAGGCGGTGATGCTAGCACTGGGAAGCAGCTGCAAATACAGATTAAGTTTTGCTCACTTGTTCACTGCTCATCTCCTGCTGTGTGGCCTGGTTCCTAACAGGCCACAGACTGATACCAGTCTACAGCTCCGGGTTTGGGGACCCCTGACGTAAGAGACTGTCTCACATAGTAATCCGAAACAGCCAAACTTTTGAATCACCAGGTTAAGAAATTCTGACTTTTGGGAAGTATTGACTAGACCTGTCCTTAGGCGATTTCTAATCAAGAAGTCTGTTTGTTTTTTTCCTGATATCCTTGAGTGAAATAGGCAGTTATTGAGGCCATTTGTTACTGAGGCCAGACCTTTTTGTGTAACTAGTGGCTGCAGCTTTGGTGATATGTAGTTGTACAGTGTAATCACTTACACGATGTTTATTGTCCTAAAATGTGGTTTCCCTGGCTCATCAGAAGTCTTGAGGTTAATTTAGTTTATATATTTTGTGTTGTTGAGTGGTGTTTAGCAGTAACTAGGTTTTGTTAATTGAGGTTGTGTGACATGTTCTTATTTTGGGGGTAGGGTTTTGTGTAGAGATCCTCTTGAGTAAGAACCTCTGCTACTGTAATAGTCATTCTACCGAAGTAAGTGGCTTGGGTTCTCGAGATGGCTTTGCCAGTGGCTGAGCCCAGAACCTCTTATTAGTGTCTACTGGACTTTGATGATTTTATCTGTCTATCTGTGTAACGGGAATTTATCTCTTGCCCCACAGTCTCATCTGCATGTTTTAGAATGAGACGTTCATGAAAGTACTTTGAGCCCTTTCCAGACAGCCGTCTTTGGAGAACCCTAGGGAACTGGTTTACTTTATATGCTTGCTTCTGTGCGGAGATGCCTTAACTTGTATGGTTAACACAATCTCTTAAGTATAAAATACTATGGTCTTCTTTTCCTCCTAGGAAGCGACAGAGGGAAGAAGAGATTGAAGCTCAAGAAAAAGCAAAACGGGAAAGGGAATGGCAGAAAAACTTTGAGGTAAATTTCTAAGGTGGCTAGGGATTCTTATTCCAGAGTATGAAAACTTCCTAGCATAGAAACTTGGTGCCTGGGGCATTCCCAGGACTCACTGGGGCGGGCAGCGAAATGGGATATGTGGGGAAGAGCCGGAGCTTTGGAGAGTGAGTCTGGTTCTGGCTCAGCCACCTCTAAGCTCTGTAGCCATCACATGAAGATCCCTGAATGGTGTTTTAGTGGTTGTGGTGGGCATAGCTGCCAAGTGTGTTCAAGAAAAATGGTTTGTGCATTTAATTTAAGGAGCAAACATGGAGTTGTGCCCTACTTAGAGATCTTTTAGTAGAAACTGAGGTTCTTGTGACCCCAGTGTCCTGCCTCCAGAGAGACTTATGACTTTTGAACTTGATTTTTCTATGACACCCTCGTTACATCCTTCAGGTGCTCAGCTAGTATTCTGAATTAAGTAATATTTGGTCTTTTCTTCTATAACTTTTAGGTCTCAGAGTAGGGATTAGCTACCCAGAGCTGATGACTTTGTTTCTGTCCCACTGCGTGTATGAAAAGAAAAGGAATAGGCCCCATGATAAGGAGGAAGAAATCTTAGTGGCCCTCTCAGCACAACTGCCTAAGCTTTGTGCTGGCTTCGAGCCTCCATCCAGGTTTTGGTGGGGAGAAAGAAAGCTGCAGTGGAAAGGGTGGGGTGCTGCTTACTAGCTGTGTGGCTTCAAGAACATGATTTAACCTCTCTGAACTTGGTGTTGTCATTTGTGACATGCTGTGGCGTGACACACACTGCTGTCAGCTTTTTGCGAGAATGGGAAATGGCAAATGCTAAATGTCTAGCCCAGAAGTCCCATCAAATGGTGGCCTCATTGTTGTGACCGATATTACTCATTTTGTCCCCTTCCAACCTGCGCCTGGCTTATCCTGCCTTCTAGGACACTTTTCCTGGGTCCATGGGCGTGGAAGAAAAACTCTGCTCTGTTGTTCTTAGATTATTCCAGAGGGTTGAGCTGGGCTACAGGGGGAATGGCAGAGCATGTTCAGGCCCTTCCTCTCATTAACTAGTTTCCTACTCCTCAAACTTGTTTTGTGCTTAGGAAAGTCGAGATGGTCGTGTGGACAGCTGGCGAAACTTCCAAGCAAATACAAAGGGGAAGAAAGAGAAGAAAAACCGGACCTTCCTGAGACCACCGAAAGTAAAAATGGAGCAGCGTGAGTGACCACCTCGGGTCACGGCCACAGAACCTTCCCCCAACTGTCTCCCCTCTTGCTTTGAAGGACTCATTCTTTCCTTCCGTTTCCACCCCAACATAGAGTAGTATTTGCTTTTTAGTCCATTTTGTTTTCAATACAATTTAATATCAATCAGAGTAATTCTTTTGTACATTGAAATGAGGGGCTCGGTTTAAAAAGAAACCTTCCCCTACCCCCTACCCCTAGGCCAACCAGGATTGGAAGGTGCCACCATTGGTGCTGCCTTCTCTTCCCATAGCCTGTAACTTAATGTTTTGTACTTCACTGAATTGTGATGATTAGAAACTTCGTGTATAGCTTGTGGGAATCATCCATTTAAACATATTGCTTAAAATGGTGTTGCCGTGACTTCAGAGACAAGCCTGGGCCACCTTAGGAAGCCCCTTTGCTTCAGTGTCTTGCTTCTGGGTGTGGCATCCTTGGAAGCCCCAGATCAGACAGGGAAGGCGGTGGGTGCCAAGCAGTCGCTGGATGCCCTGATATCCTGTGGCGTTTGGCATGTGCTCTCCCATCTGACTGACCAGTCCTTGTGGCATGAAGCTCTGAGCCACCCAAACCTCTTCACTTTCCAAAGAGCTAGCAGTCCTCCATCCCATCCCAGTACCATTGTGTCCTAGCCTGTCTGCGTTCATTAGTGGTAATATTCTGTATGTGTAATAAATTTTTATACCCTAACCATTGATGTAGTTTTCTTTAGATATTATCCCAAGGTAGGGTCCCTCGTCTGGTTGGGTCCCTTGTCTGGCTTTGTCTTACCCTGAAATGCTTTGGAGTTCCGGCTCCCTACCACCTATTTGCTAAACTTTAGTTTCTTTATCTACAAAATGGGAGTATAGGTTACTGTAGCAGTTTTTAGGGAGGAGAAGCCATGACATATATAAGGCAGTTCCACAGTGCTCAGTGGGTGTTGCTAATAATATTTCTGTGTTCAATGAAGATACTGATTATTTTGAAGATTAAACGAAATAATTCTTGAAAGTACACAGCTTATTGTATATACTCAGATGTCCTGCTGGCTGTGAGAGACTGGATTAGCCCTTGAGAGGGACATATAAGGTGAGAAATAGAAAGATGACACTTAAAATGTGAAGATGTAAGAAACTGGGTGACTTGAAACAAGACTTTTTATAGTGTCTTGTAGACAAGAGGAACAATAATCACAAGGCACTATGTCTTTGTAGTATCAAGAGATACTGCAACTTCGATTTGCTTCCCTATGGGAGGGAAGCTTGAGTGTCTTACTGTCCAAGTGCAACTGAGTGTATCCAAACTACAGATGAATTAGAGCACAGCGGGTAGAAGCGGGGTGGCTCTAGTTAGAACTGGAACAAGGCAGAAAGAGGGAACTGTTTTGTTACCTTGCAGAGTGATACATGTCATGAGGTAATACAGACTGTCCTGTGCTGGGAGCAGCAGCTGTCTCTTCTAGCCAGACAGAGTGACACTGCCTCACTCCAGCATGTGTGTGTACACACCCCACCTCTTCCTCAGAGGTCCTGTGATGGTTAGAACCCAGAGGTTGATGCATCTGTTAGAAATACCTAGCATAAACAAATAGGGGAGTATTTGCTCACATAAGAAGTCTGGTGGCAGGCACTCTCCAGCGTTGTTCATGGGCTCACTAGTACCACAGGGGAACCAGACTCTTAGTGTGCTGCCCCTCCATCCTCTCCGGAGGACTTGTCATCTCATAGTTGCGTAGTCTCAGAAGGTTGTGGCTGCACCACACTTCATACTGATTGCTAAGTAGAAAGAAGTCATCCAGAAAGTCAGAAATTTCCCCCAAAATGTTATTGGCCAGAAGATGGTTACATGGCCACCTCTAACTATAAATTTGGAAAATAGTGAATAAGAATGGGCAGGCCATAGACCAGGACTTGTCTCACGGAGCTGGGTACCTACTGTTTCCAGTTAAGTTTTGTTGGCAAAAGGAAGGGAATTGATTGCTGGGGATGACTAAGTGGCACAGGTGGGGTAGAACTTGAGGGAAAGATGTTCTAGTCAAAGGAAATAGCATGTACAAAGACTTGAAGGTAAGAGCACAGCCCATTCATGGGACTGCACATCCTGTCATGCCTGGAGCATAGGATTGGGTTGAGGCGAAACCAGGGAGGTCAGAAAGTCACATTAAGGAGTTTGGATTTCAGCCATGACACCCTAATTTCCCAGATGGATCGAAGCCTTCTCATTTCCTTTCCTGGCACATTTTTTAGCCACAGACCCACTCCGGAGATCAGCAGCAGCCCCAGTCCATTCCCAATGCTGCTCAGAGCAATCTTTCAGGGATGACTTCGCCAGAGAGAAGGGTGTGCGCTGGGCTTGGCATTGAGGCAGCATTAGTCAAGATGCCTCCAGGGTGGGGCTGTGGCTGTGTGTGTGGCAGCTTTTCCAGTCCCTTCATTTGTGAACAGGTTAAGAGACTTCCAGCAGGAAAGGCCCTCTGGAGGAGTGCCAGGGCCCAGAGGGACTAAAAGGCTGGAGGAGCCACTTCACACCTCTCCCTGTGGTTTGCTATGAATGATGGAGCAGAGAGCCAGCTCCCCTACACCTCTCATTGGGCATCCTACTGCTGCCTGTGGGACTACTGCAGACAGAGATGTAGTGGAAGGAGCCAGACAAGTAGGATTAGAATGCTGGCATTTGGGCCAGAGGCTTCAACTCAGCCTCTGCTTCCTTATGTGTAAAGTGGAAATTAATCACTTAAAGCATCAGACAGTGCCTTTGGCAATCCAGTCACCCAAACCTCTTCACCCCTGTGGCTGTGGTGTGGCTGTGGTAACTCAGCGACTGCCTGGGGCAGCCACAGCCAGGCCCCTGGAACCCCAGTGGAAGTGAGAATAAATGGAGGGAGGCTACAGATGAATCTGGGCCTGCCCTGAGGGTGGAACCTCAGTGAAGCAGGGTTTTCCCTTCTGCATTTTCCTCTCCCCTCCCCTAACCCCCATAGCCATCCTAGCACATCTGATTCATCTGCCCCCATGCTGGACATTATCAAGCGCTTATCATCATTGGAAATGGGAATCATGGGACGTCTGACCCTGAGTATTGTGGAATAGGCAGGCACAGAAGGGGCTCGGAGTCACACCATCAAGAATCTGCTGCTCACTAGCTGTGTAATCCTGGCAAGTCATTTCTCTTCTCTCAGCTTTAGCTTCCTCCTCTTTGGTAAAAGTACCTCCTCCATTCTGGTTCTTAAACTCTAGTGAGATTCTGTTTATTGTGAAAAGAACAAACCTTGCAAATGGCGGCAACAGGCCTGCGTTTGAGGTCAGACAGACCGAAGTCTTGAAACTTCTCAGAGCCTCGGCTTCCTTATCAGGTGTTTCTCTGAGTATTAAGGAGATCAGGAAATCAGGTGCCTGGCACAGTGGAGTGCATGGTGGGTACTCCCCCCTCTTCTAGCATGGTAGCATGGGGTTTGTAGGGTGTACGTGGTGGGGAGACAGACAGCTGGATCTTTAACAAGCTCCTGGGTTAACTCAGCCAGTGCTGAAACATTGGGCAGGGGATGGGTAGAGCCTGGGGTTCTGTCAGAGATGCCAGTATCCTCACTTCGTACCTTGTGGCTCAGTGGCTCAGTGGGCAGCCCTCATTTATGGTGGGGGTAGGTGAGCATAGCTAGAATTGTACTCTCCTTCCCCAGTCCCCGGCTTCCTCTGGAGTCCCTCTAGTCCTGCTCTGCTCCATGGGCCACCTGCCTTGGCATCACCTGGGTGCTTGTTAAAAATTCATTTAACTGGTGGTCCCCATTATCAAGTGGAAGAGAAACTGCTTTTTTTAAACCTTCATTTTTAGGAAGGTCTCCAACTGGTGTGGAGAAAGGACTTGACGTCCCAATTCTGGGACACTAGGCAGGCACTTGGGTAAATAAAGTGATTTTTATTTACTGAGTTTCTATTATGTCCTAGGCATCACAACAGGTGTAGCATTGGGAGTATATGAGGCTCAGAGATGTTCAGTGGAGGGCTTGGGCTGAAGACCAGAGGCTGCTGTCAAACCAGTGGACTCTTAGAGTTGATACAGGAGAACGTCCACCTATGCTATGGTTCAGTTTGCTTTCCTCTGTGGTCTAACACCTTTGCTTCCTATTTTGGGCTGAGGGGTGGAGGGGAGATAAGGAGTAACTTTCAGCTCAGAATGTCCAAAGTTGGCGCTCTAGGTGCAGTCCAAGGTTTTGGACAGAGCTATGGTTCTCTGTCGCGGTCAGCACTGGGCCTCTCACTGCAGGGTTTTGTCTTCTCCCTCAGACTGGGGCCCATGAAGGTAGGGGTGGTTACGTGCCCCCCTCAGACTGGGGTGGCTTCAGAAGGCAGAATTTTCTGTTTCTCAGTAGACTGGCATCCCTGAAGGCAGGGCTATCTCTTCCCTGGTTGGGGGCACCTGTGGACAGGTTATGTCACATCCATTGGAAGGTGGTCTCCTGTGGGCAAGACTGGCTGGGTATCTTCTTAAGCAGCTTTGGGTCTTTTCCATCAGCTGGGGGCTCACTGGAGTTGGGACTACACTCACTGAAGCTTGGGCTCCTGTGGGCAGGACTGAAACCTTCCCTAGGTCATCTGACCTAGGGACCCAGTTTCTCCTTCCTGTGCCAGCCCAGTCCCAGCCCTTCCTCCTAGGGGGGCTGTGCATTGGATGGGACCAACCCTGTGTTGTTGGTTGAACTGATACGCAGAGAGACTCCCTGGCTGGAAGAGAGCATTACCAGTGGCCTTGGGGTTGGATCCCTGCCCAAGGAGCTGGCTTCCTGGACTTATGCCCTGCTCATCCAGCAGAGCTAGCAGGGTGGAGCTCCTTAATTTTTTATCCTGTCACAGCCGAGCTGGGATTGGAGCATAGAGGAAAGTGAGTCACGCACCTAGGTCCGGGCCTGCCTTCTGCCTCCTTCCCATTCCCTCCCTGCGCAGCTTCCCGAGTTCCCTGAGAAGCCTTCCAGGAAACATGCTCTCAGCAGCCCCCGCCATCTCCTCAGCTTCTTTGTCATCTCCTAGACCTCTGTCTCTGCTGTTTCTCAGGTAAGAGGCTGGTGGCTTTGGTGAGAGGGTCAGGTTTGGCTGTTTTGTCTAGCTGCCCCTCAGAATCCTTGAGGCTGGTCAAGTTCTGGGTCTGAAGAACTGGATTATGTCTGACTTTTCTGCCATCAGCACCCGCTCATGGACACACAATCCCCTTTCATCACTCACAGACACAGCCCACCCTTTCACCCCTCAAAGACATTTAGCACATACAGTCACCAACAGATAATAGCATTCCTTCATATCACACAAAACACACCCTCATCACCTGTAGACACAGTTCATGGCCCTTCATAAACACACAACACACAACACACAACAGACCCTTGAAATCCACTGATACAACCCATGGCCCCTCACTACACCTAATATGCAAACTGTCACAACTGACACAATCCCCTCATGTGATGCATATCATTATCCGCAAGATGAAACACACATCATTATAGACATACAATGTGTACAATAGCACTGACGGACACAACAAGCCATGGAAGACCCTTTACTCACTTACTGCAAACAAACCTTACCGCCCTCCCCCCGCTCACACAATACAACTAACTACCTGAACCATCACAGAAACTCCCCTCACTCCCATCACGTCCCCAACATCCATAGGTGCTACTGCTCAGCTGAGGCAGGAACGGGGGCTGGGCCCAGTCAGCAACACCATCCCCACTTGTCACCCATCTCGGGCCCTGCTTGTGTACTGGGAGGCAGCCAGGAGCAGAGCCAGGGGTCCTGGCCACATCATGCAGCATGATAGGAGGGACGCTTATGCTGCTTCCTATGTCCTGGGGCTCAGCACAAGCTGATAATATGAAAAGCTAGCTGGCATTTATTAAATGACAACTGTGAGTCAGGCATTATGCTCAATGGTTTTAAAAGCATTCTCTTATTTAATTATATAATGCCTTTATGAAGTAGGTACTTAGCCTCATTTTATAACTAGGTTTTGACATAGGCTCACAGAAGTTAAGAAACCTGCCCAGTATGCCATGGCTAGGAAGCAGCAATGGGATTTAGATATAGATAAGTCCGACACCAGACTTTTTTATTTTTAAATTTATTTTAAATTTTTAAAAAGAGGTAACAAATGCGCAAACTAAAAATTCAATAGAGATAAAAGAATATGCAATAGAAAGACACCCTCTTATTCTTGTTCTCCAGACACCCAGTTTCGCTCTCTGGAGGAAACCCGAGTTACCTCTTGGAGAACTCTCTTTTAACAACTGTTATAGTGAGTTTTGGCACAAGGCTTCCAAGAACGGTGCCCAGACTCTGGGGGCTTTCCTGTGCTCTCCGCTGTCCCCAGGCACACAGGCAGCTGCTTCTATCTGCCGGCGTGGGGAGCAGGGCCGGAAGCTCTAGGGCTCCTTCCAACCTAAGTCTTAAGTCCTCTCCTGCCAGAAGTCCTCAGGGAGCCCCTTGCCCTTGAGTCCCATGGGCCTGGATCTTCTCCCCCTTATTTCACTCCTGAGGGCCCTGGCCACACCCCCAAGGTGACTCCTCTTAGAAGCTAGGGGTTCCTTCTGTGGGCAGTTCTTGTTCTCACTTTGTTGTCGCAGGTGTGCCTAGGTTGGAGAGGGAGAGCAGGTGGGACTCAGGCTGGCCAGAGGAGGGAAAGGATGAGGGAGAAGGATAGGAAGAGGGGAGAGGGGACTGAAGACTGGCTGTCAGGCACTGTCCCTTACAAGCCTAATCTCGTTGTGAGCCTGGTGGTGCCATCCTCACTTTACAGATGAAGAATGTGAGGCTCGGGTGGCTCTGTTGTTAAGTAGCCAAGTTGGAATTCAGACTTCCAAAACTTTGAGAGAGGATGAGAAATGAGAGAGACAGAGAGAGAGAGAGGGAGAGGATTGAGACAGGCTATGATAGTGAGGAAGACTTGAGAATTCAGGGCCGGCCATCCAGGAAAGGTGTCTCAGGTTTGGTAGTAATCCTCCTTCAGTGACTCTTTCTCTATTCTGTTCATTTGCACTATTTGTCTATCCTTGCACGTGTACCATCCTGTCTTATTTACTCTAACTTTATGGTAGTCTTGATAAATGATGTGGCATGTTTCTTGATTTCTCATGCTCCTAATTGTCTTGGCCACTGCTGAGTTAAGTAGAATATTATAGATATAGTAGAAGCCTCCTGTGTACTTCACTAATTCTGCCTCCTCTCTCTCTCCAGTTATATCCTGAATTTGTCTTTATCTATTGATGCATATGTACGGTGTCCATGGCAGTAATAATGTTTTAAAGTTTTAAGAAATAGTCTCATACTATATTTGTCCTTCTGCAACTTGCTTTTTCAGTTTAGCATTATGTTTATTGTCCATGTTATTAAATGTACCTCTGTTCATTTTAACATATGTATAGGATTACACTATAGAAACATACAATATATGTTTCCTTGTACACAGGAAATATTAATATTGCCAGTGTACCTAGGAAGAATGTATATATTTTCAACTTTATTTTGAAATCAATTTCCAAAACGCTGGTGCCATTTGTACTTTTTTATTTTTCCAGCGGTATTATGAGAGTTTTCATTGTTCTGCATCCTCCCTAGTACTTGGAATTGGCAGACTTTTAATGTTTTCCAGTCTGGTGGTTGCTTGTTTTAATTTGGACTCCTGACTTCCTTGAAACATTGATCATATTTTTATCTTCCTTAGCCTTTAGGCTTTTTCTTCTGTGAATTACCTACTCCTTCCTTGACCCATTTTTCTATTGGGCTTGCCCTTGTGTTATTAAGTTGTAGGAATTTATATCATACTATGCCTGAAAAGTCTTTGATATGTGTGTTGCAAATATCTTCTCCTGGTCTGAGACTTGTCTCTTCACTATTTTGTAGTACCTTTTGAAATACAAAGTTTTAAACTTTATGTGATCAAATTGATTCAACTTTTCTTTGTTATTTGTAATTTCTATGTCTTAATTTAAGAAAAATTTCCCTACCCTTAGATCATAAATATATTCCCCACTATTTTCTTCCAAAACTTTTTATATTTTGCTTTTCATAGTTAGGTCTTTATTCCAGTTGGAATTTAATTCTGGATATGATGTGAGGTTGGGATCTAGTTTTGTTATTTTTTTTTTTTCCCTAATGGATAGCTAATGATTTGTACCAATATCTACTCTTCTCTTATAGATTTGTAATGACAACTCTGTTTCCATGTGTGTGCTCTCTATTTCCAGGATCTATATTCTGTTTCTTTGGATTATTTGTTTATCCTTTTGTTAAGATAATCCTGTCTTAATACTATAACTTTATAATAAGACTTAATATACGATAAGGGAAGTCCTTATTGTTCATATGTCTTGTCGCTCTTCAAAAATGTATTGGTTAATTTTGGATCTTTGCTTTTTCATTTGGAATTTTAGGATCAGCTTGTAAAGTTCCTTGAAGAACTCTATTGGGAATTTTTTCAAGTGCTTTACTTAAGCGATTTTTGTTTTTCTCTAGCTTTATTAACACCTATTGGGATTTTGATCGGTC
>NW_011888817.1:6423260-6425380 GCF_000151845.1 Pteropus vampyrus | reverse complement strand
TCTTCTGTGAATTACCTACTCCTTCCTTGACCCATTTTTCTATTGGGCTTGCCCTTGTGTTATTAACTTGTAGGAATTTATATCATACTATGCCTGAAAAGTCTTTGATATGTGTGTTGCAAATATCTTCTCCTGGTCTGAGACTTGTCTCTTCACTATTTTGTAGTACCTTTTGAAATACAAAGTTTTAAACTTTATGTGATCAAATTGATTCAACTTTTCTTTGTTATTTGTAATTTCTATGTCTTAATTTAAGAAAAATTTCCCTACCCTTAGATCATAAATATATTCCCCACTATTTTCTTCCAAAACTTTTTATATTTTGCTTTTCATAGTTAGGTCTTTATTCCAGTTGGAATTTAATTCTGGATATGATGTGAGGTTGGGATCTAGTTTTGTTATTTTTTTTTTTTCCCTAATGGATAGCTAATGATTTGTACCAATATCTACTCTTCTCTTATAGATTTGTAATGACAACTCTGTTTCCATGTGTGTGCTCTCTATTTCCAGGATCTATATTCTGTTTCTTTGGATTATTTGTTTATCCTTTTGTTAATATAATCCTGTCTTAATACTATAACTTTATAATAAGACTTAATATACGATAAGGGAAGTCCTTATTGTTCATATGTCTTGTCGCTCTTCAAAAATGTATTGGTTAATTTTGGATCTTTGCTTTTTCATTTGGAATTTTAGGATCAGCTTGTAAAGTTCCTTGAAGAACTCTATTGGGAATTTTTTCAAGTGCTTTACTTAAGCGATTTTTGTTTTTCTCTAGCTTTATTAACACCTATTGGGATTTTGATCGGTCCGGCATTGACCTTGTAGATTAAATGGAGAAGAACTTATAGCTTTATGATATTGACAGTCTCATGCATGAATATGTTACATTTATCTGTTGATCTAGTTCTTGTTTAATTATTTTTCAATGATTTTTATAATTTCCTCCACCAAGAGGAAATTGCACATCTTGGCTTCCAAAAAATAATTTGCCAAAATAGTTTTCTTGCTATTACTAATTGTGTCTTCTTAAAAATGATATTTTCTGTTTATTGCTTGTTTATAGGAACATCATTATTACATATTGATTTTATATCCAGAAATTTTGAAGTTTTTGTTGTGCATAGAATTGCTTTAAATTTTCTATGTAAAACTGTGAAAATGACAGTTTTGCTTTTCTTTTCCAATCTTCATACACACCCTCCCCTCCCCGCTTTTTTTTGGTCTCATATTCTTCACAACAGAGCAAGGTGCTTATGATTATTCTCAATTTGCAGATTAAGAAACTGAGGCTCGAAGAGGTAAATTGTATTTTTCAAGTTGACACAGTTGGTAGCGGTCAAGATTTGAATTCAAGTCTCTGGTTCTCAAACCGATGCTCTTTTCCCTGTGGTAATCCTCCATCTATAGATGAGAAAAGGGCTGCTCACAGAAGTGAAGTGTCCACATTACTTTGAGTGAAGGACAAATTGAGAGAGCAGAAAAAAGTTAACAAAGCCTTTATAGCAGTTGTGCAGGACTGAACTAGGGTTTAGGGTATCTGGGTCTTAATTCTAGTTCCACCACCTATTAGCTGTGTTACCTTGGATGAGTCATTTTCTCTCTCTAACTTCATTCATTCGTTCAATAAACTTTATGGAGGAGCACCTGCAATGCTCTAGTCAGTGTTCTAGCTAACGGGCCACAGGAATAAACAAACAAAACCCTGTTCTCAAAGAACTTGTAATTCGTTTGGGGAGACAGACAATGAGCAAAGTAAAAAAGTAAAATATATGGTATGTTAGATGTGATAAGTGCTTTGGAGAAAAATAAAGCAGTGTAGGGGCCTAGGGCATGTCGGGGATGGTTGCAATTTATAAGGGTTATCAAGAATGTCCTCATTGAGAAGGAAGGTAGCATCTGAGTAAAGACCTGTGCAAGTAGAGTGGGGGGAGCAAAAAGTAGGAGATGAAGTCAGGTTTTGTGGGTATTTTAAAGGACTTGGGCTTCTGTGAGATGGAAGCCACTAGAGGGTTTTGAGTGGAAGAATGATGTGACTTGACTGATGTTTAATAGGCTTAACTGCATTGCTGTGTTGAGAACAGACTAAAAGGGGGTGCAAGGGTGGAAGCAGGGAGAGA
>NW_011888817.1:6420105-6423034 GCF_000151845.1 Pteropus vampyrus | reverse complement strand
AAAATTAAAAAATAAGTTTATTTGATGAAGGAAACTTTAAAATATCTTACAAACCCAAACATAAAGCAACTCCTTAAATAAGCAATCCTCTCTCTCTCTCTCTCTTTTTTTTTATTAACACCTACGGCACCTGGTCTTCCTAGGTGGTCTCCTATCCAAGTACTAACCAGGCCCGACCCTGCTTAGCTTTTGATATCAGAGGAGATCCAGCACTGTTCAGGGGGCATGGCCATAGACTTTTATTTTTCTGATAAGATCCCAAAAAAGTTTTTTAGGCCAACTTGAATATATAAACTCTTAGGAATGTAGAGGATATAGTCCAGAGTTTCTCAATCTCAGCACCATTCACATTTAGAATCAAATAAATTTTTTCTGTAAAGACTGTTTTGTGCCTTATAGGAGGTTTAGCAGCTGGCCTCTACCGGCTGGTTGCCAGCTGCCCCAGACACCCCTCCCTTTCCTCACCAGTTGCAACAACCAAAAATATCTCCAGGAGGGCAAAATAGACCCTGTTGAGAACCACTGATAATAGTCAAATGCCTATTTATAGTACTTAATTTATTCTTTTATTTACCCATATACTTACATATTTTGGGCAATAATTTATTATTTTATATATAATGCCCACCCCCCTCCCCCCGCCAGCCACAAGTTTATTCAACACAAAATAATTCCTCCAACTTTATTGAGGTGGTTGACCACATCCACAACCAAATCCGCCTCGAAACTGGAATTCAGTTGCTGACCCAGCCCGGGCCTGGGCTTTCTTGTCTGCACCAGGGGGCACAGTGCTCTGTCTGTGTTTCTGTCAGCTTCCCCTCTTGTGAGCCTCGCAAAGGGGCAGGCACAATCTCGGGGGGGCAGGTGGAGGTAATCATGGAGGTATTGGATTCCCTCGTTGGTAGGGTACCAGTAGAAATGTCTCCAGGCAAACTGTTTCTTTGCATAGCCTCGTGATTTGAGAGACTACATGGCCTTCATGACATGAAGATTAGGCACATTTTGGTCTGCCAGCTCCGGGTGTTTACTCATGTAACACCTTTTTGGCCACCATCACCCTCTCCTTGAAAAGGAGTTCGTAAATGGCAGTCCATTCTTCTTAGGCATCAACATTGCGACAGCTGCTGTGTCCTGGGGCTGGAGCTAGAAAAAAGCTATAATGCTTTTTTACACTCTCAAATTTCACGAAACAGATTTATTCCAACCCTTTATGTGCATCATGGATGTCAGCAACTTCATTGTTATTGTTCATTTAACAGAGTTTCCAGGTTATATCATTTTCGCTTCCATCTACCTTGTATGAGATACAGCACCTAACGTCATATATGCTGTTGTATAATAAAAGGCTATCACAGGAAAATGACATCCCAAGACACAATTATCTGTTATATAACATCAGGACATTTTTTCACCATTATTTCAATCTCTAAAGTCTAAATAAGTGCTGAATTACTTTAAAAAAATCACTTATAAAAAATTGAAAACACGTACAAGAGTGCACTTAATAGTATAATGGATCCCTATGTGCCATCAGACAACTTCAACAATTATTAACCCATTTTTTCAATTGAGGTATGTCCCATGTTATTTTGAAGCAAATCCTAAATATATAATTTTATCTGTAAATATTTTGTATGTATCCCTAAAAGAGAATTCTTTTTGAACACAACTGTTAAACCATTAACCTAACAATTAACATTAACTTCTTAATAAATTGAATATCCAATAAATGTTCAAATTTCTAATTATCTCCTAAGTCCCTCCTTCCCTCCCTCCCTTCTACCATCCTTCTCCCCCTACCCCCCTTTCTCTTTCTTCCTACAGTTTGTTTGAAATCAGGATCCAAAAAAGGCTCATAGGTAGCAACTCACTGCTATGTCTCTTACTTCTCATTTAATCTATAGGTTCTCCCTTCATCTTTTTTCTCCCTTATCATTTATTTGTTGTTTGTTTGGCACATCCATTATTCACTATGTACTGAGTTTGCTGAGTACATTCCTATGATCTGTTCCTCTTCTATATTTCCTGTAAACTGGTGGTTGAACTTGCGGATTCTGTTTCTATTTCCTTGGCAAGACTGTTTCATAAGTAGGGTTGTGAATTGGGCATGCACAAACACTTTACTACAGCTTTACTAGAAAAGTTTTCAAACATACACAAAAAGAGAGAAGAGTATAATAAATCCTTATATACCTGTATTAGTTTCTTATAGCTGCTGTAACAAATTACTACAGATTTGGTGCTTTAAAACAACACACATTCATTCTCTTACAGTTCTGGAGGCCAAAAGTCCAAAATCAGTATCAACGGACAAGGAGACAGCGGGGCCATGTTCCCTCCAGAGGCTCTAGGGCAGAATCCATTCCTTGCCTCTTCTAGATTCTGGTGGCTGCTGGCATTCCTGGCTTGTGGCCTTGTCACTCTGCCTTTGTGGCGATATCGCCTTCTCCATTTCTGTCTGTAATCAAATTTCCCTTGGCTTCTCTCTTATACAAATATTTGTGATTATTAAGTCTCATATGGGTAATCCAGAATAAACTCCCAATCTCAAGAGCAATAATTTAATCATACCTGCAAAATCTTTGCCATTAAGGTAACGTGTACAGGTTCTAGAGATCAGGACCTGATATCTTTGAGGGCCATTATTTGGCCTAGTACAATTCCCATTTTTAATATTTTGCCTCCCTTCCTCCCTCCCTCCCTCCCTCCCTTCCTTCCTTTCTTTCCTCTCTCTAAATTGTCTCTATATATAGACATTTTCTTCTATAAACCACACACCATGATCACGTAATAAAACTAATAATGATTCCTTAGAATCATCTAAAATCTCACCCATATTAAATTCTCCCTAATTTTCTCAAATATGTCTATCCTGGTATCTTCTGTTTTCCTCTCCAGATCCACTCTCCACCCTTCTCTACCCTATCTT